>NC_054068.1:14011810-14356810 GCF_017639655.2 Falco naumanni
ATGCAAAATACTGTTGTAAAAGATCATTCAGGTTGCAAAGTCAAGCCCACTTAAACTTAATTCTGCTTCTTTGAACAGATGCATCACAACACTATGCATGCATAATTATATAAAGGAAATACTTTTTTCTACCCCAGGAACACCATTGCATGGACAAGTCTCACAGACAGCAACCCTAAGTACTCCTCTCATCTTAGTTGCAGCTACGCCAAGCACCCACCACCCACAGTGGCCCCTACAGAACTTGCTCGATTAAACTCACAGGCACTCCCTTGCCTACAGTCTCCCTCCAGCAATTCCATACCACTCCTCACCTCAATATTCCTTATTTCAGCTTCCAGCACCCTGTGCCCAGCCGAAGAGCCTTGAGCTCCAGTCCCTGCTTTTAGTCTTTGGGGGCTATCCTGCTCAGTGCCACAGCAGAAGCACTTCAGCCCTGGAGCTTTCACTTGCCCACTGTAGGTCAGGATGCCTTACTGGTACCACAAAGCAGCTGCTGGTCTGAACATGTCCCCGAGCTAGGGCAGGTCCAGAAAAAAAGTGACATCTTCGCACTTAGAAGCCCACTGAGCATCTAACAAAGCACAGGCAAATAAAATCAAAGTTGGTAACATGACTAGATTTAGCTGGATTCTTATGAGAAGAACAAAAAAGAGACTGACTCCCAACAACAAAGCAACCCTCTAGACAAAGTATCTGGTGTGAAATAAGAAAGTGAAAGCTGCTCAGCCAACAATTAAGAATATAGCCTCCTTCCAAGAAAAAGCTCAATTATTTCTGCTGACAAAGTCTCAAATTCATCCCCTAGCAGCAGCCAAGCACCCTTCAGCTTGACAAAGCTTGACTCAGCAGAAACAAATCTCACAAAATGGACATACAAGGTAACCTTAACTCCAGGAAGCACAACCAGCTATGCCTACATCATATCTTACAGGCTTGCACTTCTTCTGCACTGAACAATGAAAATAAAGCACAGTGCAGCTAAGTGCATCACTTTTTAATGATCTTTGAGAAGTTAAAGAGGACAATAAATTTCTTCCTATCTGAGCTGTATGTCTGAAATGGCAAAGGATGTGAACATGCGCAGTGGATTGAAAACACCTTCTTGTGTTCCACAGCCACAGTATTTGCATAATTCTTCACACTCTTCTAATAGGCACCAAGTAATCATGATGCTCCTTTGCATTCACGAGACTGACCAGTTCCAGCAATCCCAGAAGCAGTGACATTGTTTTTCAAGGGGATTCCCTGATGATACTTGAAAACTGAAAATACAGGCTTTGTTTCTGTACGTCGTACAGGATTTGAGTGTGGAATCATCCAAATCTGGTGTGACCAGTGATCGTTTTGCCATTGCAAGTCGGTGTATTTTAACCATCTCTTAGGTCACTAAGTGCACTGGGGAGATTTATAGCAACTGAAAATGGGAAAGGTGACTTTGTAATTTTGCAGGGAGAAGCTGAAACTTTTTGTTCCTTTTTGTCAGGTCTCCAGAGCTGTTAGGATTTTGTACTGTAAATGAACCTTAAAGATTTGTTTAAACTAAAACTGGATTTGGCCAAGTAATTTTTTTTTTTTTAAATACAAACCATGTCTTTGTATTTCTGTTCTCAAGGTCACATTGCAGGGATTTGGGATTGTTGTTTTGGTTTGTTTTTTTTTTTTTTCTTTCTTTCTGTTTTGGCGGTGCTGGGGTTTTTTAGACATAATAGCTTCTTCTGCATTTTTTCCCCCTCTACCCTTCCAGTGTGGGTTAAAGATGCAAATATTAAAATGCAAAGTCAAATACAAGTTATTTTCACAAGCACTAATGTAAAAAATTGTCTATTTTCCCATTTTCTAGAATAATATTTACCATCTTTGACAGCCATATTGCTGAGCAGATTGCTGCATATTTCAGCATTATCTTTTAACAACTTGACAGATCCACCTATTTTTCTGTGATTATTTTATCCCAAGTTGGAAGCCTAATACTTCCTTTCCGACACATTGAATCACAGGATTTGTAGCACAGCATAGAGTCCTGTGATTTATAGTTAATATTTTGATGATGCTTTACAGAGCATATTTGGATTTCCAGCAGTGTTGCTTTGTTTGGTCTGATCTGCTCAGAAATACAGCCAGCAGCCTCAGTAACCTCAGGATGATATGTATTCTACCAGTAGAAGCACAAGTCAGGCAGCCATCTGAAAGACTTGAATTGAAGATCAGAAGGTCACTCAGGAACCACTGACTACTGCAACAACAAGTGCATGCTTTCTTAGAAAAGAAGGAAATCTTGGACAAGTTAATTCTGGATATTCAGGAAATGCCAGCAGTTTCTACTGTCGATCACTTAAATACACAGCCTAGGAGCATGGGGTGGGTAGCTGAAAATGCACACAGATACCGTACAATAGAATAGGGAATATACGGTTCCATACAATAAGTTCTGTTGTAAACGCAAGCAAAGGACATAAAGCAAATTGCTTTAATAGCAATTACCCTTTCAAGGGAGTGCATCATACACAATTTTGCCCCCTAAACCCAGAGAGTAAAAGATTCTCCACATTGTTCCTTCATTCACTTCAGCTTTCTCTGTTTTCAGATTATAACTGGTAATTCTACTAATTATTTCCAGCTAGGTTCCTAGGGTTATTACAGAAATTATTTTGCAGCCAGTGAAGCACACCAGAAGCTTTATTTGTTTTCATAATGATTGCATATTCATAGGAAGTAAGACTGGAAGAGACCTCCTGGGTCATCAAATGCAATCCCCTGCTATCACAGGCAACCACATAATATAACCTCTTCATAAATGAGCAAGTTCCATCTTAGAAGTAATTTGGTTTCTTGTCCCCACTACTCTAATTGGAAAGTTGCTCCAGAACCTCTAGCGTTTAGCAAACTTCTCATTACCAAATTAAATTTATTTGTGGAAAGTTTATTCCATTTCTGGTGCCAATGCTGCCCTTTAACCCAAATAACATTTCTACCTTCCATTTGGTCCATTTATAGAGAGCAACTACAACCTCTCCCATTCTACCGTTGTCATAGCTTATAAAGTACTGTGTATATCCATACAACAGCTTATTTACTAAACCAGCCTTCTACTAGTTTACAAAGACACTTTTTTAAGCCCTGGGAAACTGTGTCACATTAGAGCACCCAACCTGAGACTTTTTAGGTTAAGACATCCTGATCTATTGGTGTTTTGTTAGCTATACCAATTTACATCAACTCATAATGCATGAAAAGAAACACAAACTGCCATGTCTAATGGCATGCAAATGAGCCCTATGGAGTCAGCTAAAGCCTACAGATGCTTAAAACAGTGAGTGGAAAATGCTTATCACTACAATATGTTAAGTAGAAGGTGTATTTCTCCAGGTACCTCATCATGCCAGCAGTTAGGAGAGAGGTTTTTGTTAGCATAACACATTTGTAATTAGGCAAATACCTAGTCAGGACATGTATAGGGAAGGGGAACACTTACTACTGAGACCCCAAGGCCACATTTGCCTCTCTAGGAGTGGAGGAAGAGGATGGAGACGCAGTGCAAAAGGAGGGCCAGGAGGCTCCCAGTCACTCTGCGCTTTCTTGCCTCTTGCTGCACTCAGTGCTCACCACAAAGCGATGCGGGACAAAAGGCAACTGTATCAGTCCACAGACATGTGCTCCAAGAGTAGGAAGTATGAATTGTGCTATGCCAGAGCATCCAGCCTGCACTCTTCAGAAAAGCTGAGCATTTTAGGAGAATTCCGAATGCCTGTGTGCATTTCATATGTGCATCTGTACCTTAACATAGCTGTGGGGCTGGAGCCAAGGAAAATAGTTTTGGACCAGTAGAGTCACAGTATAGCCCCAGAACTGAAGTGACACCATGCCCATAAGTTTCTTATTCAAACTCTCACTGGGATAACAGTAAAGAAATAATATTTTGTGATTCGATGGCAGCAGGGCATAATTCACATTAAAAATATCCCAGTCATTACTAAAACAGCCCTCAGAAAAAGTTGTTTTACCTTTACCTTCCTTTTTTGTACTGTAGCATAGAAGATGACTTGTACCTACCTCTATGAACACGTACACAAATTAACAATTTTACGTATACATACATAACTATATAGATAAGTACAATAAGCAAAGGCAGGCTCCTCTGGGAGTGAGAAATGAGGCAGTTTAGAACACCTACAGAAGAGCTACTACTTAGCTCTAGTTTGTCCAGGTGAGACCTCTTTCTGGTTGTTTTTTTGTTTTTTTTTTTACGTCACTATATCTGTATAAAGTATAGATGTTGCAGATGATGTAGATATTTTAGATATTATACAGCAGCTGCCTCTCAGATACTTGATGGGGATTGGGAAGTCACAGACCTAAAATTCTTGTGTATTAAAAGGCACAGAAGTTTTCTTCATACTTAGAAAACTGCATCCTGGAGTCCTGGAAACCTTCAGAAGAGGGAAGATTCATTTACAACAACACTGACAGACATATTTATTACTTAGCAAATATTGATTGGCTTAGAAGGGAATTTTGAGGTATTCCCTACAACTAAATTAGAACATAAGAAATTCCGGTTGTAAATACTGTAATGTAAAATGAACTATTAAATCATTTGAGCAACAAGCTCTGAAAACTAGAAGAAAAAGATGAATGATTCAAAAGGATTTTTTGATAAATAAGGTAGAAGTAAACCACATTACTAAATATGAGATCTGGCAGACAGAGAAAATAAGAATCCTTAATAAACCTGGTTTTGTCAGCAGATAACCAGATAGATTTGAATCAAGATTATGATAATTTAAAAACTAGACAGTTGGAAGAGGAAAGCAAGTTTGAATTACCAGAAGATATACACGCACAGAGTGAATTTTACAGAGAAGATTAGGAATACTTATTGTGAAATAGCCTGATATGAGCTCTACAGATTGCTTAATAAAAATGTGTTAACTGTAACATCAGAAATGAAAGAATAGCACCTATACAAACCTGATAGGTTTGAACTGGGCACTATGCTAAGATTATGAGTTCTCTTAATATAAAGATAAGGCAATGTTATCAGAAACTGGATTCAAAGAACAAAAATAAAGAGAAAAAAAAGAATCACTGACAGGACAGCTACCTTCTGCAAAGGAAAGGGCTATTTTTTTTTCCACATAAATCAGTACTTTTCCATATGTAGAAAAGGATACAGACAACCAATAGAAGGAAAAAAAAAAAAAATAATCTCTCTCCTATTCCTGCCTTCAGCACCAGAACCCAGAGCTGGAGACGTAAATGTCTGGTTGCCCTTGGCTTGGGGCTCACTGGAAGTGGTACAGCTGCAGCTGTCACACTGCTCCTCTGCTCTACAACTCAGCTGCAAATTACCTGGTAAGAGGCACCATGCTGGAAACTGTCACACTCAAAACAGCTCCTGTTGAGTTCAGGAAGAGTTAAAGTACTAACTTACTGCCTCAGACAGTTTCCAATCAGCGTATTGACAGCGAGTGGGAGGATACTAACTTTGGACATATCAGTTTATGTTGTTTGCTCCACAATAGCATTGTTAGGTAACTTCAGGCAAGTCATTTAAGTTCAGACTTTACAGCTTAGGTAACTAGAAAGAGGAGTCCAAATCGGGTAAATCTTCATCCAGACATCCCCATAGCAAAGCCCTCCACATACTTCTTCATCTTCCAGGGTATTTTAGTGCACAGAGTGACTGAATTTGCCACAGACACAATTGGACAAATGCAAAAATGGAACAGACACTCATTCAATTGCAGCAGTGCATGTCTTCCTTTAGTCTGAAATTATGGAAAATGTCTAGGAGAGCTTTTAGCATGCTTGTTCTTCCTTACCTCCAGGTGCGATCCTAAACAGAGTGAGAGCCTAAGTTCAAAACTATGACAACGCAGTTCTAGAAGGTATCTGAACTTTAAAATTAAAGTACTTTCAAAGTTTTCTAAGAAGTTCCTATGCATGGGTGGAGAGAGATGGGAGGTTAAGCCATTACAACTGAAAAAATTTCCCAGAGGGAAAAAACCCTGTGAAAAATACAGCTCTCCTGCTCTCTGTCTCTCTATCTCCATTGCCAAAAATGGATATTAATATTGCCTGATTCACAGAGAAGACCAAAGTGATCCAGGATTACTACAGCTATGAACTGCTATATAAGCATAACAAATGGCTATATATTCCCACCAATTCATCATCACACACAGCTAGATAAAATATTCTCTGTTACTTACTTTTAGCTAAATTAGTGTTAACTATAGCTTTCAGGCAAAATCACAAGTCCTTTGGTTGTGTTCCTTCAAAAGAATAGTCATAGAGGAAAAAATATGTTCTTATTCCTGCAAATCAAAGGGATTTCAAATGTTGCTTTTGTTGAAATTGTACCTCTTTGACAAGTAGATTGTCAATATTTCACTTAAGTCCTTTAAAAAAGTAGATTGTATTAGGTTTTTTTATATACACATTTATGTATCCGTGACTGAATAATTCTCATTCTTGGGTTCAAATATTTGTAGTGTATCATAAATGCCCTAAATAAAAATCAACTATGCTTGAGAGTAGCTTGCATATATTAAGGAATAGTGTTCTATAAGTCACATAACTATAGTTTATAATTGAAAACTCGTCTTTTTCTGGAATGATAGCTGTCATCAGCAGATGTCTTAAGCACTTAAAAAGAACACTTCACAGTTTTTCCTGAGGCATCTTCAGGAGCACAAATTGATGATATTGCTTCTGAAATGTGCATATCAATGCTTCTGCCGTTCTACTATCTATCTTGTACACACCTGTGCCACACATGTGGTCTGGGTGGCTAGATTAAAATTGGTCCTTTTATAGTTGCTGGGAGGATTCCCCAAATAGAATACTGTCCAGAATACTATTGTTACAGTTCCTTTACAACTTGATGTTACAATCTCCGTAACACACCCTCCTGTAATTATATTTAGACTGGTATTTAAAACTATTAATTTCATTAAATCTCCATTTGGAGCCTGAAGCAAGCAGATGAACATCTTACTACACACCAAATGTCTGACAGAACAGATTTGAAAGTCCCAAATGGATTTCTTCAAATAACAAAAAAGAACAACCACTACCACTACCTTCAAAAGGTGCCTTTACAAACATAAGGTGTCAGCCCCTAAGTTAAGGATGCAATTCATTTTTCAAGACTCCTCATTACACATAAATGTCCTAACGCTCTAAGCATTCAGGCTATTCCATCCTCAAAGGCCTCAGAAGGGACAGAGAGACAACATTTATTAACTTCATAATGTGAAGTTAATAAATCTAGATTCTAGCAAGAAAGATTTGATGCTTCACAAAAGATGCCCTTTTCACTCTTGATGAGATCAATTTATCTAGAATGGACAAAGTAATTTAGAGGGTACAGAAAGGAAAAGTTATCACATAAAGTTATTAAGGAGAATTTAAATCAGACCCTTGATTGTTAGTCCACAGCAGAAAGTGCAGATTTTAGAAACTATGCAAGTACCATTTAGGCCTATTGTTCCTACTGCTGAAATATTCCTATGAAAGAACCTCCATTTAATCTGTGTTTACCCATAAATTGTTTTAATAATCACCATTTGTCGAAAATGTGACCAGAATTCTCAGGACTATGGAGAGCTATATAGAGCAACAAACCCAACAATTGCACATGCTTTGAAGTCGCAAAGCTCAGTCTCACTCACAACAGCTTCATTAAAAGCAATGACTTCATATTACATCCCTTGCACCAAGAAAGGGCTTGTTTTTCTTTGCATGGATTGCTCTTAACCAGCAAAGTTTCTCACTGATTGAGGCAATGTGTGTTCTAAGTCAGTCCTCTTGCAAGATTTGGCAAACGGGCTGCCAAATCTTCGCTCTTTTCCCTGCTGCTGTTGCATAGCCCCAATCCATCATTGTACAGGTGATTCCAACACTTCTGAGCTTGTAAAGCCAAGTCTCAAAACTTTAACCTTGATATAGTTTCTGTGCAGGGTTGTCCTAGGCTAAAAGACATGGAGAAAACTAATAAATTAATCTGAACCTGTTCCTTCTGTTGCCTCTAAAATTTCCTAATTTAGCCTTACATTAATGTTCCTTTCAGAGTTTAATAAGCAGAGTTGAATACAGAGCACAGAAATTGTGTAAAGTAAGCAAAGGGATTTTAACTTAGAAAGAACCTGTAAACCTACTGGGAATCCATTAATATTAACAGCAGAGAAATCTGTGATGCAGGAATTGTGGTTTTGTCCCATTTCTGGTGAGGCTAGCGTGCCCTGTTCACAGGCCTCCTCAATTCACCTCATTGTACACAGGGTCTTCCAACATCGTCTTCTCTTCTGCCTCTGCTCCATGCTCTGTCACACCCACTAACCAGTCTTCTCCAGGGCCCCATATGGATCCTGTTTCCATCTGTGTCCTGCCCCGCCATTCATCTGGGTCTGCTCTTCCTCCCACCATGACACCAGCTTGAGTCTCCTGTCCAGGCAGCTCTGGTCTATTCCAGCCTCATGAGACTGCAGTTCTCAACATCGCCTCTTTCATCCTTCTGTCATCTGCCTCCTGTCTTTCCTGCTTTTGCCTAGTCTTAAATCAGCAAGGACAGGAAGAACATCTCTGTTTTTGCTTTAAGGACCGGTCTAATCCAAAGCCATATAGCCCCAGGGAAAATGTGCCTGGAGAGCTCATCTCAGTTCCTGCAGCCCTGGGGTAGTGTCTGCTAGATAGCTATAGAATCCTCAGAACATTTGTCAGCCAGTTTTAATAAGCCTTATGCATGGTGTAGTTCTGCCAAAGCTGGGAAAACTTTCACACAAATAGCAGCAAGAACATTTCCTGCATTCCCATCAAAATTTAATCTCTTCTTATAGGAAGACACTAAAGTTTATTAATGAAACATCTGCAAGTATTTTTAACCATGACAAAAATGAGTGCCATTCAATTCTTTGAAACAGCTGAATCTCTTTCATTGAAAACTTAATACACATTTTCTTTGGTTGTCAAACACACAGGAAAGAGGCACAGTTGGAGTGAAGTTAATTCCTTCAAAAGCTCAGTTAATTTTTTTATATAAAGTTCGGAAGAAGTATTCTCCAAGATCTATTGGAACTCTGGTATTCAGCATTAAGCAGTTCAGATATCATTTGTCCCAAAAGTTTGAAAAGAAAGCAAACAATTTTTACTAATAGAATAAGAAGATAGTTCTAATGTGACATAGAAAGTATGTACTAGCACAGAGCTTTATCACTACAGTAATGAGTAAAGAAAATGATATATATTTAACTCCACTACCATTAAAGATTTAAGATTATTGCAATAATTTTCTGCTTCTCCTTTGCTTTATTGAGCTCAGTCAAACTGATATATTGCTGTGTACTTCATTCATCCCTGCTGATGGATGATATGAAGTACATAGACAATGCTGATGTCCAACTAAAAAGAGGAATTACAGAAAAGAGAAGATAAGCAGTTGCAGATGATGAAGTGCTGATTAATAGAATACCCCCCTCCCCATCAAGTCCAAGCCCATATTTTAAACCACCAACAGCATTGCAACTGAATGAACAAGTATTTCTGGAATCCAGGAAATGCTGAGGAGCTGACCTTTCTCAAAATTAATCCTTAGCAGCTTCTTTCAAGATTTATTTCTTTCTCTTAGCTTCAGACAAAATCAGTAACAGCACGCATGACCTGAGCTTCACAATTTCCAGCTGTGAGCATGCAAGTACTTTCTGGATTAGAGGTTTGATACACTTGCCTTCGTTTTCATATAAGCACTTCAGGCAGTACTGCTGACATTGGTAACATCCATTAAGCGTGAGTTCAGAACGAAAGTGATGTAATGGAGCTACTCACCTTAAGCCACTGAATCAACATGGGCTCATATCAGCAGTAACAACTGAAAGCTGTTACTAACCTGTGGCTTTGAGGAAATGAGATAGTACACCTACAGTTCCAATTGGGCATAAGAAAGAAAGGAGAAGGAGAATGTTTTAAAGGATGGTGGTAGCTCGTGGTGGATGAAACTTACTGAAGAACTGATGAAATTCCACAAAATACACCAACCAGCATGGCTCCCTGAGTGAAGGGTTAAGACCTGCAGAGTTCGCCTCCTGTCAGAAGGGGAGTTTCTTCATCCTCACCAACAACATCAGAGGCGCCTGTAACTCAGGGGTGAGGTGAAGTGATAAGCTGCAATTTTTGAGATTCTCTTGGCACCAAAACATCTGCCCAGAGGTACTATGGGGTTCAACAACCTATACAACAGCACAGAAAAATGACCAGACTTCCCTCGTCTTAATTATGCTATAAACAGTGCAGAATTCACCTCTAGTGCCCTCCACAGTCTTGCTATATGAATACCATTTAGAATTTCTCTCAAAGGGAAATAAATCAAAACCCCCAAGAAACATGCCAGGTTGGAGAACTACAGTCCCTTGCTTGGAAAAGAGACAGATGTGTTATCTGTGTTATCTGCTGTTTCCTGTGAGATGAGAGGATGTTGTGTTGAATACAAAATTTGCATATGGATAAAGTTCTGTCTTTCAGAGTGATTAAGTAAATTTTTTGCACAATTAGTTTATGATTTCTTGCTAGGTATTGTGCTACCCTATGGTGTGGCCATTACTGAAGAGTTACTCTTTTAACACAAATAGTATGGTTCTTTTAGACCATTAGAAAGTACTCCTAGGTTAGCTAGTTATGTGGGAGGATAGAAGTGGCTTTAAAAGAAAGTCTTGTAACTATGTATGTTTCTGTGAACAATTTAACCTACAAAAACTAAACCATAAGAGTCAAATAATCAGCTGGTATGAACTATCAAAGTTCTCTTGACTCCAGTTACAATACATTGTCTAGTTTCTATTTTCTTGCTCAGCATTTGCTCCCACTAGAATTCTGTTACATTTAATAAACTTTAAAATGCAGCTAGCTTTTGGATATTCCTATAAGCATACACATAAAGAGATAGGCAATTGAAAAAACCAAACTATTCTGAATACTGAACATAAGAAAGTGTATTTTTCTGGACAGTCCTTGTATGACTAGAAGTTCAACTATAAATACATGGAATGTGGTGCAGATAGAGTTACATCATCTGAATTGCATTGTTGTAGATACATCAAGTATTACAAGTGGACAAACAACTTCCAGTGAATACATACTGACAGAGTGAAGCAACACATCCTCAGCCATTCAAAACACATGATAAATTTAGCAAAAATCCAGATCAAGACTAATTCTGAAAATAAATTGTGCTTTCAGAACAACATTGAAGTAACTTGATAGGAGAATTGCCTATTTTCAACTACTACTGCAATCAACTGTCATTGTTATTTTTTGCTGTTCTTCAAGAAAATAAATTTATGCTAGTTCAGATACCACCTGTGACAAACTCCACTTCAACTTTACGCACACACCCCCCTCCCCCTTTAAAATCTAACATTCAATTCTAAATGGAAAATATTTTTTTATTACCAGTTTTCCAGACACCTACTTTTGTTTTGTTCTACTATGCATAAAAATTCAAACCCTGAGGAATGTTTTTCAGGTATATGTGAACATCACCAACTGCTATTTGAATCTTTTTTTTTTCCTAATACATTGACAGTGCTTTAGATCATACATTTGTTTCCAATATGATAAGTGATGATGCCACATAAATTAACTAATTTTTCATTTGTATTTTAATTATTGCAAAGTCTTAACACCTTGCTACACTACATTATGGCATGTCATACAGCATATTACCTGTGTGACACAGCAAATAACTGTCCCTCAGTGATGACGTGAAGCCATTTAATGTGCTAACATATGTTTTCTCCTAAGCAGGTTATATCCAAGAGACCAGCATCTGTTCTGAAGCCAAGGTTTAAAGGTAAGGCTGGCATGTTGGTCGCTGACAAGCTCAGATTCAGTGCCCACATATCCATGGAAAGCCTTTCAGAGAAAGAGGTGGCATTATGACTTCCCAGGTTGTGATCCCCATTCTGCTTCTCTAATGTGTCCCATATGTGACTATTCCACAGACTTTGCTTTGTGCCTAACTACAGGTCTGGACTTACCATCTTCATCAATCTAATATTGGGATAAATTAGCTGACTTTCCATTCCTAGAATGCTAGATGGGAAGTGCTAGATAGGTGTGGCTGGGCCTGCAGAAAAATTGCTGAGGGGGAATATCCACTCTTTGTATTTCTTGTAAGAAATAGGTGCACACAAACTGGAGCTGACAAATCTGTGAGAAAACTCCTGATATATTTCTGTTCCAGTTTTAGACCAAGAAGGTAAATGCAAGCTGAATTTGGGATTACAAGAAACATAGTTGTAATACTGTGCACTCCAAAGAAATATTAGATGCATAGCTACATGCTCTTGTAATGACCAAAGGACATCACTCAAAGGGTGAAAAGGATATTTTAAGTTCAGCAGATGCTTGATGATTTATTTCTTTATGCTTTCAAAGGCCAGTTATATTGAGCCAGACAACCAATCTCTAACCAACTCTCCTTCAGTTATGCTTAGAAAGGACATATGGGGTAGGAAAGACAGCATGCAAACTGTGTCCCAAAGACACAGACAGAGAGACCACTGTAACTAATGTATACACTTGCAAAGCCCTTGTATGGGGACAGTGAGTCTCGTACAGCTTATTTCTGTTTTTTAACAGGTGTGAGTTGGTGCTGACCTTTAACTCTGACAGTATTGTTAAAGTAACAAAATTCCCAGCACTTCCTTGGCATCCTCCAAGTGCAGAAGAGGTTATATTGTTCTCTGCAGCCCAGATCTAAGGCATCCCAAAAGGATCTTCCCTGACCCATGCACCCTCACTACTATTTCAGTCTAAGAAACCAAATATGTGTCCAGGAGGAATCCAGAGTCACCTCCCTGAAGGTGATGTTACATCTGCTTCAAACTGGTTTTAAATACACATGGGTTTTGGCAGGCTATACTCTCATTCTCACAAATAATTATTATGAGGCCAAATAAGACTGGCATTTTAATCACAAGGGAGCTTAAATAGTCACATGTGCTAAACACCTGAGAATAAAAGGCCTGTGAGCATAAGCAAGGATAAATTAACATTCCCAATTTGCTAGCACTCCAGCATTTTCAAGTGAAAACTAATTTTCCCCATAGACAGTAAACCACAAGTATGTTTATTTGTTCTAATTTACCAGACGTATTCATTGTAGCACTGTTAAAGCATCAGTGTAATTTTTACTTCATCTTTAAGCTATATGCAAAGAGATTTTGTCATAAACCCAATGTGCTATTTAATTAACACACACAAAAAGTTGTTAAGTATAATAAAGCCCGATTTGTCCTGAAAAATGTGCAACTTTTACAAGACCCCACAGTACAGTCTCACACAAGGTCAACAGGTCTTTTTTGAGCAAAAGGGTAACACAGTGAGGATCAGAGAGGGTGCACGAGCCTGGCTACACAAACACACACACACTCCTTTAGCAAGAGGACCAGGTACTTTTTGATGCTGGAAATGTCCACACTGCACAGCAGGATGTTAAGGAAGGATAACCTCTTCCCCATTCCCTTTAAAGATTTCTAGTCTTAAATTTCAAGAGAAGAAACCTAGGGCAACAGAGAACATTTTTTAAAGAAAGGACAGGCACACAACAAACACTGTAGCAACAAGAACTCATATAGGATTTGCTAGGAAAAAAAAAAAAAAAAAAAGAGCAGCTCTATGTGGTTCTACAAGTAAATGGCATCCTTGAAAACTATGCTGCACAAGAACAGATGAATCTGACCAAGAACTCCTGAGACTCAGATTCATAAGTCTTCTACAAAATAAATAATTCCAGGATTGTAAATGCTCTAAAACCCTACAGTCAGCCTCTGAAAACTTCTGCTGGTGATACTGTAAAATATCATTTATCAAAAATTAAATTAAGAGAAACATATGACTGATTTAAGAAGATACATATATACAAAAGTTGTTTTTTTTTTTTAAGAGTATCCAATTATAATCAACTGTAGATTACATGAAAACATGTTATAAGAGTAGGTAGGAAATAAATACTGTTGAGAATGTCTCTGGTTTCCTCAAGACAATCTGAGACCTTTTTAAGTTCTATCTTTCTCAAAATGCCAAGACATTTCAACATTATAGGCTAAGAGTCATATAAAATCAGGTTTTAATTGAATTTGGATTTGAAACAGATGCCTGGAAATCTTAAGCCAACACTTAGCCTACAGAAAATATTTAGGACAGTTTATAATTGAAAAAAAATATATAATCCCCCTTTTGATATACTGCCAAATAATGCCATTAACAGTTCTGCTTATATTGTAAGGCAAAAAGCAGCATGGCAAATATTTCTCATAAAAATTTAATTGCTCATACAGATTTAAAAGCAAAGAAAAGGAGGCCACATCTAACCTGTAGCACCTTTAAAATAGCAGCCTGGAAACACACAACCTCAAGAATCAAGGAAGGCCTTCATTTTACTAAATATCTTGAAGAAAAGACTTCACTTTTTTTTTTTTTTTTTTTTTTTTTTTGAAAAAAGACAAAATCCTCCCCAAACCTCAAACTTCATGCTGAAACACACAAAAGACAAGGGAGCTTCAGCTAAACTGAGTGTTGAGCAGGCAAATTAAACACATCTGGAAAATATTTCAGTCAAATCATATGCTCATGTACGCAATATGTTACAAACCATGGCCAAAAGTATCTGAAAATAGCTTACACTAAAGCCAACAAAATTAGTTGAGGCCCTGGGTAAAGAATAAATTGCACCAATATAAAAACCCATGTGCCAGAGTCTACCGGTCAGTACCTTTGTGGTTGTATGAAGCATTTGGTGCATACTGACAAAGTGAGCGCTAAGCACTACCATACTGATTCATTAATTAATGTTACTGAGGAATGTTTTATATTCGCTTTGTGTTTTAAAACTGGACTTGAAATCAGCTATTTACTGTAAATGTGATGAAAACAAAGGCAAATAATGCACAGAGCTATCAACAGCTAATTTAAAAGCTGCTCCCAGCACACCAAAATGCTTTCTTGGACACAGCATACTGTGTGATTAATAACAAATGATGACATTACGCCTTTCTGTATGGAACTCCCCATCTGTACCCCTGCAGAACTCCCCTTCTCTTGCAGAAGTCCACAAAGCATCCTAAAGGCAAGTTCAGGAGGCAAATGGGATGCAGTTCCACACAATGTGAAAGGCCAAACATGTAATGTACTAATGCATAATCTTATAGCTTCTTGTAAGCAGAGGCATCTTGTTATACTACCACTAAACCGATCACTTGTACATGGAAATATTTACGGACACCTTCACCTAAACAATTCCCTCTGCCACCAGCTTTCGTACTGCTGAAAAGGCAGAGCCTGTGCCTCATGAGTTCAGAGCAGAAGGATCTATTTTTAGAGGTGATGGTACCTCAAACAATATTTTGGCTTGGCCCTCTCAGAAAACTTGATGAAGCCCGTTATCTGACTTCTAAACTTCCCAGTCTTTAGTTGGCAAATTCATATGAAAGACATAAGTCTTTCTTGGACTCAGAGTAATTTTTTGAATGCTTTAAAGGTGAAGAAATTCTATTGTAAGCAGATGAACTGTAGTTATTACCAAACAGCATTGCTCAAGTAGGTGCAGCTGTTTTAATACAAACAGTCTGAAGCCAGAATTTTTAAAAATTGTTTCACTTAAAGGAAATAGTGATGAAATTACATATGTCCTCAGGCACATAGAAATCCTGTTCTTTGAGCATAGCTGGGGGTCAAAGAAAAAAGACAGTATCCTAATTCTCACCATGGGATTGTCCTTTCCACCTTTTGAAGTCACCAGATTCACATGAAAATCAGATGGCAGGGGGAACTCTGCAGGAATTAGTTTCCTTTTTTGCTTCATTTGTTGTCAAATCAAGATTATTTTCCTTTTTCATTTTAGTATGTGGTATTGTTTGATACAAGAGGGGATTAACACAAAGTCTAATATATTCTTCATTCATAGGAATAAGACTGATAATTAGCTAAGCTAAGATTAATTTTAATGTCAGTCCAGTAGCTCCCAGAGTCTTCTACTAGAGCTTTAATCATGATGATGATATTGAAAATAGTTTACTGAGAATTTTGAGATAATAAGGGAGTGATTAAGCAGATGTCCCTGATATTAAAACTGACCTTTTCTGTACAAGGAAGAGCTCAGATCAAACACTGTGGATTTACTTGTGCAATTTCAGCGAGAGCTCTCCAACACCCATGTGCTGGATAGTCAGAGGCATGTTTTTCCCTTTCTATCACTGACTGCAGTGAATCTTAGATAAGCAAGGGACGTATGCATCAGCTCTTCCTGTAAAAGCACAGCAGGTATCACCAAGATGAATTGCAGATACACTTCTCAGATTGCATGTTTTAACGGGGGGCAAAGGAATGCCCATGGCTGCTCCTTTGCTTTGCACACTAAACAATCTTGAAAGGGCAAGAGAGAAGCTTTCTCCTCTGCCCCCAGTCACTGAACATAAAAGGAAGACAGTAAGGATTTATACTGACAACTGATTGTCTCCTACATGACACCTGAGAGGATAGGCAGTCACAGCACAGAAATGGCCAAAAACCTGCAAGAACTGTCCTTACTGCTTTCGTTTCCCACACTCAGTTATTTTGCAAAGAAGCCTGGAAGTCGGTACCTGCAAATCAGCTCCCCAAGTCCTCTGCAAGTGTTTCTGAAATGAGGTCTATCAATCTTTTAACGAACATTTCTTACAATAAATCTTTCAGCAGTGAAAGTAAAATAAATGGTATCTATAACAGCAAACATTCATAGAGGTCTGAAGCAATCTCAGAACATTTATTTTAGGAGATGCATTTTAAATGTAAGGAACAAATGAAAAATTTTAGTCTGACATTAATTACTATTTTATGTCAATAAAAGTTTTCACAGTACATTTGCCTATTAGAACAGTAAATATTGTTGAAAAGTGCTGTAATTACACCGAGTACACCATTATATCAGCTCTCCCAAGACAGCCTGGGACAGATTTAAGACCTGGGAACAAACTTCAGATTGTGTCTCTAGTGGCACAGCTGCCTGCAGAGCACTGGTTCCTGCTCCACCACTCAGCTGGTACGAGGTTGGAGGTGAGTGATGGGGGTGTGTTGACAAGAGGGCACAAGATTAACTATTATCTACAGCTTGAAAGTATCTTGTTGAAGGGCCTATTCTAGGCATGGAAACAGTGGTTCTCTCTGCTTTGCATTTATATTAACCTGTTCTACTGTCCTACTTTTAGCCAGAAAACAATCTTACTGTGTAGTCCTGGTTCTGACCTGTAGATTAACCAAAAAATGTGTAGCATGACAGGAAAACGGGCCATATGTCCAAAAATCTTATTTCTAACTAATAAAGCAATGATTTATAATGCATTCTCATTTCCTTTAAGTTGACCATCACCATCCACCTTTAATAGCAAATGTAGTTCTTGTCTTTCACATCTGTAAAAGATATCTCAGTAACAGATATTACTCAGTAGGTAACATTAAATCAAAGGTACAGAATGATATGCAGAAAGAAATTAATTGGTGGGATTTCTTAGTTTGGAAGAGATGATTGAAGAAAAGTCACAAGTGGTACGGAGAAGGGAGCCAGAAGTAACAACTCCCACCAAAACAAGACAGGAGGTTTAAAAAGATATATATATCTGCATACAGACATAATGAAAATATACACATCCGTGCTGTAGAACTTACTGCTATAATAAATGGAATTGCTCAGTATGATTATTCTTGCCTTTTTACATTATTTTGTTTTTAATTATAAAAAATGAGCAAAGTTCTGTAAAAATAATTACAGCCCTGCAAAGCAGTTTTACAGGAACTCTATACAGTTTTATAATGTTGCACCAGTACAACTTTAACAGCTTATAAATGAAACAAGATGGGAATAAGGATTTTATTTACTTCCCACTAATCATCTATTGCTGAAATATTGGAAGTGTTCTTTACTGAAGGATCAAACCAGGTAGAATTGAGCAACTTACTTGATTCAGAGAGCATGTAACTAAATATACTTACAAAAAACCAAAATTGATTTATCATTAACTCTTTGCTTTAATGAACAAGCATTTTCAAAATAGATGTTAGCTCTAAGTTTGTAATCAGTTTTAGAAAAAAATTATGGAATTAGTGGCTAACAATCTGGAGGAGAACGCTACAACTGAGCTTCTCACCTCCTTGGGGAACTGCATGTTGGTCCCATCCTCAACAGAAATAAATCAAGGAAAGACTATCTCGCATGGTAGCTGAAAACAAACTGTAAATGGAAAAGAGCAGTAATAATCCAACAGTGACTCTTTTGTTAAGAAATCCCAATAACCAGAAAAACTCTTTGAAATGATCAATTCCATTAAAAGCTTTAATGAGATTACCAAATTTAATTACTCTTCTGTGCTGCATTAATTTATAAGGGGTGGGTTCTCAATCTGAACATTTAATGGTTTCCAGAAATAGCGAATCTCATTTGAAAAGCAGCAAAATGATTTTTATTTTTATTTAATTGAAATAATCTAGCACTGCTATAAACCCTTTGGGCAAGATTTCTAGGAGTACTATAGTGTCTAAAAAGGCTGATATTTCCTAGGTGTCTATTTTAATTGTCATATGTTTAAAGACCTTTGAAATGTTCACCCTCTGTATGTTAACCACATAAAAAGAATTAACAAGGTTACATTTACGCTGTTTCAGTTTTATAAATGTGATTTTACAAATTATACCACTAGAAAAGATAAGAAAGTAATTTTTAATACACAGCAAGATGCATTTCTAGCTAGATTAAGCAGCTGTTAACATTATTTTTTCTGCAGAGCAAGAGAAAATGTCTACAATAACTAGACCTTAAAGGAAGAGGCAATTCCATTTGATGCACATAGCATACATTTGATTTTATTCCCCAATAGCATTCAGGAGGAAATAAAAAAGAACTAGATAAGGAAATTAATTTGCAGCAGTACTTCAGACATGCACATTTGCAAAAGCGTAAGAATGTTGAAGACGTTAGAAAGAAGTCTTTAAGAAGCAAGAACAAAAGGATAACACTGAACTCCAAGATTCAGCTCTGGTGCCAAGTTCTTCCTAGCTAAGAGTGGCAAGTAGGTAAAAAAAATAATATAAAAAATATCTAACAAACCTCCCCAGATACATGTGATAGGGAATACGAAGGCAGGCTTTTACAGAAGTTGGAAGTCTGCCACTGGAACAGAAAATTGTATTTCTTGGGATTTTTTCCATACCCCCTGTGCTTAACTATCCAGACATCATCATTTTACAGAAATTATGAGTGTTATATCAAACAGCAGCTGTTCCAGGAAATCCACAACCATGACAACAATGAAACAATAGCCAAGGTGGGGTTGAGATATAACAATGAAAGGTGTGAATGAAACATTGAGGAATTTACTAAACAGCAGCTACATCCTGTAGGGCTCAGTCCCAACTAGGATCATTCTGCCAAGCTAAAAGTAATAAAACAACTATAATAAAGCAATTCAGGCAACAAGATTTGATGGTAATGAAATATATTACATTAGCCAACACATGAAACACCCAAAGGATTTAGCGAATAAGCCTGTTTTGATAAGAGTTTTTTGAATATTTGCTTTCTGTAACACTAATAGGGTTATAATTCTCTACGGTGGCTAAAATAATTTATAGACAGGAATTAATTTCTTATTAAATGATGCAAGACTATCCCTTTCACACTCTGCTGTCAGCATGCCTGTTTTCAAGGGACAGCTGAGGTTCCGCAAAGTGTGATCACTGCTCTTTGCTCAGCTGCATTGACTACCATGTTCTGCAGGACAGGGTGGGGCCCTGGGCATCCCCCAGAACTGTCCTGCTGAGCACGCAAAGCCTTCCAAGCAGAGTTTCTCCACTACAGTATCCTGGGCAGATGTAGTAATTGCCTTAACGCCTTCTAAAAACCACCTCTAGCAAACAGATGGCTTTGTTCATAAAACTATGTATGAGAATCACAAATTGGAGCTTTCACCTTGCCAAAACGATTTTTCTCCACAAAGTATACTGGAAAGGCACTTGCATAGCAGTAATTTCAGAAACTTAACTATAAACAACTATTAAGAGTTTCAAATACAACACACAATTAACAACAATACTGAAGTTATGTTTCTACGTAATAGGATTAAGCCAGCTTCAGATCACTGCTGGAAATTTGTTATTTCAGTAGTACGGTATATGCTAGTTTGAGTATAATAGTTAATTACAGAGTTGAACTTAATTAAATTATTTTGTTTGTAGTACAAGGATCTCTGCATTTATATAGGTCTAAGCTCCCTTCCCACAAGCACTGTTCCTTTAACCCACGTCCCAGGACAGGCGGTATTTGCCACATTCCAACCAAGAATGCAGTAATCCAGAATCAGTCTTATAAAACAGTAAATCCTGCTGCAAGACATGGAGGTACATCTGTCCAGCTGAAATCCTCTTACAGCAAGACATTCATTATTGCAAGGAGAGAGTGCTTAGCAGAAACAAGATCAAGGGCTGGTGATCGTACACAAGTACAAATGCACAGATGAAACTTGTGGTAAGAAGGTACGTATACTATGTTGTCTGACTTTACAACTTTAAAAACAGTTGATATATGGCAGTTAGA
This sequence comes from Falco naumanni, assembly GCF_017639655.2. Taxonomy (NCBI): domain Eukaryota; kingdom Metazoa; phylum Chordata; class Aves; order Falconiformes; family Falconidae; genus Falco; species Falco naumanni. The sequence goes on from NC_054068.1 coordinate 14,032,431, forward strand.
ACTGTTCTTTTAAAACTGGACAAGGAATACCTCTCCTCAAACCAGAAAATCCTTAAACATCCCAAAAGCTTATTGAATGGATGATTAATTAGGTTAAACAATTACTGCAAACAGAAATGTAGTCATCTTTCTGCAACCATAAACTGTCTAAAGTTATTTTAGTCTTAGCAAAAAAAAGACAATTTCCTAAAGAAACCCTCATGTAGTTTATTGCCACCCACACACTGCAGTCTGTACAGACCAACAAGCAGGTCCGTCCCTCCCTCCCCCATCTCTCACCATGGCATTAGCAGCCAAATTCTGAGGTCTCATTATTCTGAGGTCTGCATTACTTTTAAAAGCTATACCATCAAATCCAGGCTCCAAAATATTATGAAACATAAATAATCAAAGGTAAATGTCAGCTGTCAACATAACAAACACTGCATGAGGCTCATTTACTGGAGAATGGAATTGAAAAGTTGATTCATAAGCTACCTTTGCACTTCTGTGACCACGAACCAGCACATCACAACGAGGACCATGCTGAACCTTGATGTGAGATGGAGAGGAAGAAACAGAGGCAGCAGTGGACTGCTCGCACTGGCCTGGCAGCTGCCTTTCCCCAGTGGCATTACTGGAACCAATGCCAGGCAGAATTGCTAACAACAGGTGTGGAGACCTGCAGTCCCCCTAGTTTTCCCCAACTTTCCCCCCATTTCTTGGGCTTAGAGGGGGCCTCTCAGCTGCTACTATGAAGAAGCGGTTCTGCTGTATGTCACTTCATAGTTTGGCACAAAATGAAAGGTAATACCCTTTAAAAGAAGCTTTGTAGCCTCCTTTTCAAGCAAAGATGAAAACCAAAAAGACAAAGGAAATCAAAAGGGTAGAAAAACCCTGAAAAGAAAAAAACCAAACATGTTTCTTTCCTTATCCCTGTATCACACCTCCACCCCAAATCAGAAATGGTTTCCTTTGCTCACAAAAATATTTGTAGATTTACTTTCACCAAACAGTCCTTTACTCCATCTGGCAACAGCCTGGGTCAGTGTATTGAAATGATATCCTCTGTGCTGCTAAATATTCCTGCTGATAGAGCGCTCATTGGAGAGCTGCCAGCATGTTTAATTGCAAATGGAGAAAGCGTTGGCCAAATGATTCCTTTATTTCCAAAAGCACAGATGAGAGTGAGCTCAGGAAATTTCTTTAGGTTGTAAGAGATTAACCCTCAGCATGATTTGGAATATTTCCTGCTTCTGTTGACTGTCCATATTAATCTCACGTGAAACAGAAGCAATGGAGGCCCAACAGTGCTGAAGTTCAACTGTGTGAAATCAGAAACAACAGATCTGTCAGATTTATTTCCTTTAAATTTTCCATTCATCTCTGTCTATGATGATGATTTGAGTAAAACAGTTATTTACAGACTAATTATGGGAAGCAGCATCAGGAATCTCTGTCCTGACCTGCTTCTCCTCCAGTCTCCCAGGTAGGTAGTCTGCGTGCCCTGGTAATGGGCTGCCCCATCAGCGGGGTGCACACCAGCCAGGGAGTGAGGCAACAGCCCTTTCTTTCCATCCTTTGACACAGAAATTCTCTGCAGCAGATTTTTTTTTTTCATCCCCATTTAGATATTCTGCCTTTTTCTCCAACCCAGAAATGAAAAATCGAAGATTATGAGTGTGCTTGCTTTTGGCTTCCTAGTAGCAACACCTTGACAGATTAAAAAGATAAAAATGATTTTTTAAAAGTGACACCATCACCAAATCCTGCTTGGGTAGCAGTGCTGGGGCCCTTGCACACAATCCTGTAACCAAGTCGAAATTTATACCCACTGCTGTAAGAAAGGTTTGAGATGTACTTTCCAAAAACATTCCTAAAGATCATGGCATCACCAATGACAAATGAAATTATGTTGCTCAACACAAATATAGCAAAGCATATTTTTGGCATCAGAATAATTTCTGCTAGGGAGGAAACAGTGCAGACATTAAGTACAATGTGTATTTCATTAATTATTGATGACTGACACTCGTCAGCAATTTGAACAGACCAAGTAAAACAATGCTAAAAAAGCCTCCGATCCACCAGCACTACATAAAAGCATTTTATTGCACAGGATAAGAGAGATTTTAGGAGATCTGGCTTCCTGTATGCACATAGTATTTTGTTTTCTTCATGTGTATACTTGATTTTTCACAGAATTCTTACACTAAAACTATGCATTCATATTTATCTGCATGAAATATTTTAGTCAAATTTTATTAAAATTCTTGACTAGAATCCACAGAGAATAAAGGTATCAAATTACCCAGGTAGCAATAGCGCAGGACAGAAAGCTGGCACTAAAGTACTCAAAAGCCTCACATGAAAACTTTGGAAGTTTGAGACTTAATCATACCTCTAGTTTCCTACTTGGACTTATTGCTGAAAGACTTTTGATTGTGGATATTTTTCTAGAGGATTTCCCTGTGTTCATATCAGAGCTGATGCAATTAGTTTTTCCTTAGTTACAAAACACTAATTGGTAAAACCAGAATTTTATTACAGCAACTTCTCATCCTCGGGAAAAAACTTTTCTCAGAAATTAATTACAAATTCAGGATGAGAACTGCTAGTCAAGAAATATGCAGCAAGGATATTAATCCAGATGGTCCATGTCCTGGGTAAGTGTCCTGGCCACTAAATCCATGTCACCCCATCAATGCGTAGTCTCACAGTATGTAAATCAGTCAACATTCATTACTGCTACCTCAGAGTTACTATTTTGCAATCTTCCGCTCTTTTCAAATATTTTCAAATGCTCCATTTGTCCCAGTTCAAAGATCCCAAACTTTACTACTTATTGCAAACCTTATTACTTTTCACAGTTCTTGTTTTCTGGATAAACACAATTCAGTTACTCTACAGTCTGCATCTAAGAATTTTCGCATAGAAATTCACTTCCTGATGATCACATTAAGTATTTCTGAAGCCAGGTGAGTTATTATTATAAACACACGGAAATTCTATTAAGCTATAAATATCAGCTGCAAAATAAGCAATGATCAAACATATCTTCAGGAGAAAGTTTTTCCTCTGTTATTTTTGTAACTAAATCGGGTTTGTGTAAATGCCAGCAAGTTGAACCGCAAGTGAAGACTGCCAGGTCAGCAGGCCAGCTGCACAGACACGGGGCTGCACAGAGACCACAGCAGGAACACTGCTTTTGGTACCCGAGTGGGGATCTCGGCGTGGCACTGTGTTGGGACCATCCAATGCCGTGCAGCACTCTGCCACTAAGGAAAACTGTCCAGCAGCACACGGACCAAATACAAATGTTGTTTTGGATAAATGATGGGAAAATGGTTATGTTTTTTCTGTAACAACTATTCATAACAATTGCACCTGGCTAATCTATTTTTATCTGAAATTAAGATCTTCAGGGATTTGAAACTCTTTTAACAGCCCAAAGAAAGTTACAGATTGAAACAATTTTTACATTTGTTTAGCCAGAATATTTTTACTCATATTTCATTGCTACTTATTTCCTGTGACTTCAGCTGAGGAAATGTATCAGAACTCGTCCCTCTCAGGAATTTCTGTTCCTCTGTTTCACCATCACTAAACAAATCTTATTGTTTGTTGTTATTAAACATCCAGAAGTGAATGTGGAGCCACAGATACTCCTCCAAGGTATTCTGTGCCATAAAAAGATATACAGTGCACAGAAAACCCTTTAAGTTTAAAAACCTGACTATAAATTAAGACTTTCATGTTTCCCACCATCAGATACAGAGCATCTGATACCAAGCTGGCCAGGCCCCACAGACACAAATACAATGTTTATTTATTTTATGTAGAACTAAGGGAGAATTTTCCATAGATTTAACTTCTAACATATCAGCTAGTCATTTTTATCCCATGAAAAAAGAACATTAATACTCCACCAAGGCTGCATAATAACACTAATAAAAAATATTTATTTCTATAAACTCCACTTATTACCTTCAGTTTTTATAGCTTTTGCTTTCTAATTATACTGCAACATCTGTATTTTGTACTATTTTGTCAATTTTTATACCTTTAGTTACTATCTTATTTACCTGAATAAACCAACCTTTAACTTCATTTTATCAGCACCTGTTCTGCAACATATGAATGAAACAATTTCTATAAAGAATAAAATTCAGCTTCTGCAAACAAATTCTACCTTGTAAAACTGACATTTGAAATCACTTCTCTATCATCCTTCAGCTGATCTACAGGTAAGTTAATTTTGGCAGCATTATAATAGTCTGCTGAGGTCACCAAAACACAGTAAAGGGGAGAAATTCAATGGGGGGAATAGCACCTGAAAAATGAAATGGCAGACATATGGCAAATGAACAAAAGTTTTGTTTGAAGCACTAAGTTTATATTTATGAACCATATACATTCTATGCAATTAACTTTAAAATATTCTTAATCACATCCAACTTCACACTAACCTAAAATAAGCCAGAAAAAAAAAAAAACCACCCCACATCTCAGAGGAAGACAGGAAGAAAGGGAAGAAAGGATCTTCAAGTTTACTTTATCAGCATGATTTTTTTCCCCAGCTAGTAGTTAATCACAGTAGGTTTGGCCCTTATGTTGACCATTTTTTTTCTTGTATTTGATACCTTGCTTGAGTCCAAAGGCAAAAAGAGGGGAAAAAACCATCCCTGAATGACATTATAGATAATCATTAAAGCGTTTTTCGATGCACAGGATAGCAGCAGCAATTTTGCTTAGATGTACTGAACCATGGGTCTACTAGTTCCTTGATGGTCAATGTTTGTTCTTTTTAATTCTTGTGATTTCTTTTACAGCTACCAATAAAGTAACACACTTCCCTAATCTTCACTAAGCCAAAATTAGGCATAATATACATTGGAAACCACCAGAAAGAAAAGCCTTTAATACCTTTTACCCATCTTTCTGCTGTTTCAAGTTCCTAAAGTTGAAGCTGAGAAAGTATGAGGAAGAAAGCTTAGGAGGATGTAATTTCTGAAATTATTTTAGAGCCAAGTCAAAGAAAGAAAGAATTTGACACCTGCAGAGATAGAGGAACTGCTATATCATGAGCAGAAGCACATGAAAAGTGCACAGACGTCTCAAAAATTTCACATTCTTCATCTTTTACAGAGGGGGAGGAGAGAGAGGTGGAATTTTATCCTATTGTAATCTCCCACTCCGAGGTGCCAGTGGCCTTAAAATGATCTTTATCATGCTGCTTTAAGATTTTTTGCCACAAAAGTGAAGAGAGAGAATCATATATTGAGAAGCTAACTCATTACTGAATGGTTGATCACATCCATGGTGTTGATTAAGGATGGCTGGCAAACACTTACAGGTATTTTTGCCTTGTTATTAGGCATCCTTTCATCTGTACGTGTTGGAAATATGCTGGCACTGTTCTCTGTGCCTGAAGCATAAATAATTGCACAAGCCTGATCCTGCATCTCCTCCTCAGGTAAGAGATTCTTACTAACATGAGGAGTACAGGCTACAAAATCATGTTTTGCTTTTCCATGGATTAGTCATGGTTCATCCCGGTTATATCTGATGCAAACACAAATTTCCATTTGTGATCTGAACCAGTTTTGCAGGGTTACATACAAAGCTTTCAATATTTATTAACAAAGACATGACAGTTATTGCACTGGTGGACTTTGGCCCTGGAAAGTCTCATCCACAATAGCCAGCTTAATTGATTTGCAGGTATGGGGCTTTACATGCTGTCTGTATTTAAAATGGAAAACTTGTTCCCTGTGCCACTGTCATTTACATTGGGAAGCCCATTATCCCTCAATAACAGAGTTTGACACCACTCTGGATGAACACCTGTATTCTATTTAAAGCAGTCTACTTCATTTTCACAAAGCATTAGCAGAGTCATGGATCTCTGAGCACTCATTTGGAGGTCCTTATTGATGCAGATTTGTTTATTAAAAGGAAGAAGCCAGACTCATGGAAACCGTTCCTATACACAACTCCCAGCTACAGTCTTGAGAATTCTGGAAAAGCTCATGTTCTAAGATTTGGAAGGAAATCTTATTAGAGCAGGTTCTGTTTGAACACATAAAAAGAAGTATTTTCTCAATCTATTTTAATCTACAAGGATTCACTGGCTGTGCCATTTTACTTCTATAATTATGCATTGCTAATGGAACTAAGAGAGCTCTGTACATTAGGAGAAATATTCAGCAGCTAATTATCTTGGTTTTTGGGCAACTGGAAAAGAGTTGGGCTTTAATGTAGCTCCTCAGTCACTTCATTGTGTCAAAACTAAATAGAAAACATAACATATCAATGCAAAAATGGTAGACCAGATCTGAACCTGAGAGTATTCTAATGAATGCAGAAAAAACCAGTACATTCCCCAATTGTTAAAAATTACAGCCTTTGAAAATACAAATTAAAGAACAGAAGAAACATGCTCTGAGCAGTCTACTGAGTTTGCGATCAATAAATATGTTTGCGATACGTTTATTCACTGAAGAAAACTGCAGAACAGAAATTACCCAAAGCTCTCCCAAAAAGGCCAGTGAATTTTCACCAAACAAATTTCTGTGCAAATATGGACGTAATCTTCCCTTACACACAAACTCCTTTCTGAATCCACCTCCACCATGACGTGTTTATTTTACCTACTTTTGCTTAACTCCACACATTTCAGCTTTCAAACCGTTAATTGCTTCTCCTCTTCTCTATACCAGACTCTCACTAGAGCACACCAGTGATGCAGTATTGCACGTAAAACAGCGCAGTGCATCACGCCACTTTATACAACTCCAAAGGTACAGTACGGATTGCCGGTGGAGAGAGGGGCTTGGAGGCAGTACCAGATCATGAGCACATGCGCAAGCAGCAGAGTACTCATTGAAGCATCTCTGTAAAGAATTCTTCAGATTACAAACCAGTTTGGTTTCATAAACAGTTCAGAACATTATCCAGTGCACAGTACAGGGAACATTAAAAATTAATATCAACAACAAACAGATTAAGAAAGTTTTCCTAATATGTAGCAGAAACAGGATTGCCAGATACAGGTAAAACTGCAATAGGTTTAATAACATCATTAACATAAGCCATATAGTGCCAAACTCCTAAAGCACAGATATTTCATCATGCCAACAAGGAATTACTGATAAAGAGTAACAAGCTAAGTGCAAAGGCTGACACTGGATGCAACCTCTGTGTCTGCAGAATGTAAACCACCAGTCTCTTTGTAGATGAACAGCATCAGTAGGGTCAGTTACCCTATCTGTTTTGGTTCATTAGACCTTCTAGGGCAAGGGTAAGTTCTAAAAAGAGCATGATGAGCTCAGCTTACTATTGGGATTGTGTTTTATATGCAGATCAATATTAAAAGAATCTCAACAGTGATTCACCATATCAGGGAACACACAGAATTCTGAAAAGGAGACAGGTTGAAACTTGTTGGATTCCCAGAGGGTGCTGTTACAGAATTTGGGTCTGAATATACATTTTAAACATGGAGTAATGACTAACCATATACCAGCTACATATTTTTCATGTATGTAATGTAAAGATAACTAAAACTATCTTGGAAAGATAACTTCTTCCACATTATGAAGACGGTCATGTAGACAATTAGTTTGTCCAGGCAGTACAACAAAAAAACGTATTACTTTTTCTACTTCTACTTCTTACTGGATTTAGAATACAAGAGAGGTCAGGTACATGGCTTAAGTAAGAACAGACATGCAAAGTCTTCTTTAAAAGGCCCCAGTATGACCACAAAACCTGGTTCACCTTATTATTTTCCTTTGAATGAATGTGCATATAGATGTATTAGTGATGGAAGGGAAGGCAATACTGTATTTGTATAAGAGACATTTTTCCTAGACACATACATTTTTTTCTGGACTGCCTCAACAGTGGCTAATCCTGTCTCTAAAAAAATGAAAGAAAGAAAAAACGGTGTTAATGAACTTTCTAAATAATATGCAGAACAAATAAGAATGAAATTAGTAAATTATTAATATTCAACACTGTTACTACTAAAGATGTTCTTGAAAATCCTGCACAAGAGTAGGGTCATTAGGAAATATTTACCATTTTCTATAATGCAGTTTTTGAAACAACAGTCTTCCCTGGAATGATCACCTCTAGCTGAGGCTGCTGCTCACACGGTAAAGCAATTCATTACATGCTGCTAAAACACCGCACAGCCTCCATCAGGTAAATGTGTGGCAGCTTCCCTGCACCTGATACACAGAGGTCCCCACTCACTTTGCACTGAAGTTACATCCTCATGTTAACTGACAAGCGAGACAGGCATGAGATTTAAACTCTGGGTTTTATTTTCTCACAAGACATTTAGGACATCTCTGCTCTGTGCAGCAAACCTCAGCATTCAGACACTTTGGAAAGCAAGATGCAGCTGTCTCAATGCTTTGGTCAGCAGAACATAGGTGCCTTAGGGCTTCCTCAAAGTTCTTTCTATGGTGCCAGGAAACCCAAGGCTGAAAAAACTCTACTGCATCCCTGAACCCTGCAGCTTTTTGCTAGCTGTAATAGGGAGCAAGGTATCCCAGCTGTTTTATATTTCAGTATCGTATTTCTGTAATTGTTTTTAGTTTTGATAAGCTGTTAGCTGAAGAGCGAGGTCCTGTGATGCAGCTCAGTGAACGTCCCCGTTAGTCTGCCTGCAGTTATTTTAGGGGCTCACATACTTTTCGACTGAGGAGACCTGTGATTGCCGACGAGGACATTCATCCATCATTGCCTTTACCGTCTAGATACAGTTTAGTGGCATTAAGTCTGACAGCCCTACATGCTGTAAGGTTATTACTTCATAGCTCAGCAGTGCCACTATAGCTTAAGGTCTGTTGGTATTACTATTATAAACAGCACTTTTCAAGGGGTTGATAACTTTGCTATTTGAAATTGCACAAGGTTAAAGCTCAAAACATAAATTGTCATTCCTCCCCTCTTTTAAATAAAGCAAGCTCCCAACTAAAATGACAGGTTCTGTTCCAATTTGACAATACATCTGTGTCTGAAATATTTTCTAGGTACTTCCAGACACTGTTTTGCCCTTTCCATAGTAGACAAAAATATCCCTGTAGATGCCATGTCTGCCTCTCTGACCCGCACCACTCAGAACCTCTGAATTCAGTTCACAGATTACGTTGGCAATTTACAGGCCTACACAAACACCGCAACTTCTGGTGCAGGTCAAATATACTTTCTTGAAAGTCTATTTTTGCACAGATTGACAACATATAGAAGAACTGGCTTCCCTTACATTTCCCCCCCCAAAAAAGCAAAAAAATAAAGCAGCAAGAGCTACATTATGGGATCATTTTGAAGTAGTTCTTCTCCATATCCTTCTCTAGAGGACTTTTTGGATACTTTCCCCCCCACCACCCCTTTTAAAAACAGCTCCAGCCATGTCCCTATACAATGTTCTGGGCAGGTGCTTCACAAAGAAGTAGGAGCTAAAGGGGCCTTGCCTTTGCCTGAGTTCCTCTAACTTCTGAAATGTTCATGTCCTAGAAGAAGCTAACCTAAGTAACAACAAAATAAACAAAAATGCTACCCTGAGTGTGGTATCACTTCCTGTGATTTTTTAAAATATTCTGGGGAAAAACTAGCTTCATTAGCATTGGAGAGAATATGAAATCTTAATCCTGTTCTCAAGTTCAAAGGAGGAGAGTAGCCCATACGCCAAAAGAGAAAAGGTATCACTAGCATCTGAGAACACTGTCATAAGAACTTCATAATTTTTTCCTAACACTTCTAAATCCACTTGAAGGAAGGACCAAGACAACTACAGGAAAATTCTTCATAGATCATATAGATGCAGAAGTGCAGCAAGTTGAATGTTTAAGGATTGCATACAACTCATGACTGTTATACATAAACTTCCCTTAACAATTCTAAATTTCCCAAGGATTAATTTTAAACAAATTGGCATTAAACTTTTGGGAACCCATGCAAAGATGGATATAAAATGATGCTCATAGTTAAGTTACAGATTAAAAACTTCTAACACTGGAAGAAAAATGGTGTGGATTTTCAAAGACAGTAGTCTGTTTTGTGGGTAGGCTGAAAGTAAGCAGAAGACATCCATATTTGCATATGCAGGCCATATAAATGCATGTTTATAATATGTAATTACCCTTTCTGCAGTGCAGTTACATGTAAATCATGTTTAATCAGTTCAATAGCACTCTGTTTTCATGAGTATGAAGGAAAATGGCTCTGCAAAACTTGGCTCCACATTTAAATTTAAATTCAGCAGGTGGAAAAATTGAAAATAATAAAGCTATATGGTAAAAAAAAATACCTTGCAATAAATACAGAGAAAAAAAATCCCAAATCAAACCTTTAGAAAACTCTTAACCAATCTTAAACTGGCACAGAAATAGTAGCAAAGTGCATTATCTGAGGAGAAACCATAACGGAGCTGGGGGACAAATGTGAGAACTGCAAAATCATGTGCAAGTCAAGTGCTGTTTGGCAGACTGCTGCAAAAGCCATGCATAATAACCAAATTAAACACCCAAAACAAGTTCCCAATCCATATGGATGTTATTGTTTTTAAGGGTCTCTTTCAGGTTGGCATGACACTACCTGCAGTCATCTGAACCCTCAAAAAACTACAGGTTTTTAGACCTGCATTTTGTGCAGCTTTTTCAGTGTCAGGTATGCACAGAGGGATGCACGCTCTGAGAGAAGTGCCGAGAACACATACAAGCTGCTGCACCAAGTACCTTTTTTCCATGCACCTGAAGACAAAATAAACGTACCTTTAAAAAACAGAATTAACACAGCATGTCTAAAAAAGTGAAAGGCACAGTGGTTGCTGTTCTGATCATTTTTTAGCCTTGCAAGAAGTCTCTGATAGATATATATATTCTCTCTCTCAATTCTCAAGACCAATTCTTTTCCATTTGTCATGCATACAGCTGAAAAGACCTGTAAACAATTTATGCTATTGCTTTATGTGGGACATTTACATCCCAGAATTTCCTTTTTTATAGTAAGCAGCCGTAACTCACATCAAGCAGTAACCATACACAAGCAGTTTAGATAAGTTATTGAATCTCAGGGATTTTTTTTTTGTTTATTTATGAAGTTCAATGTTTGTTTTCCATGTGAATCTGAATAAGATAAGGGCAGGTATTCACAAGTGTTTAATAAAAGATGACCCGTTTTCTTGTTAGCCATGAAATTATTATTATATTGTTCAAAATAATGTTTTAAAATGCAATCGCAAGTAAGCAATTTAAAATAATTAAATTTTTCTTGTATAAATTCCAATTTCAAAATTTTGAAAAATAAGGACTGCAGAAAGTTGGTTTAGCAAAACCAGTTTTCTTTCAAAAGAAATTTCTTTTTCTTTTTTACTTAAAAAATTTCCAACATAAGTGTTTCTGACCTCAAAACCAACAACAGGATTAAGACTTCACAAGGGTATCTCCTGTGCTTGGAAGGATTTGCTTTTCTTAAGGATTTGGCAATTTTCAATGAGTAGGTTCTGAATAAAATAGGGAGAAAAAATTGCATGGAGACTGGTATTTGTAGCATAACTGCTATATAATTAGATCCCCATATTTTTATTTGCAAAATACCATGCAGATAAAAGGGACAAGGCACTGAACAAAGTTACCAGTCACACAGAAATTACTTGACATCAAAACAACAGCAACTTAATTAAATTTAGAGCATTATTACTTCACTCTCTCTGATACACTCCGGTATGCACTATTACTCTTAATATTGTAACTTGTACCTATAAAGAGTGCTCTGGGACTGAAGTCAGGATGTTTACACAGTGTGTATTTTCAGGCTAAATGCTTTCCCTATTCCTATTTGCATAACAAGATAAAAGAAGAAAATTTTACTCATGCAGGTAGAAAAGAAACTATAAGTTATGTCTCTGCATATAATGAGGATATAGGTTATATTCACTCATGGTCACAGCTTAAAGAACTGAAGAAACCTCAATGGAAACATGTCCATTTTGAGACAGGAAAAAAATATAAATCAAAGTCCTCATTCTCCTCTTTGCTTTCTTCAATTTTGATTAATACAAATATTTACATAAAAAATAGGATCCTGTTTAGATGTTTTTGGAGCCCATATACTCCCTTCTGATGTTACAACCTTATGCAGTATACTAATTTCCACAGCAACCACTTAAGAAACACATACAGTATAAATATTATGCTGAGGATTATCTGAAAAACAAATAAACAAAAGATCCCATTTTTGTGCAAATTTGACTAGTACTGAAGCAAAAAAAACAGAAAGAAAAGGGTATAGAATTTATGCTGTAACAGCAGTAATTTTACCTTGAACTTGAATATGCCATCTATAACCTCACACTGAACTGATATTGAATTTTCCTAAATGTTTTTGCTTTAGAAAATGCTGACTTGTCAGGAACTATGAATGCATTGATTTCCCAGATCTAGGATAAAATTTTGAAAGTCAGAGACCTTCCCCCACCCCCTCCCCACTTATCTTCAAATATCTCCCAACAAAACTGAACCATTCATGGCCCTGGGAGAAAGTCTTCACCTCTGTACTGTGTGTTTACAATGTTTTTGCTCCAAACCAAGGAAAGTCTTCCACTAAGTTATTTCTGGAATCTTGCAGTCTGGTTTTCACAAAATATAGACTGGAAAGAGTTGATACGTATGAAAAACAATTTGCTTATGACAAACTTCAAGGATCCTAGTTACTGATAAATCAAACAAGATTTTGTGGCCCTCCTTGGAAGTAGGGAGACAACTTTTGTTCCAAGTCCAGATTCAGGAAGAAATTTGACACAAACAATACCACTTCAGGCTCTGGTTTGTATTTCTTTTTGTTTCTGTGACATGAACTTAAACATGACAGATACTGAATCCTCAAGTAATTAACTCTAATCAGCCACCTGCTTTCTCTGTCTTTTTAGACATCCCATACACAGAAGGAGTTACTGAAACAGCCACTCAAGGAAACAGTTATCCTTAAACTGCATGAGCCACACACCTTGCTTACAGAGCTTCACAGTGCTTAAGCCTGACAGAGAAAAAAATAAACTTTTAGTTTCAGTATTACTAGGGGACATATGCCTAAAACCTTTCAGTACATTGTTAAAAACAGGAGGTATGAAAGCTGGCACACTGATGAGGTTTTCCTATGGTTTTATCACTTGAGATTTATTGAATTTTATGATGTCTATAAAACAGGTTTTTCCTTGGGAGATGGCATCAACTGCACAGCACTCCTCTTCAAAACCCTGTGCAACTCCCACGCAGGAGTGGATTTTCCAGTATAAACAAACAGAAACCTGCAACTTGAGTCTTCCTGCAGAAGACACTTCCAGTGTCTCATACTGGCTGTCTGATGCTGAGCTCATTGCATTCCTCCTCTCAGCAGGGACAGCACCCATGCAATAACGTGACGGGAGCTGGAAGACCAAAACTGGCCCTGTCGTATTTTTAGTTGTTAGAGAGAGGCTTCCCCTAGGAGGCAGTTTCCTTGAGCTCAATGGCTCACATTTTAAATAACAGAACTGAATTAATAAATGGTCCCCAGGTCTGCCTTTTCCTCTTTGCTGAACAGGAAAAGAAATGCCAGAGTAGATAGCTTCAAATGAAAAGGAAAATAGGCTGCAAAACGTAAATACATCCTAACATTTTCTTGCTGCTGTTCCTTGTCAGTCAAAAATATCAACATTAGACTCCTACCACATTGCAAACATAAATCAATGCTATGACATACTGTTTTTGTTATCAAAGATGCAATTTTAATTAGTAGTATATAAATATAATTAATTTTCAGATTCCACTTTTTCTTCAGATATCCTGTTGCCATTTCTAGCCTTCCATAAGCCATTTTGCTGCAGCTTATGAAGGACAGGGAGTCTGTGCAGCTCCCAGGCTAACAGAAGACACTGAAAGACAGGGGAAAATAAATATCTGAAGTGATATGCACATAGGCAGGACTAACTTCCTTCTCTTACAGAAAACAGAAAAGATAGAGAGGTTCCGCATAGGAAAACCTCTGTGAAAAGTAGTTTGGCACTTTGCTCCTGTCTAGGAGCTAGATAGGCAATAAACCACTTCCTTATGTTTTAACACCAGGCAGCAGCAGCTCGAGTCTCAAAATCCACAGTTTTTGGAATCCTCTCTAGCTGCTGGTGAAATCAGAGTGCTTCCAGGCATGGAGATTACCCATGCTGCAGCACAGCACACACCTGGACCCAGTCCTGAGCACAGTAACTGCTGCCTGTACAGCACTGTTGGTGTGAGAACACATCCCTGAGAGAGAGAGCACTCACCAGAACGGTGTTGAAGTTTGCAGAGTGACAGAATCAGTTTGTTTTCTCTAACAGTGAGAGGTTTGAATACTCTCATATAAAAAAATCAATAGGCTCCCAACAAAACAAAATAACATCCCAAACCCAAAAAGAAACAGCAAAAGCAGAGGTTACTAACTCTGGAATGACGCTCAAGGGTTGGTAATAGTTCTGCAGTTCATGAAAGATTCCCCTATTGCTAAGAGAATAATAAAGGAGTTGAACTCTCTATTTAGATTTTAGGCACTTTTTGACCTTACCTCCAATTTCTCCCTAAAGAAATCTTCCAGAACTGGCTTCTACACCTCTTCCTACAGTCCCTCCCAGTCTCACACCCTTCTCGTCCCAAATTTAAACAGTGCATCTTCCTCTTCACTCAGTGTAAGCCACTACCTAGCCTGAACATGGTTACTGCTCTACTATCTTTCTCATTCACCAAATGATTTTGTGGATTCCCAAGATCATCACCGTCTGTCTGACATTCCAGCCTCTGACACAAGCAAATTTTCAGACCCCTTACATCTCCACTATGTCTAATTTCTTTTCTATAACAACACCTTTGAGACAGTCTATCTCTTCTTCCTTTGCTTGCAAAATGCTTATGATGCTCATATTTCCTATCCCAAGTTCTGCAGCATCCTATTCCCTGAGAATCACAATTTGATCTGATTTTTAATGTGGCATTTGAGGGGAAAAAAAAAAGAAAAGAAAAAAAAGAGGTACTTAGAACATTTCTTTATCGCTAACTGACTTACTGTCCTTAACATTCTTGCCTGTTCTTCACCGCCATTCATTTACTCTCCTGCCTTTCCCTGAAATGCAATGTTGCATCACCCAGGGCCTCTCCGGCTGCCTCTGTGCCTAGGCTGTAATGTCATGCAGACTGGCTCCTACTGCTGGTCTGGGTCCAGTTACCGCCTCTCAAACATGACAGGCTCAGAGGCTCTGTCATACTTGCAGGGCTGAAGTTATGTCCTGCACAGGCAATTTGAAAGACACTGAGGGCAATTAAGAGATCAAGGTGTGAAGGTAAAAAACCCAAAAGGCTCCAGACTTGTGGCATTTAGTTTGGTTCTTAAAATTAGCAAGTACAGCTGGGTGCTTTGGACAAATGGCTATTTTCAGGTATTACAAATGACAGAAAATTTTATGCTGTGTGTTTGCACTGGGTTTCGACAAGTTTATTGTTTTTGTGTTTTACGAGACTAAGATACTGTGGAGCTTCACATTCAAGATATTTCATCATAAACCAAAGTAACTAAAACTGCAAAGCAAGTAAAGAAAAAAGTAGCTAATGCTAAGCTTGAATATATTAAAAATGGAAACTGTTATAGTTACCAATTAACATTTAGATTGCCTGTACAAAGGCACGCCATAAATTCCCACACCTCAGGTATAATAATTCCTTTTAATATCTCATTGCATCACTGCCAAACTACTGTCTCTTTGCTGTGTACCATTTCAAGGAACATTTGTGCACTCTTTGGTTTCCAGAAAGTATTGGTGCACATGAATGACATCAGCCAACATATTTCTCCTTGTAATCCAGCTAACCCACAATTAGTTTCTTGCCACAGAACCTGCAGAGGCAGCTACAATTCTTCTAAGCATTATTCAAAAAGAAAGGTACCAATTTAATGGCACTGAGTAAATGCAATGTTGTTAACGGAAAGAGGTAATTTCCTACATTTCTATCACTAAGTTCTGCATAATGCACCCATAAATTTCATCTGCAGCCTGCACTGAAAACAGAATTTGGCTTTGCCTATACACTATGTTCTGAGCTCATTAGACCTATGAGTGAATATCTGAGAAGTTTTTCCACTGTTTTGTTTGTGTTTCTATTAGTTTTTTGGCATTGTAACGGAAGTGCTATTCTGAGCAATTTTTAGTTACAGCTTCAAAATAACTGGACTTTCACGTCATGGAGTTTCTTGGTGGAACTGTTACCATAAAACTTCTCACTGTGGTTTAAAAGATAAATAATTTGCAAAAGGGTTATCTTGTTAGCAATAAGCAAACAAACTTTACAAAATAGTGTAAACCCAAGAGGTATTTGACACATATATACAGACAATTTTATTATTAAAAACAAAAACCAAACTGGCGAAAACATGAGGAATTCCAATTAGGAACAAATTAATCCCTTAGGATCTGCATGTTCACAAGTAACTCAATGGGCTGCAAACACCCCCTGTGCTGTACTCTGTTGTTCCAACTACCTGTGGAAGTGATAAGTGATCTTCAACAAAAGGAGGAGCCAGTCTGCTCAAAGTTCAGTTTCTGGAAAAAGTCTTAAAAGACATGAACCAACCAGAAAAAAAAAAAATATCCAGAAGAGAGCAGAAGATGAGCAGCCTGAAAACATGAATCACAAGGAAACAATGAAAGAGCTGAACACAGAAAGCAGCAAACAGAAGAGATGAGTATTATGCTTTGCATAAATAAAGGATTGCTGCAGAAAAGAAGGGAAAAAAAACTTTTCTAAGACCACTAAGGCAGAGAAAATCAAACTAGTGCAAATACAACTTATATTCTGCACTAGGAAGCTCCAAGGACAGTGAAGCATTGGAATAGATGGGCTGGGAGGTTTCAGAGTTAGAAGTTTTTAAGAAGACATTATGTAAATATCTGTTAAAGATTACCTCCGGTTATTGCTCCTGACTTCAGGCGAGGTAACCACTTCAGGCCTCTTCCAACTCTGTATTACATGATGAATGGGAAATTATGTTGGGAAGCAATTCAGCCCTCAGCTGAACCTAACCTTGTAGGTGGCATGGCTGCCATGGTGCAATTTGCTCCAAATGTCTGTCTTAAGCCTCATTACTCTGTCCATTTGCTTGCTGCCAGAGAAGCTAAGATGACCCTACTCAGACCTGAGAAAGCAGACATCTGATACAGGAAGCTCAGATATAAAGTATGATGAGAGTTTAATCAGAAAACCTGCCCAAGATTCTGCAGCAATTAAACACTACCAGAAATCATCTTCAATGCAATAACCCAGCTCATTACAGAAACTGAAGTGGGTTTTCTAAGGATGCCTGTAAGGCAAACACCAAAAGACAAAAAATGGAAAGCATGCAAAACCAAAATCTAAAATACCTTAAACATCAATCCTAGACATTTTGGAATTAGTCTCTGCTATTGAAGAACTCACAAAAATAAAACAAAGAAAATAAGAACCTAACGTTACCTCTGTAATAGTAATTCAAAGAGATCAAGTTTTGGAGAGAAATTCAAATAAGCTGGCAGACAGGAAGAGTGCGACACAGTGCATTTCAACCTGGTCTCTCATAGCATGCAAAAATGAGTTTTAGCCAAGTCTTTTATAAGGTTAGCTTTTCTATTTCCACACCAATACTCTGCATCATCGCTTTCCCAGCTATGTGCAGTCTTGGCCTTCATTCAGACATTTTGACATTCAAACATTAAGAATGAAACCCATCACTACTCAGTCTAGCCAGCATCATATAAAGCAATCATCCCTTCCCATCTTGAACATAAAAACATCAGACTTATCGACTCATATTTTTTGTTAGCACTGAATATTTGCAATATGAGAATATTCCCAATTATTTTTGTGGTCCTTGGAACAGGACAGGTACTTTGCATGTAAATATATATGTGTGTATGCATGCAAATGGACAAAATATACTCAAGAAACAAAATTCAAAAGTGGAAAAGAGTCTAGAAAAAACACATTACTTGTAAGTAGCTGAAAGAGTCTATTATTCTTGCATAATAAGTTTTCCAGAGCTGTAAGTTACCCTTGATGTAAGCAGAGAATTTAATGGACAGCATCAGCAAGGGAAAGTCACATGAGGACAGGGTATAACGAAGTGTTTGGGTTTTTGTTTGGTGGGTTTTTTTCTTTTGGTTTGTTGGTTTTGGGTTTTAATTAAACCATTCACATATAAGGAGGTTCATTTGATTTGTGGTCTCCTCACTTCTCTATGAAAGAGTTACTTAGGTCCCTCTGGTATCTTCCTCACAACAAGAAACGTGGCAATCAATGTTAAAGGCTTTGTGGAGAGGAGACCAACCCAATGCTATGGAAAGCAAAGTTCAAAAGACTTAGAAATAGAAAACAGTACAGGCAGTTGCCAATAGTCATTCCAGTTTAAAAAGAAAATATTCAATTACAGTTTCCAAAACCCTGGGAAAGTTGGGCACCTCCTTGGTGAATTCACTGAATGTTGTAATTTTTTGCTTAAGAATCATCTGCTTGAAAGATCTCAGGCAAAGGTCAACTGTTTCCATATCAATGACTGGCTTAAAATCAAGAATAAAATATTAAGTTATCAGCTACATCTGCATAACCAATTCCTAATATTATTCAGCTTCATATTCACTTCATCAGCTTCACTAGAGTTGCTCTTACTGATGTAAGCAAGATTAAAATCGGACACAAAAAATTTAGGCTAGCTTTGGTTCCAGTTCAGAGCTTTGCTTTTCAAAACATATGTTCCATTTTTTGTCAATAATTATAGTAGGTTTTACAGCAGATAGTTATTGTAACTAATTTGTACTTACATGAATAATTATGAATGAGAAGAATGCTAGTTTATGGTATTCTCTCACATCTGGAGAAGACCAGAAGCACAACAGCAGCTGTCTGGATGCTGTCATGAATTTGTTGCTATTTATTCACTGAATACTTATTCTTTTGTCTCCTGATGATAAATGGTCTAATGAAACCTCATACATTTCCCATCAACTTGCGTCATTGGTTTAGTGAATTATTGAAAAGGCAAATCACATTCACTTGACAAAGATAGTAAACAAAATAACTACTCAATACACATTAATAACTTCATATTAATCAATATGCATAAGCTACCTATTACAGAAAGCTTGCTCTTTTTTCCTTTTATTTCCTTCTCATTCCTCCATAAGTTCACATGTAATCAATTATTACTTCTAGCCTGCCTGAAATAACTTTGGGGCAAAATCATTAGGACAAAACAATTGCTTAGGTGGCCCCCCAGGCTCCCGCCCTCCCCAAGCCCCAGCATATTGGCACTTCTAAGACAATATTTGATAGTCTCTATTTTAAAATCTAAGATGATAATGGGCTGCAATAATCAAGCACCTTTCTGGCTTTATTTTTTTCAGTATTATTTCTTGGGCATTTTAATATAATTTTTAGTCATTTTTCTCTTGGTAGAAGAACAGGAAGAATGGAGAAAATGCTGCCTCAAATCCTTGATTTATAATAAACAAGATCTACTACACAAAGCATTTTTACCACACACACAACTACATTTAAAAAAGAATAGGCTAGATTTGGGTTTATTTCCACGTTTAAAGGTAATCAACACCACCACCACAAAAAACCCCACACTGCATTTTGAACTTTCAGCAGAGAAAATAAGCGATAACTTTGAATTACACAAGTTTAAAATAATTAAGCTGTACGAACAATAGGTAATGCTTTTCGAAACACTTCAGAAAATTGCTATTATTGAGCTTGCAGTCTTTGAGTCTGTAATTCAAACACTACAATTCCAACCACACAGCTCAGGTCAAAAAGTAACAAATCAAGCTGACAGAAAGCAAGCTGATGAATTATTACATGATTTTACAACACAGACACAGATAGACAAGAATAGAAGCTAGTACACAATGAAATACGTCTGTGCTACTGTTGCTGATGTAAATATCAGCTTTTATTGCCGTTACCATCTTTCACAGGTTACAGTACTCTCACATATTTTAACTAATCAGGATTTCTAGCCCTCAACCTCTTTCCTGCATTCAGCATATGAGGCACTAGCATCAATTTACTGCCCATGAGAAGTATGCAAGAAACAACCAAAACAACCATAAAAAAAATTTAAAAAATCACTGAACTATCCTATAAAGTGAATTGCATTGTGCAAAACCAGAAAGAGTAGGCTAGGGCTTTTAAAGTTGACTCCAGTTAAAGGCACATTGGAGAAACTTTCACATTTTACCATTACAAATACAGCAATGTTTGTATGCAGATTTTACAGTCCTGCATTTCAGGGTACTTAAAAGAAACAAGATTACCCAAGCAAACAAAAGATTGGATTGAAAACAGAGGAACTGCTGTATGTATTTTAATTTTTTTTTAAAAAAGTACATACAGTACTATCGCAGTACTATTTAAAGAGTGAGGCCAAGTACTGAAATTAAAGCCTCAGAAATTGTTAAAAGCTTCATCTCTCTGATTTCCACAGCAGCCCAAAGCTCTGGCCAGTCCAACAAGGGCTCTTGGGAGATTTTTCCCACCTGTGCCTTCTTCGCCAAGGATTACACAGGCAGGAGGCATGTCCAAACAACACAGCATCACCGGGCTGTGGTACCCAGCCTCCATCACTAGCTATGCACTCTCCAGTTTCCACCACAATGCCCATCACCGCCAGTAGCCCTCTCCCATCCCCTCACAGTTTTCATCCACCTGTTTTGAATGCGGGTGCCCAGGAGGCAGTGACTAGCAACAGTGGCACCTGGTCTGCTGCATCCCTGACACATGATTCTCTAACTCAGTCTTAAAAACTTCCAGACAGGTAAAGGCTCCGCTCCATCTCGGGGAATCTTTCCTGGTGCACCACAGCTAAGCCTATGTTATCTATCGTGTCTAAAGAAAGGAGACAGAAATTCATCCCTCCTCTGTGTAATCACTTTGGCATACTTATAAGAATTCAAGAATCTACAAAGAGCAAAGTGAGGGGGCAGAACTGTAACTCTCAATGTTTCTTTGTCAATTGTTTTTTCAGACTTCTGATGATTTCTGTGACTCTCCCCTGGATTCTGTCCATTCAGACTCCAAATTTCCTGTGGTGTTACATCATGCTTGCTCTGAGTCTCCAAACAGCACACTTTCTATCATCATGTTTCCACTTGTTTGTATTATTCCATCATGCAATTCTCCTAAGTCATCACATGCAAATGAGGGCTTAAGTTTCTCAGTAAACAAACTGGACAAATATAGACTTACCACTAAAAAAGACAAGTGTTCAGACCTTATCTTTTTCATCCTGAGAGAAACTGTCAGACAACCAGAATTTCTCGCATACTATAACAAAACCACAGGGGAAACTGAAGGACTAACACACATGAAACACACAGGGTTAAAACTGAGCTAGGATATAAAATTCTCTTAACTCCAGCTTGTATGAAACAGCAGTTGGGCCCAGAGATGTTATACATTTCCAGCAAATATTAAGCAAGTCAACAAAATTGAAGCCTTGTGAAACTAGCGTGAACAGACACTTAACCTTATAATTTCCTCTATATTTAGACATTTGCAAGAAATTGTTACACCCTGACTCAGGATTAAGGCTGAACATCAAATACGTCGAATTCACAGAGTGCAGTAGAAAGGTTTTTACTTCTGTTTTAGAATTACTGTCCAAGCTGCAAGGTAGGCTGATGTAAAACAGTTTCTCTGGAAGGTCTGAGGCTAATAGTATGTTATTGCTCCCTACTGTGTTTACTGTAGCATTAGAAAAGAATATGTACTTATTACTTAAAAACAGCTTCAACCTCTATCATCTTGTCTGCATGACGGAATCCTTTAGAAATACACCCATCTATGCAGAAACTCTAAAATGACATTCAATTCACTTTCTCTCCTCCACATTAAGGCATTATATGTGTCTTTCAATTTACTTGTACTACTGTCCTCTGCTTCATTAGCATGTCACAACAATTTCAGAAGCAAAATTCTTGTCACAGTGTGCAAAGGCAGAAGAATCTGTGTAAGAACATTTTGAGTTACAATAAACAAAAGCACTGAAGCAAACTGAATACCCAGAACAGAGCAAGCCATCGGTGCTACTATCGCCAGATGCCGAGAAAGCCATTGCACAAAGCAGCATCTTCCACCCCAGCAGGTCACAGCAGCACACAGCTGATCAATCATTGTTTTTAATCTCATTACCACCCCAGGGTTTTCTTCTTTTCCTTGAAACAAGTTTTCTTGCCCTTTGGTACCTTAGGTAGCCACAAAAGTGACTAACATTAAATGACATCATTTGTCTCCTCTATACTCATCTACACATGCACTTTGAGATAGTTCAAATTAAAGATGATGTTTAATCTGCCATGAAGTTACATATATGTCTGCTGCTAGTACTCATTAAAAACTTGATATCTGATCGCCTTCCAATGGAGAACAGATAAACCAGAAAATGTTCAGTTCTTAAAGCTGCACTTGCAAAGGAGGTAAGCACAGCACAGCATCCAAGTTTAGGCTAATGGTGTGCTTTTAGAATGAATATATAGAGCACATATCTAGTCACTGCAAATACAGTATTCCAGCACATTGCTTTGGAAATAAGTCTCAGGATAATACACCAGCCTGACAAATGAACATTTAAAGATTCAAATCTCAGGGTCCCAAATCAGTTCAGCTATTTTAAATCATTGCTGTAAATATTGAATATTAAATGAGAAAACAACTCCTAATTTAAGAAAAAAAGCATTACTTCTTTCCTTAGGGCTGTTTTATTTATTAATCAAAAATATCTTGTGAGGTCTATGACAGCTCTCTGAAAAGATCTTAAATTTTACTGCAAGTGGTAAGGTAACCTATCACCTCTTCCCACACATGATTCACCTCTTTCAAAAGCAGAAAACAGGCACAGAAATGAAGCTCTCAACTTTTTTGGTTTGCACAACCAGCTGGAATCACTGCTGGCAGGGCCTGCCCAGAGCTTCAACCTACGGGAAGAGTACTTGCACTAGTTACCACTCCTCTCAGCCCAGGTGCTAGTTTGACAAAGTTTCAACAGTTTTATCATGCAAGGAAAACCACATCTACAGTAGAAAGAAACCCAATCTCCAGGCAGGAGACAAGAGCTTTTTTGATTTTTTAATTTTATTTTTTTTTTAAAGCTGGTGCATTATTACCACAGATTTTAAAAGGAGATACATCCTCAAGAGCTGGCAGCGGCAGACAAACAGCTGCCCTGCTCGTCTCCCTTTCCTGGACTGAGTTACAAAAAAAAATCAGCTCCTTGGGAGACTTCCAGTTAGTAACATAGGCCTTGGAAACATACAGATGGGAGCATTCCCCTTCAAGCCCTTTGGGAACAACCTCCTCATTAGATAACCCAATACTATTTAACTTGTGGTATATCACATGTGCTAACTCCTCTCCTTACATAAAGATTCATAAATCACAAGCAAACTATCCAACCATCATGACTCCAAACACTTGCACAAATGGAAAGATCCCTTCCTAACATTATCCATCCTTTCCCCAACACAGCTTCTTTAGATTCTTGGTTAAATGATGCTCAGAGCGCATGTTCCAGGCCGTTTCCTGCCCTGTTGCCTCCTGATATGGCAGAGCTGGGGCTGGTTGCTGCCCTGTGAAATCTCTCACACACCTGCTCACGTGCCCAAATGTTTCTACTTCCAAATGGATTTCATACATCCATAGGCTTTTTTTTTTTTTTTTTTTTTCTTCAATAGACATTTAAAGCATCGGAATGGGGTGCTATCATATGAGGAAAAATCCGATTGATCTGGTTCTCTTCCATTAGCCACTAACCTCCCATTTTTTTCAAGATAAAAAGCTGAGGACATTGTAAGGTGCTGATTATGGCTTTTCATTTGAGCTGAACAGTAAGTATTTGAACTGGACTTTTTAAAACCCAATATTAGAAGTTTTTTGCAGAATAAAGAAATTGTGGCATAAGCAGTGACATGCAGGATGAATGTAATCTCTCTCCTGGGGCAGGGCAAATGCAAAGAGGCTTTTTGTATTTTTATATATTCTTGCTGTATGTGTACAAGAGAATTGCACCAGAATAAGTATTTACCATTCAGAGAACATACTATAAACAAACAGCACCCTGAATGAAGGGGAGTACTGTTGTGAAATATTATATGGATGACAAAAATAACATCTTTAGCTACAAATTTTCAAGAACTTCTTACTGTGTTTTATCAAACCCCTCTGCAGATGAGATTTGAAATTTGAATCCAAGTTGCAACATTTAATTACTAAATAAATCTTGGTCTATAATCTTCTGAGCCGATTTTAATAATTGAAGAATTTCCTCCCACAAATCCTTCCAAAGGAAAAAACTCATATCGTTTAATATAACTGTGTGGCTTTCTGAGTCCTATAACATGGACGTACAAAATGTAACTGTAAAACATTACTGTAACTCTGGAACACCTTAAGTTTATTTATTATTCATATTCCTGTGACATTCTTTTGTTGCCTATCTTGCTGCACAGTTGTCCTGATGTGGTCACGCAGCTCTGGAGAGGCTTGACAGTTTTAAGTAGGGTTAGGCTTGAATTAAATCCCCAGATTTTACCACTTCCATCTCTAAATATCAAAGTTTGACTATCAGTACAGAGCTGAATTTGGGTTTAAGCCTCATGGACAGTATCTGAGACTTTAAAGAAACTGAAATTCTAAACAAGGGAATAATTTTATAGGTAAAGATCAAGCTTAGCTTTTCAACATGGACAAGCCAAGACTAATCTATCAGAGGATATTTTGCTAGAACATGACCAAAATATTGCTGCTAGACTGGTTTTATCCTTCTAATTAAGCCTAAATTTTGGATTAGATTTATTCCAAGGCACGTAAACAGAAAACACCTAGGTATGATAAAAGCTAAGCTATACTAAGCTAAGCCAGTTGGTTCCATTTTCTGAAAAACTGATTTCCCTAGAATATGCTTACACACAGTCAGTCTGCTGCTACTGTCAACTATGTTACTGCATTTTAGATAATATATCCCATTTTACTTCAAATCTGTAGAAGTCAGTGAATGATAGTTAATTGCTCAGTCATGTAGTGCATACAGCTGGAGACCAAATAATGTCTGTTCCAGTTTCCCAAGCTTCTTTGAAGTATGTTCTCATGGGTCCTTCTGTAATTCCCTCCACTCTATCCCTTAGCCAGACATACATCTCCCTCTGTCTCCTGAACCAATTTGTTCTATTTTTGCTACCACTTTAGATTTAAGGTAATGATAAGACTTGTGTCCTTGGTCTCCAGACAGCTGAAAATCTGGGTCTGGATTCTTTCATCTGTTTCATGCATGCTAATGAGCCTGTGCTGAGCCCCACTGCTTTCTGATAGGGTCCTAATGAAAGCAAGTTTTTATATGTACATAACCAATTGCAAAAATCAGCATCCATGTTTTCAGCATACAAGTATCTTCAATATTTATGAAGCACAAATGTCTCTTTTAATATCAAGATGACCAATATGAGTTCCTCATTTTAATCGAAACATTCCCACATGTGTTAAACACTTCAAAGTGCTTACAGAGTACCAGGTACAGTGTATTTTCATTTATTTCTGTTTGCTAGTCTAAAGACTATTTTTACATTAGAAGACCATCAATAGAAGCATAGACTTGCTAGGAATTTAATGCAGATGCACAAAGGGTATTTTTAGTGCCCTTTTAAATGGTATATTCTGGAAACCTAAAAGGCTAATATTCTACAATTTTTCTTCAGGTACTTTCCAGAAATCCCACTATTCAAAACTATTCCTCACTATGTAAATATTCCTATTAGGAATAAGACTTGAGAATTCATATGCTTCAGGCTCTCTGACAACAAAATTTCCATTTCAATAAAAAAAACAACAACCACCCACCACCAAACCACAAAGCCAGCTAAAAGAAGAAAATTTACATTTTTTTTCCCCCTCCATGGCAATGCAAATCTCTAGATAGGACATCAGTGTTTATAGTTGAAAATCCATTTTTAAGTCTCATATTTTCTTTGCAAAAACTGAAATAAGCTACTAGAGTCAGATGTCTGCAGTGTGGTACAATGAAGGTTAATTGTGAATTGTTTTATTTGTATCTTACAATTGTCTTCGAGGTTAGCTTATTGAATAAAAGATTAGCTGGAAAGTTTATTAATAGTCTTGAGGCATCAGTTCAAAATGAGAGAGGAGACTGCTTGAATTTGGACATTACAGTTATGCGCTAGCAGTACCATACATTGGCTAAGAGACAGACATAATCTATGGTTTCAAAATAAACCAGTTGTCATCAAATCCTTTTCCCGTGAGGTCTCACACAGCAGCATTAAGGCAACAGAGAACGCTGTATGCAGCACAGATGAGGCTGATTCCAACTTCACACATTGCAAGTGGGTTATCTCTGTGTGTGATTTATCCTCATAACATGATAGAGGTGAGTTTGTCTCTTCTGTTTTAACTAAGAATCTTAAAATAACTTCAGCAGGAAGGGACCTCTAGGGGCTGCTTGAAGGAGGGCTAGCTTTGAAATCGATCATACAAGGGTCTTGTCCAGTCCCCCAAAGAATGTGGGAGACTGCACACCTTTGGGAGCCCCGTCCCTGTGTTTAGCCATCCTCAGTGTGAAGAACATTTTCCTAATTATCTATTTGAAATTGCCCTTACTGAAACTTTTGTCTTTTGTCTTGTGCTTTTACAACGCATGTGAGAGAAGTCTTGCTCCACCTTCTCTCTAGCCCCTCATTTGCCCCTCTGTGAGAGGCAGAATTGCTTCCCTTCAAATGATACTTTCATAATTAAAAAGATATTTGCCTTTTAAAGCTAATAGATTAAAAGCCTAATTAAGGAAATCCTTGACAGACTGCAACAGTTACTTGGGGCAATGATACATGCACACATGCCCCACCCCCTCAAAAAAAAAAAAAAAAAAAAATCCCAGAGCAAGGCAAAATTCAAATACATTGGGACACGGATGCTGTAGCTATCAATAACTTGGTCTATACTTGTAGCAGATGCTCTTAAAAGCCACCAAAGCTAACAAAGGCCACAGAGCAGCAGAGGTTTAAAGGTAAAATTTAAAGGTAAACTGTACTGTTATTTAGTGCACTAAGGTGTACGCTAATCTATTACATCATTACATGGGAAAACTGCAAGAGAGAAAATAAGTTAATTCTTTGTGAGAGAATATGTCTCACTGTTGCCTCACAATTGGTAATAATACTGGTGCTCTCTGAAAAAATTATTAGCACTCCAGAATTATTCAGACATAGCGAACATATGCACCAGCAGTCATAGCTTCATTACTATTTAAGTTATTACAAAGCAAAACCTTTTAATTCAAGTAGCCAAAAACCAAAAAAAAGGTAAAAAACAGTGCAGAGTTTCTTTATGATTACTATTTCATAGCATTAATTTATCTGTCACTTAAATTACAGAAAGGGAACTCACCCCTCTCTTTCCAATAGGAGACTTGTCAGCCAGCAAACTCACAGCTGAAGGTCTTTATCTCAGAGAGGCTAAAAGACAAAAAAATTATTTGCCATTTAACTATAACCTAATTCCAAATGAATTGTGCTTGTGTAGCATTTCCTAACAGTTTATGCAAGCACAGGCCAGCTGAGAACAAACAAGGCATGAGCTGCATATGATTCCAGATTCCTAATTAACCATACATACTACAACAAGCAGCATCACTGCACTAAACAAGTTAACATGCAAATTATTCTTCTATCAAGCCAGTGCTACAGAGACAACAGAATTTGGAAGCACAGCAGAAGAACCAAGACTCTGGTTTTAAATCCCCTTCGTAATTAGATAATCCAATTTGTTTTCTTAAACATTTGTATAATAACAGCACATAAATGCTAGAACCAGTCTGTCGCTTTTGGCATTGTACAAATAAAAGAATAAATGGTAAAGGTTTTGTGCTTATAAAGAAGTAAATGTCTATTCCCACAATCTATGCTTTACATATTCAGATATCAGGTGTGCTTTTCACATAACGAGACCTGCCTCTGAACTGAACATGAAAAATATTCTAAAAATATTTTGCCAGCTATACACATTTATACTCTACAGTTCAATACAAACTGTTTAAAAAGTCACCAACAGCAGTCCTTCTGGAAGAAAGGGAACAAATAGGAATTGCTACACTTAGTGGAAGTATGTAATAATTTAGAATAGCTCGTGTAAAACATTGTGTCTTCCTGAAATCAAACCTGTACACACTGTTCTGCATGCAGAAAACCAGAATGCCATAGCATATCATGAAAATGGATCCTAAACCACAGTCCTCCTACCTCAAAGGCAGAGCTGCAGGCTATATCTGGATTAACAGGAAAAACTAAGTAGGATTTAATTATTCCCTTTGCTGGGACAACAAGAATGGCTGCAGGGGACAAGGGCAGGGAAAGGCAGCAGTCTTCAGCAATCTGCATCCCACAGCGGTATGTAGACCTTATAACCTTCAGCTTGAGCTACTCCCTCATACCCAGATCAACAATACAAACTAATTCAGCACCAGGAAGTAACTGGTGATGCTACAGGAGAGGTCATATCCACCTAGCTGAATGAAAACCTGCATGGAAAGATTTATACAAGTTTTGCAATACAACAGGGAGGGAACAGCAAAGATCTGACACTCTATATGTCAGTACTGAGCAACAGCAGGTAAGTCCTACAGAAACAGAGGGCAGTCAGAAATCATGCTTAAGTTCTTCAGTGTTTGGGTTATTCTTTCTTCAAGGGGAAAACATAACTACAAAAAAAGAGACATGCAACTACACTGCAACATTAAAAGTTCTGCTGGTAAAACAAAGAAATCTAGATGGCATGGTTAGGACCACTTTTTTTTCTATTATTCACACGATTATTCTAAGAAACCCCAAAACTTACACTTATCATTAATGAAATCCAAATACAACCCAAGACATAGAGTTCTACTAGGGATACAGATGAGTAACATAAATACAATAAGCATTTTGGGTCTCATCTATCAGCCTAAACTTCCGTCTACACCCTTAAGTCTGGTGGTCCCTCCTGGCTGGAAGGAGTGGGTGGCCTCTAGGCCATCAAAAAACCTAAGTACTCACTGACTGCACATGCCTGCTTCTGCTTATCTTTTTTTTCCTGGGCTGCAGGGACTCCTTACAAGGTGGCATGAGCACTGAACAGTTATGGCTGGGTACTGAAGGCCCACAGGTCTAATTCCAATTCACTGCAGTTCAAAGCAAAAGAATGACACAAGAAGTTTGCACTGTGGCCAGTTCTGTCCTTATTAAAATTTCCAGTGGTGAGAAGCAGCCAGATGCAAGATAATTCAGATAGCTGTGTGAAAATATTGTATGAGATCTTGTACAAATGCCACACGTACTTGTGACAGACACAGGCCATTTCTGCATTACTGACTAAACTGGTCTGAAATACTGCAGTGGAGAAGTTATGCCAGCCCTTTACAGGGTTCTGAAACTAGAAGATTTGTGAATTATTATGGACAGAAAAACCACCACCAACAAAAATCAGTGACCACTGATTACTTACCATAATCATATCTTATTTGAGCCATTTTGGAGCAAGGTGGGTATTCCCTCCACTTAAGGAACATGTTTTTGTGAAAGCTATTAACTATTAGCAATCCAGAAACTGTGGGCAGGACAAACAAGCTAATCAATAATGGGTGTCCTTTTAGGAGTTACACCGTGCAGATCACTTCTCAAGAGAGACCTGGTTCACACTGAGAAAGAACTAGAAATTGGGGAATAAGGTCATAGTCTAAAACTTACTACCATGCTAAGAAAACCCAAGCACTTTAATCCTCTCATGATGGGGATGCAGCAAGTGCCCAGCAAAAGCCTGGGGAGGCAAATGCTAACTTCTACCAGCTGGCAGTAAGTCAAGGCATCATGACCTGTACTTTATAAGTTATTGCTGAGGAGCTCCCAGATGAGCTACATTAATAAAGCTGTAGCCTAATTAAACCACATCCTTCACATCTCATCCTCCCATGTGTCTGGGAAGATCAATGCAAACCAAGGCAACCCAAGTGGGAATCATTAAATGCATCTGTGAGCCATGCCAGATCAACAAACAATTAGACACACAATGTGCCAATCAGTACAACAAACCAGCCTTATGGTTATGATTCTATCAGCTTAGCTTTCCTCAAGTGTAATTCCAATTAATTATAAAACATTTATACACAAACAGTGGCATCTCTAACTATCTACTTTAAACACTATTAACAGTGTCAATAGTCTAATTTCTGTAAGTAAACAACATAGCCTCGCTCTTGCCAGGAAAGTCTTACCCTACTGAAACTTTCTGGGCCATTCAGCAAGTATATAATTATGTTGATATAGGAGTAACCCCTGAGGAGGTGAAGGGGAAATATGTTAAACATATTAACCAGGATAAAAAGGTTCCCCCCAAAACAGTGATTAATTTCAATAAATACCAAAAAGAGAGGCTCATAGAATCATAGAGTGGTTTGGGTTGGAAGGGACCTTAAAGATCAGCTAGCTCCAAACCCCTGCCATGGACAGGGACACCTTCCACTAGACCAGGTTGCTTGAAGCCCCATCCAGCCTGGCCTTGGATACTGCCAGGCACGGGAAACCTGTTCCAGTGCCTCACCACGCTCACAGTAAAGAATTTCTTCCTCATATCTAACGTAAATCTACCCTCTTATAGTTTAAAACCATTGCCCCTTGTCCTATCACTACAGGACCTACTAAAAAGTCTGTCCCCATCTTATAAGCCACTGTTAGGTACTGGCAGGCTGCTGTAAGGTCTCGCCGGAGCCTTCTCTGCTCCAGGCTGAACAACCCCAACTCTCCCAGCGTGTCCTCATAGGAGCGGTGCTCCAGCTCTCTGATCATCTTCATGGCCCTCCTCTGGACTCTCTCCAACAGGTCCATGTCCTTCTTATGTTGGGGGACCCAGAGCTGAAGGCAGTACTCCAGCTGGGGTCTCATGAGAGTAGAGTAGAGGGTGAGAATCACCTCCCTTGACCTGCTGGTCATGCTTCTTTTGATGCAGCCCAGGATACAGTTGGCACTCTGGGCTGTAAGCACACGTTATTGGGCCATATTGAGCTTTTCATCCTTCTCCTCCAGGCTGCTCTCAATCCATCCTCTGCCCAGCCTGTGTTGATACTGGGGGTTGCCTTTACCTGTGTGCAGGATCTTGCACTTGGCCTTGTTGAACTTCATGAGGTTCACATGAGCCCATCTCTGAACCCTGTCAAGGCTGCTCTGGATGGCGTCCCTTCCCTCCAGTGTGTTGACCACATCAGTCAGCTTGGTGTCATCAGCAAACTTACTGACTGAGGGTGCACTCAATCCCAGCGTCCATGTCACTGACAAAGATATTGAACAGCACTGGTCCCAGTATGAACCCCTGAGGAACACCACTCATCACTTGTCTCCACTTGGACATTTTGCCACTGACTGCAATTCTTTGAGTGTGACCATACAGCCAGTTCCTTATCCACTGAGTGGATATACCTTATCCACCAAGTGGAGAATACCTCAATGATTTTTGGAAACCCACTCAACAATCGATTCAAAGTTTAAAAGACAAAATGAGAAATACACATGCTACAGCTCTCCATTCATGGAGCTCACAATTTTTTGCAAAGGTCAGTGCTGCTATTTTCTGGATTACTGCATTTCTCATAACCCAGATGGATGCAAAGTTCATGGAGTGCTACACTTGCTGGGCTGGTAGCTGGCACAAGATGACACAGCACAGCTGTGGGAGCAGAAGACCCCACACAGCTACACTTACACATTTATCAGGTAGGAAAAATGTTTCTCATAAAATAAATATTCGCGTTTAATATATAGGCAAGAAGAGCTTTTAGGAGCTTGACAAGTATTAGTAAGAATAGAATGAAGCAGTATCATCTGTATATCCTAGATGAGTCCTGCACACACATTTGCATAACGAACACAATAAGAAAGGACTTATAAAAGGCAGCCTTCACGTCACTGTCCTGTATCATACCGGGATCAAATGGCTTGTAGCCAGAAGACCAATATTTTGCTAAATGCTCTACTCTTCTTGTGTCATTTAGACACAAGCCTTGTGCTACAGCTCACAGTTAGTAAATATGGAGAAGTTTGTCCAGTTTTGTGAATGCACTGACACATTCAGAAAAAAAAAACAAAAACAAAAAACCAAAAAAACCCAAACCCTACCAATTGAACTAGATAGTATAAAATAAGGTGAATTTAATTGTCGGCAATACCAAAGAAGAGACATTTATTTTTACTTGCATACTTTCTACTTTATTTGCTTTTGGTTTTCCCAGTGCCTTGAAGAGTCTCCCTTGCTGGCATAGATAATTTATCAAAATACATTTGAAAACTAGAAGCGTAATAGTAAATTGTGATTCAATCCAAGCAGTTTCAGTGGCTGGATATGGTTATTTGGTTTGCAATAATAAAATAAAATTAAATAAAATAAACTAAAAAAATAAAATCCACAGCTGATTACCTTAGTATTGCAAAAAAAAAAAATAATAAAAAAAAAAAATCTAGATCAACTTAAGTGACTTTGGATCATATGCAAATCCACTGAATCTCAACTCCTAGAATACTAGAATAAAATTCAGGTTTCTGTTTAATCAGAAAAGCAGTCATTTCATTACAGCTATTACAGGAAGATACACTAGGATGATACAACAACAATATTCCAAGTATGAAATATTTACTTCAATTAACACTGCTTGGTAATAATAATAATAATGTATTATAAATTATGGGACTATTAACCTGAAGTTAGTATCTATTTTGGGTAAAAGGAGCTACCAAAGATAAAAATGTTACAAGTGAATGACCACAGAAATTTTTTTCAGGTTTATTTGCTATACTTAATGAAGTTCAATGAGAGTTTTCCTGTGAAAGAGGTTTGTGTCAGAAATTTATTTTGTGATTCATGGAAATTGGGTGTTTGTCTATCTGTCTTTCATGTAATTTCAGTGATTTCACACCAGAAAAAAATAATCATATGGTATATGGTACAACTTTTGGACTACAAATGAGAAAACCACCCTTATAGTTGGGGGCTGGAATATTTACCACCAACAGAAAAAAAGCCAACAAAACCAGGTTCAAAATCTGCATGATCCTTTCCTTTTTTTTTTTTTTTTTTTTTTTTTTTTGGAATAGCTAATAAAGGGTGGATCAAATGATAGGAAGGAACGAGATGCACTCTTTCCAGGACAGTCAGTTGTGTAGCCCTCGACCATCAGTCTACAGTTGGTCTGGCAGGACAATTTTTCTACAAAAGCTCCCTTCACAATGAAACCTTTAAAGAATGAGCATCAGTGCTATTTAAATCAGAAGATTTCCAAATCTCGTTACCACAGGAATGTGGAAATCTGTCCACATAGACATTTCAATGAAGTAGCATCTAATTATTTCCTCTCAGTGAATCTTTCTTAAAACAGAAACTACAAGGAAATTAAACCCCACCAGTTTTAAAACTATGGCAGGTTTATGATTGGTATCCAAATTACTTTCAGTTCCTTTTTTGAGGCTTAGCAAATTTCAGTTCCATAATAGTTGCCCTCCCATCCTTACACTTTAGGAAGGTCATACACGTTAGAACTTGCCAAATGGAGCTCTTGTCCATGCTAGAAAATTGTAGCAATTTGTTTAACTTTCTGTAAAGAGGAGTATAAAAGATGCTGTATCAAAAGAAGAATAAGCATGCTGATAGAAGTCATGTACACTGAGACAACTCCTACATTAGAGTCTTTTCCTGAAGCTATCAGTATAACTATGTATCTCAGGAAAAACAAATAACCAGGTAAACCAGCTAAGCTGATGCAGAGTATTGTTAGCGTTATTGTTTACCTTAGCAGGCACAAGATGCAAACCCAAAAATTAGACTCATATCCATATGTGAGCAATGAATACAGCAAGAATAATATATCCTATAGCATGGCTACATTTATGCAATTTTTTCATTTATTTGTTACCATCATAACAATACTGTGGATACTAATGATAATCACTACATGACTGTTTGCTTCCTTCCTTCCTATTTCCTGCCCTATTTTCCTTCTCTCCTGAATTATCTAAAGCGATTAGTATGAACAAGATAAGCTTATTAAGGGCTAGAAGAACAGAAACAGAAACTGGAGGTATTTTACACACAACTGATATGAAGATGTGTGAGGAACTGTCAGCTCCATATACTGTATCACTGTCCAGATCAATTGTAAAAAGTATATAGGGAAGCGAAGATATAAACAAGTTTTTGTTGTGAAAGCTACATTTAAATAGGTGTGCTCTGAAGGAAGAGAAACAGCAGGCTGGAAATGAAGACTGCCTGAAATTAATGGAAAACTTGCTCAGGCCTGACATATCAAGAAAATTGTTCAAGAATACTTCATGTACATGGAAACACAGCCTCAAAGCTCCTCCAAGGTCAGCAGGATTTGGGCTGAACAGTTAAGGAAAGGCAACCTCTGAAGCTCATTGTAGTTACATGTTCTCAGGTTTCCTAATCAAGGATACTACTTTTAAACTTGATGTTTCAGATGATGGGAGACTGCTTTTAATTTTTTTCTTCCTATGTCAGACTGGGAACTGCTGTTCACTAGTTTTAGACAATAAGTAATTTTGAGAGGCACAGGACATTTTAATTAGCCCAGCACTGTTTTATGCTTTATATTGACTTTGCCCCTTTTTTGGCTATTAATTGATTTATTTGTCCCGGTTGAGGATATGAATTTATCATTGATTTCTACTAAGCCAAATAGTTGAAGGATGATATATATACTGCAACTTGATGTTTTTCCAGAAAATGCCACTAGGGAAGAAAGTTTCCATTTTACCTAAGTTTTCCAGGTGAAATGGCTAAACAACTGCAGCCGCAATTCTGCAAGAAACTTCAGCACTGGATTAGCCCCAGTGAGGAATGTGATTACTGCCAGCCAGGGAAGGTGCTTATGCACATCCTGTTGAATGGTAGCTTGTAAACACAATTCATCACCAGTGGCAGCTACTCGGTGTGTTAAAACACTTACTTTTTTTTTATTCTAAATCATTATGCATAAGATAGTGTGAATAAAGATATTTCAAATCAGATCCTCTTCTTTGGCATTTAGTAGACTCAGCAGAGATGCCAGACATCTCTTCCGTTAATACATTTAGAATAGAATATTGTGATCAGGAGAGCTGGAGAGCCCTACAGCAGCAGTGCAGACTGTGCTTTAGGATTTCTTATCCATCAAATGATGATGGGTTTATATGCTGTGACCGAGACTTTCCATGTTCAGGCTACCACACACACGGAGCAAGCATGCTAGTGCCTGCTTTTCCTCACTGTATTTCACCATGCACTAACTTTCTTCACAGCTGGACCTTTGTGAAAATTAATGAATAGTTGCCAGAGACTTTAAAAAAAAAATAAAAATTGCCCAAGTTTCATTATTGCACAACAGTCACATACTGAATGCTTGCCAGCATATTTATAAAACTTACTGTACTTGGTGGGTTTGTCTACCAGTCCTCCTCAGTGGGCTATAAACTGATATTGTAGCTCAGAAACAGGACAGCTAGAGGTTTACATGATAACATCTGCAAATCTTTCATGCAAAGCCAGAGAACTGGCTGAGATCCACTGTAAATCTGTCCTTGTAGCACTGAGAAGAGAGCAACTCTCGTGCAGAGAAAGCAGTGAGATGTCCCATTTCATTAACACTGCACTTGACAGAACAAGGACCTATGGCTGAATTTTACCTGAAAAAAGGAAAACTCCAATTTCAAAGTGAGCCTTATGAAGTTCACTTAGTCTTAGTGGGCCACCCCTCTTAAAGGAGAACCTCCAAACTCAGACTGAGCAATTCTGAGGGCCAGTCTTGCCAACTGTCTGTATGAAAACAGAAGACAGTGAAAGTTTGCAACTCACCAGCTCTCATGTGAAGGATGGTGGTTAAAAGCAGGAATCCCCAGCCATTTTCCAATAGTTTTTTTTCACCAGTGCACTGGACAGAGCTATTATGGAACAGAGTACCACAGAATGAACTACTAATATGCTGCTAAAGGCAGTAGCTGTAGCTCACCTTTATGAGCCATGAAAATAGCAGCGTTGAGCAGCGCTCGGTAACTTAGAAGAGACATGGATGTTAAAACTCTTTTAAAGAGCAGCAGCCTCCAGACATTTACATCAGAAATCTAATGTGTGCTGTATCTGAAGCTTTCATAATACTTCTGAGTTATCTGATTTGCAAGAATATCTGGGTTTGAGATGGAATTTAATTCCTGGTGTAATGAAAGCAGAAGGATCTGCAAGATCCTTAGTTTTGCCAAGTTGCAGCATTTTCACAGCCTGTTACAACACAGGTTAAAAGCAAGCTAATATTGGCTTCTTACAAAAAAGCCACTGGGCTAACTTGCAAGGGGTGCTTATTTAGGCCCACCTGCACTGAGTCAGACAACGGATTATGCCATGATCGGGCATATGCATGACATGCAGTGAAATTTTTTTTTTTTATTTCTTCAGCAATAGTACACATTATAAGAGTTGCAAAATAACTGCAGCCCTAACAGAGACCATCAGAGCGAGGAATTGCCATGTTAATACTACATGACTGTATTTTTAATCTACACTTTAGTCAGAAAGCCCAAAGAACTGTAGACATTTACTCTTATAAAAGGTAACAGACTATCTTTTTTTATACCAGAGACTCAGAGGTAGAGCTGATCTAACAGGAGTTTCAAGTGCTAATGGTTCCCCATTGCATTCCTACTTTCAAAACTCCTGTTTTCTGAAATACATTAATTTATTTTGCAGCATAATATTTCCAGTTCCTTTGCACACCTCTGTCTACAGCCCCACTGCATATTTTTCAGCCTTAACCCATGAGTCTGATTTTTTTGACCTCCAACAGCCTGGGGAAAGAACACAAAAGGCAGCACAAATAAAATTTTCCCCCTATTCTGAGTCTTAACATGAGATCCCATTTTGAGGCTCCAACTATCATAAAATTAAGTTTCCATCCATTGATCCAGTTAAAAGAAGAAGTAGGGGAGAGAGGAAGAAAGGAAAGGGATCCTCTCAGCAATGCTATTCCACTTAAGAGAGGTAAAATAAAATAAACAGCTAAACCACTTGCATTGGCTACAGTTTGATCAGGCAAAGAGCTCACAACCACGAATTTATTGGAGCTGTATTAAGAAAAAGCTCATTTTGCAGATTAATGTAGAATGAAAATGGAAACAATGCTTAGAAGTTAAAAAAGCCTTTTAATTTATTGCTTTGAATCTTCTGCATGTAATAAGTAGTTTTCTTTGAGGCAAGGTCTGTGGCTAGTTGCATTTAGGATTTGCTCTCCTCCCCTTTTCATACACAGATAAATAGTAAGACAAACGTGTAATGTCCATTTTATCCTTTTTTTTTCACTAGAAAGAATTCAGTTAAATGGAGATGTAGAAACAAAGCAACTAATCTTAGTAAATAAAAGCTCTCCCACATCACAGTGTCTAACGCTAGCTGGTGAATCAACATACCATGTTTTTAACCAGATATTTTGCTTGCTTACTACATACAGTTTCAAGAAATTTCATGTCTGCTTCATTTTTTGATGGCTATGTAATAAATTGGGATGAAAGTGTTATCAGGCATTTGTGGATCATTAGTGGGCAAGTGTTGACAACAAGAACAAAAAGGAGAGGAAGAAAATCTGTCTCTATAAAGCATCGTCAGTATTCTATCTCTCTTTAAACAATAGTTAAGGTATAAAAGACACAAACCTACAGTAAACACCAGAATTACCAACATGCTGAGACAACATACTTGGGACAATTTGCCTTGCAGGGTCTTTTACAACCCAGAGGGCTGGAAATCCTGTAATTTCAACTGGCCAGTTGACTGTTTTTCCTAAACTTGTTTCTGAAGCAAAGACTGTTCATTCACATGAAGTACTTAATTTTGAAGTGGACTTTGACAAAGCACAACTTCACCAACATAGAATAAATTTCTGCATCACACTGAGAAGTACTCATCTGCGAAGTTCAGTTGCCCATATATTTCTAAGTCACTCAGGTCATACATTCAACCAGTGTCTGGTGTCAATAATTTAGAAGTGAAAAATATAATGCAGGACTTCTCAAATCTTGCATAATCATCTCTCCCAATCTAGTCCTTTTTTTTGCAATGAGTCCCTGAATTATCTGAAAATTCTTGATGACCTGTTGCACTCTTTTTTTTTCTGTTTGGTTTAGTTCTCCATTGATTAAAAAATAAAAAAAATAGCTGGGATTGGGAAAATTAAATTTAAAAAAACCCTCAGTGTCCTATAGTTAATCACAAATGATAGCACATATTTCTTTAAATGCCTTTAGCCTTATATTTTCACAGTTATACTCTTCACAAAATAGTATCTTTAAACAGTGACATAAAGCTTCCAAACCACTGTGTAATTTCCCCAGGCCTGTTGCATGCATGAGGTAGGTGAGCAAACAGAATAATAATCAAATTTGAAGCATTCCTTTAATAACATTTGCCAGATCAAACATTAAAAAATAGCACAGAGAGAAATTAGTTATTCCCAAATGCAGTGTATTATCAATACTGCTTCAATAAGTCATCTATAATTGTTCAGACCCAAATTTTAAACATTGCAAAGGTTCCTAACTGAAGGGTCAGATTAGGAGATCCAAAATCTTAGCTGTCAAATTCTGAAAGATCACGTGGTGTAACACAATTAATCAGCATTGTAAGAGCAATGTGTGGTCTTGCTAAAATAAGTGCAAGTATTGATTTGCAATTCAGTCTCACTGCTTCATGGAAGGAAGGAAAAAGAATACCCAAGAGATGGTCTATGCACCACAGTGGAGTGCTCTGGGTGGTTTTTTTTCTGAGCAGTACTTGTTTACATTACATTACTTTAGGGGAAAGATCAGATCCAGAGAAGAATGTTTGAAACCTGCATCACCAGCCTGATATAATCCTTCCAAGAAGATACTTACAGAAGGGGAAAGGAAGACATCTGTCTTTCTACCATACTTCCTCTCAGACCCTTTCAGTAATCTTTTCTTTTTTGCAGCCTGAATGAAAACAGTTCCTATTATTATTATTATTAATAATAATAATAATAATAATGCAGCATCAATATGAGTCAATAAATACTATTTTAGAGAATATAAGTGGATGAAATCCATAAAACTGCATCACATCAGAGATCAAGAAACAGTGTTATTAAACTAGAAACATACTGAAGTCAATGTGAAAAAACAATGCTGGCAATCTCAGGTGCAGGAGAGAATCGAGCTGTGAATGTCAAAACCTAAGTATATTAAATGATTATAAGACAAAGATTTAATCCAAATGTTCAGCAAACAGGGAAGATACAAATTAGTATTGCTGTTTCAAATACTAATGTCATCCATCAAAACATTACTAGTTCTAAAGTTTTGTCACATTTTATTACTTTTAAGTAGAGAGCGCAATGACAATAGCACAAGAACTCCTGAACCTATAATAAACACAGCTAATTAACTGCAGAACTATAAGTACAGAGCTACCCACAGTCTATTGATGGACAAGCATAGCTTTAGGCATGAATAGTAACTCACAAATCCTCTTAGATAAATTCCTCTACAAGCTAGGGAGCTCTGTGGCATAATGCAAACACCAAATCCAGAGTTCTGATAAAATGCCATTTAAACATTAAGACTAGTTTCTGACACGTATCAAAATATGCATGTGAACTTTACAGCATAGCTTTAGCCTAATTTTTCTCCCATCGTCTCAATTTGTTTTCCCCTTGTGACACACCACTGATTTCAGAAGAGTTTCTTCATTTACATGAGCACATACACAGTACATTTAGTGTATTTTCTTCAATCTGTTCCCTGAGAATGTGTGTCAAAATTTGGGATTTTGAGACATGCCTTTAGGGCATTGCTCTACTGACTGACTAGCAATGCATCCTGTCAAAATTCTGAAATGTGACACTTTCAGTGTCCTCCTCAAAGTTTGCAAACATTATTCAAAGGGGCACTAAGGGAGGGGGAAAGTGGGCCTAAATTCCCAAAAATAAAGAAATGAGATGCAGCTTAAGGGAGGAAGCATTTTGTTAAGTTAGTGTGATGGGCTCTTAAAGAACAAGGAGGATTCTTGGGGATTACTTTGTTTGGAGAAATTTTTGACTGATCTTCCTGTTGCCTGATGCACGCTTAGGAAACTATTTCCACTTTAAATGTCCCCTTATCTACTAGCAATGATGTTTTTCTTTCTCTTTCAAATAAAACTATGCTAAAATGTTCAAATTAAAATCTGAAAGTCCGCATAAGCATGGCAAACACACACCATCTCTCTTCAGAAGGAGAGGGAAAGGTTAAGGCAAAGGATCGCTTACAGCAGCAGCAGGAGGTACTCTGGAATCCATTGGGAACTCCACATCCTTTGCTGCTCCAGCAAAAGCAAGCAAAACCCAGATAGGTAGGCTCTCACTTCTCAGTACTATTTACCCAACACTGCATTTACAGAGAAGCAAAAGACCTTCTCTCGTCCCAAAAACCTTTATCAACTCTGATAAATAGTGGAGTTAAAACCAGGGAAGTTGTTAAGAGGTGCTGATTTATTGGTGAAATGCTCGGAAATATACATTTAATTTTATTACTGTTTGTCCTGGTTTTGGCTGGGATAGATTTAATTTTCTACCCAATAGCTGGTACAGTGCTGTGTTTTGGTTTTAGTGTAAGAATAATGTTTATAACTGATGTTTTAGTTGCTGCTAAATAGTGCTCAGTTTAAGTCAAGGACTTTGACTCTCTTATGCTCTGCCAGTGAGATGGTGCACAAGAAGCCAAGAGGGACTACAGCCAGGACAGTTGACCCAGACTAGTCTGTAAAGGGATATTCCATACCATAGAATGTCATGCTTAGTATATAAACAGGAGGGAGTTGGCTGGGAGGCACAAATCACTGCTCAGGGACCGACTGGGCATCAGTCAGTGAGTGGTGAGCAGTTATATTGTGCATCACATGTTCTTCCTGAGTTTTGTTCTTCTCTCTCTTTTTGTAATCTCCTTTTTCATTACAATTATTATTAGTGTTATTAGTAGCATATTTTACTTTCTTTCAATTATTAAATGGTTCTTATCTCAATCTGTGTGTTTTGCCTTCTTACAATTCTCCTCCCCATCCCACGGGGAGGTGGGGGGCAGAGTGAGAGAGAGGCTGTGTGCTACTTAGGTGCTGGCTGGGGTTAAACCTTGACACAGTTGATGTAACTAACAGTCAAAACCAAAACCTTGTGTTTACTGTGTCTCTTCCACTTTCTGTAATAAACATAGTTTCCTTCTTCAGAGTTCATAATTGAATCTGGTGTCTATATAACTTTTATAGGAAACTATAAAATACTCCTCCCACAGGCAAATCCAAGGGGCTTTCATCTCCACAGTCTGGAAATAAAATGTCAACATGCACGAGCATGGTCTTTCACACTAAGCATCTGTAAAATGTACTTTGCAGTGTTTTCCCATTTTTGTTCAGAAAATACATACTGTCTGCAAAGAAGGTTCCAAGATGTTTCTTTAGAAGGACAGAAAGATTTCAACAGTCCTGTCCTGCTCTGGATACTTAGTTACATATCAGAACACTACGAATTCTGAAGTTTCCTAGTTTTACATAGTGTAACATCATTTGCTACTTATTATGTGAAAAATAGCTAGAACTGACTCAAGGCTGGAAATACGCAAGTGCTGAAACACCATCCCAGTCGTATACAGCTGTGTAAATACTGTGGCCACTAACAGAAATTATCTTTGGTTAAAAAGGAAAAAATAGCTTCAGTAATGTAAATAAAGACCTGTACTATTGCTTACACTCCTATCACTACTGACAAAGAACCACTACGAAAAACTTCTATAGGTATGTGATAACAGAAGAGCTCAGTAAGATGAAAAGCAAAAGGAATGTTTCAACCACTCATCCAGGGACTGAAAAAAATATAAGTATATACACTTGATTGCTGCTGTAGAGATTGCATAGAGGCTTTCAAATCTCTTCTAGTGCCATGTTTGCTCAGTGATCTGTCACAAAGTATAGATTCTTTCTTTTATTAATACTGTGCCTTCTACATCTTGCCTGTAAATTCAATAAGATGTCACTGGTAAAAATCACTGCTGATGGCAACAAGGTGTTTCTCAAGTACTGTTCGATTAGAAAAAAAAAAAAAAACAACACCAAACAACAAAACACATTAAAACAGCTAAACAGAAGAATTATTAATTATTAAAAAAAAATCTAGAAGGCTTCTAAAATTATTTTAATTCCTTTAAAATACAATAGCTCATCCTAGAACACCGCAATCCTGGTAAAAGTGGTTGGCAATATCATATTTACTAGAAAGGAAGATCACAGAGTGTCTGGAGGTGCTGAAAAACTCTGACAATAGTAACCCCAGCCAGATTTCTTGCACTGCACCATTCGCGAAGTTGGGATCAAACATCCTCCTGTAATTCATGCAGCTAAATATTCATCTACTGAGTCTAGCAAACCCCCTCCAACTGCTCATTAGCTTTTCCAATTAAACTTTTTGTGATCTTTTGATCTCAACATGACTGCACCTTCTGAAAAGCCTAGAAAGTACCAAACAGGGAGCTTTGCCTGATTCTGCAGAAGGCACAGAACAGCATCCAGAAGCACTGGATGTTTTCCCTTCCCTACACTGGAGAGTAAGAACACAAAATTCCAGCCTCTTTCAGGTGATGCAGTGTATACTGACATTTAACCCATCCTGTGATATATTTTTTAGTATCCTAAAAGGAATGAACTCAGGGGAAGCATCATCTATTCCATTGCAGATGGAAAAGGTTGGGGCTGTCCCTGTATCAGCATGTTCTGTGGTATCAAATATGAAGGTTCTGTGGAGGAAAAAACTCATGCTGAAACATGCACAATATCATACCAAGAGGGAAGGAACAAGTAAGTTTTTTTCTACTACAGCAGAGTTTTTAAATAGGCTAATACAGTTGACAACACTTGGTCTAACGAAGACATTTGTATTTCCAAAGAAGTGATAGAACACTTAGTTTAATCAAAATAAAATACCAGATTACATCCTAGATAAGAACAACAAAACGAAACAAAAAAACTTTGGGAAAAAATAATTTAGTACAGAAATGTTTGCTTAAAAAAAAGCTATGAAGAATTCAAAAAGAGATTGGCCACAAACGCAGTGCATGCCATTGTGAAGAGACCCCTCTGCAACAGATGCAGCTGTTTTACTGGTAAACAGTAAAATCAGGCTTAGGTCCAAAGATGGATGCTGCAACAACTATTTGTTAGTAGTTATTGTTTAACCTTTCCTTGCACATAAAAGACTGTTTCCAGTAGTAGTTACTTGTTATCCTGAGATGTCTTTTTTTTTTCCAGATCAACTCTCAGACAGACAATTATTTCACCTACTTTTCTTCTATCTTTCTAGCCTCTCACTTGAGCTGCTGTTTTGTTATCAATTTTTATTATGAATCTTTCCATAATTGGAACTTTCAACAAAGCACTGACAATGAAATAGTGGCATAAGAGTCCCAGCTTTCATATAAAATTACCACCTTGTTGACTCCCAAGACCGAAATGCGTTACTGAAATGAATCCAACAGCTTCAAAAACAAAGAAGTAGTAATGCAACTTCAGTGGATTTCTAAGCTCTTGGCCTGAGACTCATGGGAACTATGCAAAACAATTGTATCAATTCATTGAACACACTGAAATAATACTGAATGCTGAAACATCAAAAAATACTGAAAATATAGAACTAAGTTAGCTGCATCATTTCACAGATACTGCTTCTTACGTGGAACCAAGATCCCCGTACCACAGGAACACAACACAGATCCTTTCCATCTGCACATGAGCCTCATCACCACAGCCTACTGTTGATCACAGTATCAAGACAGTGTCCATGTGGCCTGTTCTCTGACCAAATCACATTTTTACTCAGGGGCATCAATGAACTGTGGTGCAAAGCAAGATAATTCAGTAACTAGTCAAAGATGAGAGGAGCTAGGGTGGGAGATCAGCTAACTAACTGTCTTCTATCTCCCTTGCACCTGGCCCACCTCCCATAACTTATACTGGCATTACCTTTGCCAGGACACTTGCTCTTGCCAGTGTAACCAGACAGATCATCACCAGATCACTGTCCCTTACCTCATTCAGAGCTTGCTCTGATTCCTGTTCTCTCTACTGTCCAAGACCATGAAAAGACAC
The DNA here is from genome assembly GCF_017639655.2 of Falco naumanni. Taxonomy (NCBI): domain Eukaryota; kingdom Metazoa; phylum Chordata; class Aves; order Falconiformes; family Falconidae; genus Falco; species Falco naumanni. The sequence continues at coordinate 14,076,695 of NC_054068.1, forward strand.
CCTAGATGCCAGATGACTGTCTCAGTGGATTAGTCTTCTTTGTCCTAAATCTCACTGTAGGAAAACCCTTCTGTAGCACTGCTCTCAATAAAGCAGGTCCCAAGGCTGGCCTGCTGATAGCACTATTATATAATTGCATAGCAGTACTACTAACAATAAATCACTTTCTGCGCAAGGAGGAGGCAGGCCAGAGTACGAACATCTGAAGCATGAGGTCTTCTGTAAAACACAGTTCTAGCACAAATGCCTAATTGTACAACCAAAGGATTAATTAGCTCAGTTTACAGCAAATGGTTTAATTAGAACACTGTCTGAAGTTTTTCTGATGACTACAAAGGCCTAGAAGTAGATTAAAACATATGCTACTACAACAGTGTTAGAATTAGAAAGGAGCCAGACTTCCACAGAAATCTATGGAAGAATTTACAACATCTTTTTGCTATTAGAGTCCAAGTGTTGACTGATTTTCCTTTACGAAATCCACAGAGCTTCTGTTGCTATGTTAAAGTGGTAGCATCAAGACTCTAACCAGGCAGCTGACCGTAATCCAAGGCTACTCAGGAGGATCTTTGTAAAGAGCTCCCTGGAAGAAAATGACTAGTAGTAATACTAAAATATTTCTGACCAAAAAAACCCCCAACCAAAACAGTAGTCTTTTTTTATTTTATTATAGATGTCAGAGTGCTTGCCTTGCAAATAATCATTCCGCTGCACTGCAGAATACAAAATACATATACCAGGCTGAGGTAACAGACTGAAACTCACTCCAGGAGTTTCTTCAGGTGAGAAGTACTGTTATAATTACAGAATCCACTAATTCAAGATGGAACATGTATATAAGGGCCATGTAATCTAACAGTATCTAACATGCTATTGAGTATATGCCCTACTGGTCTTCCCCCTATGGTATAAATGTACTTTGTTAAAACTTATGCTACTCCTAGATATATATATACAATTAATAGAAGAAGATAAAATTATTCATCATGATATGTACTTTTCAGATCTGTGATGTGGAATTTATAAACATGAAGGAAAATGTACTTTGAAAAATGATTAATTCAAATTAAAAGATTTACACAATTTTATGAACAGGAGACTATATCATATTAAAATATTAATATACATATGTGTTATTTAAATTTATGTATGCAGCCAGTGCTCTGGCAATTATTTAGTGATACAAGACTTCTGTATTCCATGAACTGCTGTGAAATGTTCTACATGAAAGAATAACATGTCTAATTTTACTCCGAATATGAATTTGTCATGCAGAAATGTTCATTAGATTTAACCATTACTACAAAACAGAGTAATAAATCATCATTTTGCATCAAATAAAGAAGCAACAGCTATCTTAGTTTTGTTGCTCAGTCATAATCATGATAAATGGACATTCCAGGACAGGTGAATTTTAACAAGTGTCCAATATGCTTAGATTAAATTTTGCTCTGTCGTTTTTGTTCACTCTTAGTCTATGAATGAGAGACTACAGTTGAAAGTAACATCGATATAATATTCATTGTTGTATTAAAAAGCTGTTTGTTCTCACAAGGAGTCCTACTGAAGTCAATGGGACTTTACAAAAGTGCTGGCAAGAGGACATTATTAAGCAGTTCAGAATATTTACTGCAACTTCCTTTTAAGTTTGTACATCTCTGCCAGTGATTCTCCATATAAGGAAACATGGACACACAGAGTACATAGAGAACACAAATGAATCTAGTAAGTCTGAGCAGTCTTGGCCCTTGGTCTAAGACTTCCAAATGTCAAACATCCAGTTCCTCTAGTTCTGATCACTCTAATTTTTCCTACAGAAAAAGAGGACATGCTGAGAAAAGCCTGTATTTCAGATTACCTGCAGGGTCTGTCTCTGCATGTTCTGTGAAACAAAACATAAGTAAATCACAAAAAAATACCCAGCACCATCATATACAATGTCATTAGCACTGTACAATTGCAGCTGCTAAGAAAGTGTAAGTACTTTCAAAACACAGTTGTCCTACCTTCCAACAAGGGCTTTCTGATACTGACATCAGCTGCTGCTAACTGGCAGCAGATATGTGATCCTTGCCAGAAATCATTAATCCAGATTCCTATATATTCTGCTTCTACCTACATATCAGGCCTGTTACAGAAAAAAAAAATAAAAATTATTTCCCTTTTCAAAAAAATCTCTATCTAAACATTACCATACAGTTCTGGCAAATTTACTTTACTTCATAATTTGTTTCCAAATGGAGTGGAGGAGAGTTCAGGGCCTCCCACATCCTCCACAGTATGTCCCAGAGTATCATTGCATAAAAACTGACACCAGAACCCACTGTCTCAAAAATCCTTTGTTTGCATGTTCTGGAAGAAACACTGTGGGAGTCCTCATACCATAAGCATCTTAAGTAATGATCCAAACCCTAGTATTTAAAGTTGCTATAGTAGTTGACTGGCCTTTAGCCAAAGCACTCTAAATTCATCCCCACATATCCATGTATAATGATTGTTTTAAGTACAGCAAGACTGAAACGTTTAATGGCTTACACTAGGAACGTATTTGTTTTTCAATTAAATATATGTGCCAAATACAACTGAGACCTTGATACCAAATTACAGGTATCCGCTCCAATGCAAATAGGAGCTAAAGGCTTTCAGAAAGTGAAGAAAGAAACTTAATACAGGAAGAAATAGTGGATTCCTGTAAACTTGAAGGCAAATCATACCATCTTGTATGAATCATTCTGTAAGAAACAAAAAATCACCCTGAAGCATAAATATGGATGTTTTCACTATGACACCCTAAATTTTTACAGGTTTCTATACAAGTGAAACCAGAAAATTATAATTTCACTGCTAGTGGGTAATGACCTGCTACCAGAACTCCTGATCACTACAACACATACTAAATAAATAACAAATGGAGTGTCAATTAACTTTATCTACCTACAATAAGCGTGAGAGCTGTAACATTCTGTAGCTCTAACTTTGTGCTTCAGCACATACATGAAGTAAGGGGAAAATCTTTGGCTTTACAACATACCACTTTGAAAGCAAGCTTAGTGTTTGAGTCTGAATGAATTCTATTAAGAGAGCAATATTCTATTAGGAGGTCTTGAGTGTTTCAGGGGTAGTAGGAGAAATGGTTAAGAGAGTATTAGAACAAAGTACAAGAATTTGCATGATCAGGCAGACCCATCAGAGCTGAAAAAACATGGAAACAGAATAAGCTGAAGGCCCTCATTCTCAACAGTGCTCCAGGAGAGCAATTTGTGAGGACAACCCCATTTGTCTCTCCTGGACACCACAAGTCATCATTCATTACTTTTCTATCACAATGTGTAGTCTGATTTGATTGGAATGATAATTTTTTTTAAAAAAATGTATTTCATAACCATACCTTTAATATTTAGGATACATGTGAAGTCATTTAGAATTTTTTGTTTGGTTCAGATTTGATTAGCGTAAGTAAGGATATGCACTTCTTACTTTTTGAAGCCTAATTCTATTTCGGGGGGGTGGGGGGTGGGTGGGGGGAGCGGTGTAAGAGGGAGAAAGAGAAAAACCCATGGAAGCATACAGCCTTGGGTGAAGGATAAAGTTCGGGAAACCAATGATTCAACAGGAAGATAATCAGCACAGAACATGTGAGTTGCTTCAGATTGTACAGGGATACTGAAAGGGCACTAGGGTAGTAAGAAGCAGAATTGATCAGAAACGGGAAAAATTAATGTAATGCTAAGCGTAGTAAGGTCTAAATTGGAAAGCGATATATCAAGGCCAGCAAAATGCACAGAGAAAGAAAAAAATCAAAGAATTATGAATGTTGAAAAGATCTCACAGGAAGCCTAATAAGTATGATAACACCAGGTCTGTGGCTCTGTTGTGCCTTCCTGCTATCCTGCTTCTTTTCTCTCCTGTCCTGGCTCTTCCCTTGACTTCTGTATTTGCTCCCTTCCCACTGGAAGAAGTTCATTCAAGGCGGTCAATGTTTGAATTTGTACTGGGATGACTGGTGCAATCCACTGTGGCACTCACCCGCAGTCTGAGTGGGATGTGTTGCTACTACAATGGGTTAATGACAGCCTTATGGAGCCACTCATTGATATACATATTAGAATTTTTAATAGCTGCTGGTTCTCCCAACCACCTGTTTCAACAGGTTCCTGGGGACCTCTGAAACTTTCCTTCCAGTCTTCTCATTTTTAACCAAAATCCACTGGGCTTTTCCTATTCTTCATCAAGGTCATTTGCATCCTGAACATGCCTAGCAAATTCTGGAATCTATGATATATTGCATTCCAAAGCCACCTCCCTTATAGGCAGACACCACAGACATTTATTTCATACAGGCAGATAAGCATTGTTTTCCCTTTCAGTATTGAGTTTTCTCGGTACTCACTGATCATTGAACCATTGTGGGATAGGAAAGAACAGGAACAGTACGCAAAAGAAAGCTATGGATGAAGTATCTTAAAATTTAATCCAGTTTCTTACAATGAAGGGATGTACAGGACAGCAGCTCAATAAATCACCAACCAATCAGTTAAGTGAGCAAGCACATCCTTGCATATTTTGCCACCCAGAGTTTTTTTTCCAGGAGCTGAGGAATGCAGTCAGCAGGTACAAAACCAAGTATGATGACATGAAAGCCTAAATGAGCTACTGTTGGGGAAATTTATTTTAAATGTGATAATAGGTAAACACTGTGATCTCCCAAATCAGATCTTCAAAAGATTTGGGAAGGAAAGAAAACCAAATCAAACAGAAAGAGCCCCACTGAGCTATCTTTAAAAAGTTACATCTGCCCAGCCTTGGTAAAATATGGAAGGGGCCGGGCATTGATATGTGCATTGAATTATTTGTTTTGTTTGAGCTTTACTAATTAATGGAATCTAACACTTCCTTCTATCTACCAGGTGATCTGTCAGTACAGGAAGAGCAGTCAAACTACTGGCTTTGCTGACATGTTCTGTGTATTAGTAGCAAGGAAGAAAAACTAATATCATGCCAACAAATGTTCTGAGTTGAAATCACCAGTCCTAGAAAAGACTGTCTTGGAATACTAATTATCCAACAGAAGAACAGAAATTGTCCTATTAAATACAGTGTTATGTACTGAACAAACGTGAGCAGAGCTAATTTAGGACTATGCCAAAGGAGAAGACAAGCAAAATCCCTCAGGCACTACTGAAGATTAACATGGTCAGCAGAGTCAGAAAATGTTCGGAACAGAAATGAAATGAAAGAGAAGGAGAAATAGATAAGTTATTAAAGAACACTGATGAGGAATGTGTTGTCCTGAACCATAAGGAAAAACCCCATTAAGCTTCACTTGTAATGAGAATGTGTTTAATCACTTATACAGATATATAATCACCACCTATTCCAGAACATTGGCTAGAGAAAAACATGCTGGAAACAGGCCAGATGCTGAAATTCCTGGAAAACACTACATAGCTTTTATTGCACATACAATATAAATATTAAATAAAGAAAGAAGAGACCAGGTCACACACCATTTACAGAATTTGCTTTTGAAATTAATTTCATACATGGATTTCAAGGTTTTTACAAAAATTGCTTAATTTCAATGTGAATTAAAAACCAATATACACAGTGTACATACAAAAAGACTGATTGTTGTAGGAACTTCACCTTACAAAACCAGCTCCAGAGAACTCCATGATCTACAATCATGCTGCTGTAGTACCCTGATGTTCCCTTTTTTGACATGTACTACATAATCCCTCCACAATGAATGCCTAAAAATCCAGAATAACAACCCTAAGAAAAAACAGCTCTTGATTGCAGTAGCTTAACTCCTTAGGGGAGGGACCTCAAAGCCCTTCCTTTTAAACACAGGTCAAAGAAATTGTAAGGGTAAAACCCCACCAGAACTTCCCTCCTCCCAAACTTGTGTTTTCATCTCAATTATGTTGATTCTATGATATTCTATATTTTATATATATATTCTTTATGATATATTAGCCAGAATAAACACTTAATGAAGTCTGTCTTCCCCATATCCACTTCTTCAGACGATGATGTTTATTAAAAATATTCTGAACAGGAGTTAAGATTGAAATGCCCACCAGCTGTTCCAAAGAGCTTCTTACAAAGGTCTTAATGGCCATGACCTTCAGCAGAGTCAAGCTCATCAGCAACCCAAATGGCACGACCCTAACAGGGGACTGATAAAACAGGCTTTCGTTTTGCAGAAGGCTTTAAGAGAGGGAACTGCCCATTCTGACACTACATTACCATGGTGTCACTTAAAAAAAAAAAAAAAAAAAAAAGTCTACAAACCTAAAATACAGAAACTTAGTAGTTTTTATACAGGAAAGATGTGAAGTAAGGTCAGCAAAGTGGTACTGCCACCGGAGAAGCAAAAATAACCAAAGTTAAGAAAATATAAAACAAAAAAAAGCAAACCCTCCCAAACCCCAGAATCCCTAGTCAGCTTCCATCAGTTCTCTCGGTATCAACTGACGATACACTGAGATGAGCAAGAACACTCAGAAAGCACCTACTATACAATAAACGTGTTTAGACACCTGCTCAGCCTTGGCTTGCAGCTTAGGGTAGCAATCCAATTCATATTACCTTAATGCCACAAGACAACTGATCTAAACAAACCTTCTACCACTGATAGAACAATTAATGAGGAAAGACTTGGTTGGGTACATAGCTAAGTTATTGGAGAAAAAACACACCTTCCCCCTTAATAAAATATTATATACTACTAATAGACAATATTAGTATTACTTTAGGAAAAAGAACTATACCATAACCATGTTACCAGTGCATGTAACGTGTACTAACACTAGGATCTTACATGTTATAACTACCAACTTGTATTAGAGATTAACCAACACTTTCTTCATCCACTTCCCTTTAACCCACACACTTCAACTAAAAACCTTCTAGATGAAAATAACTGAGGTAGCATATTTTTAGACATATTTATCTTTTTTCCTCAAATTAACCTTCTGATGAAGCAGAAAAAAAGTTTGTAATTAATTCTCTTCTCTATATACATACACACACGTATGCACAAATATGCATATATACATACATGAAATGTCTGTAAAATGTCTTTGATGATAAATGGTAGCATCAAACATGAGATGAGACCTCAGGGCACAAGCCAGTTCCTGCATAAAGTCAAAAACCTTTCATTTTTTTCCATAAAGATCTGAATGCTAGTCTAACAGCACTGCATCAAAGACTTCTCATTTAGTTCTATTATGTCTCAGAAAGGTACGTCTGTGGAGCAGGTCTGACCTTGCTGCAAACATGCAAAGGAGCAGGGCCCATGAAGCAGCCACTCCTTCAGTGAGGCAGAGCCCCAGCTCCCACCGTGTGACTCTAGCTAGTTGCTGGCCTTGGCAGCAGAGGTGAACACACAGGTGAAGAACTTTCTGGAGTGCAGCACAGAGACTATCATCGAAATGAACATTCCTGGTACTTCTCTAGGGACTAAAAGAACTTTGGTCCAAGCACTGGTCTAGGTCTATGAAGCTCACCTTTATACATCTATTTTAAAAATTGAGGAGGTTAGAAATTTCACCATCAGCAAGGCTAAGATATGCCATTTTCAGGATTTCTTAATTGCGTAAACGCCTCTATTATTATTATCTATGTAACAGATTGATTTTTTAAATCTTTGGAATCCCAGAACCATTTGAATAAAGCAATACCTCAGCTACTTCAAGTAACATCTGAGACCTTGAAGTGATATATTCAATGTCATTCAGGAAAAAAAGGAAAAATAAATCCACCAGATGACATTCCTGATGCTAACATTAAACCAGAAAAAAATGCTGTAACTTGATAAAGCCAAATGAAAACCAAAGCATCTCCCTCCAAGGCAGCAAACAAAAAGGCAAAAGTCCTTTGCAATTGACCTTAACAAAGTTACAGTGCTGGTGTATTAAAACAGACAAATCTATCTGAAGAGAATTTCATGGTTTAAAGTTACATGTGCAAAAGTCATGAAAATAAGAGTTATTCCCACTATTACTTAACATGGTTCAGTGAGTTCCTCACACAGAGGGTATCTTTTCCTTTCCTTCGTCTAGTGCTGTATCAACTGTACACACATGTGTATATGAGCAATGATAAGCAATTATGTAGACTTTATAGCAAAGACTATTAATTGAGAATTGCGACTTCAGTTTAGCAAAGTAATATCGCTTTGCTAATTAACAGTACAAAAGGCTTAGAGATTTTTTCTGAAGGGAATGATGAGAAATTAAGCACATGTTGTTCATTGTAGTGTTTAACACTGCTGTTGGTCTTAAACATGGACATGTAAGTTTATTTTACCTATGTTAATGATTAAGAAGCTAAAGAAATCAACCTGAAATCCTGCCCGTATGCCAGATAGCCTATATTATAAATAGTACACTATGCCAGCCTAGATATTTTATGGCACTTTTCTAAGCCAAATTATCTATTACAAACTATTTTGAGACAATATGTGGATCAAGGGCATTGGACTGTCCCTTAATGATGAGAAATTATGAGAAATTTGACAAATTATGAAATTTTAGGGTACATATTTACTGCAGAGTTCTCCTGTATAATAAGGGCTAGAGCTTTTATCCTCTAATTTCCTTCTATCCATAAATAAAACCCTTTCACCCAAACTTGATGATGTTTTAAACCCGATAGTAGCTTGACTGAGACTTTCACTAAAACTACGGGACATTTGCAAGTCAACAGGCTGAGAAAAAGAGGACCAATAATAAGCAATTCTACCCTGATGCCTTCCAACTGCTGTCAGTTTAGCATCTCAAGCATGGACCTGGGCTGACTGCTCAGACCTTGTCTATGTTAACCTACATAGCACCCTCTCATGTTTGCTCTTTAATAAAAACATAAAAATGTCCTGAAAATTTTCAAAACATTTTTAGCCACAGAAGCCACAGTCCAAGGGTCAAGGCTCTCTGAACATCACACCCTTGGCCTCTGCAAGAAAAACTCTTATAAAGAGCATTATCCATGGATGAATACGGATATAATTTCCCAGAAAGCTTCCCCAGTGCAAACTTCTTTTATGAAGACGTGTTCCAAAACAGAGTAATGTCACACACTAGGTGTAATCAGAAGATACTATTTCCACTGAAGACATTAATAAGTGTATTGTACCTCTGGACAGGCTGTTCTAAAATAAATAAAGAAATCAAGGCACACATGTCACTCCTTCCCAAATAGCAATATCCTCTTAATATTTCACCAATGCATTTTACATTCATGCTGACACAGACCCGAAAGAATCTGGAAGCCACAAAATCCTACAGCTCCCAAGACCCCAGTACAAAACAAGCTTTTGAGATACCTTAGTATATTAAGGTTAAGAAAAGGCAGCAGGAAAACATAAAGAAACTCATGCACTTGCCAGTTAATGTAGCATTAAAGTTGTATATTTATTCACATACAGGAACTGCAGAAATGGGAAAAGGCTATTTGCTAATCCCAATTAGGCCAGTTGAACCTGACAGCACAAATATTTGGGATTTACATCAATGCAAGAGCTATCAATAAGTGATAAAGGGATTTATTATTGGGATGCTCAGATAATTCCCTAAATATCAACTAATAAAAGTATATGTATTCATGAGGCTGCCATAGTAATTTTTCACTGTACTTTATATGGATTAGATTAAAAGCCTCTCCTTCACACCTTTTCTGAGTAAATGCTCTCTTTCCTTCCATTACAAGAAGTAATAGGTGGAAAAAACCCCAAAGTTTCCAGAGACCAAGTTGCAAGTACAAAAAAGAAAAGAAACCCCAACAAAATATTCCCATCTCACTGGGCTATTCTTGTGTTTCCTCTGCAGTTTTTCTTGTACACTCGATTTAGAGTTGTTCTAAATTAGATAAATCCAAAGAAAAAGACACAAAACAAACCACTCAAACCCTTCATGTTCATTTCAAAGATCTATACAGAAGTGTCTTGTTGCATGGCACTATTAGGGCTGGCAGCGTTAATAATACTTTATGCTCTTGTTTGATTTGATGTCCTGTCCCCCCCAGCACACACAAACACACTCCCCATCCCCGGGAGCAGTCAGCTCATTTTGGCAATTCAGCGATACGTGGATACATTTCTAGAATCCTGTGCCTGCCAACTACAAACTAGAAAAATTGATTACTTTGATCACAATAGGTGCATTTGCATGAATGAATTTTTGATTGTAGCAACAACTGTTAAGTCAGGATCCATGAAGCAGAGCAAAGTAATGGATTAGTCACCACAGCTTCAATTAATGGTTTTTGGTTCCCAGTGGCAAATCAATGTCCATCAACTCTGACTTTCTTGTCAAAAGCAGGCAGGCAACAACACCATCTATAGCACTTAATTTACAGATCTTGTAAAATCTTGGAAGCAGGAATTGACAGAAACATCTGATTTTTACCTCAGGACAACGTATAAATTATACTCTGCTCTTTGCTCCACCTTGAAAGGCTTTGACTAGAAGGGTACAATAATTCAATATTGCTGAGTGCAGAAATAAGCTCTGGGTAATCATTATCTTAAATCATGTTTACGAGCTCTAAAATAAATATATCAGCTTCTTCTTTTATTTGGACTAATATCTACTAAACAATTTTAGTCCAGTAAAACTAGGATACACATGGCCTAAAAAAAAGGTCTGAAAGAAATAAACTGGAGGGTAGGGAAAGTATTGCATACAGAATCTCCAGTGATGGTCAGTTGTTTAAAGAGTTTCTCAAGTCAAAAGCACTAGAAAACAAAAAGAAATAAGGCACAAACACATCGCATTTTATTTCCACATGAAGAACAGAACAGCAGAAATATAACGGAGGCTAGAGGAAGCTTTGGGGAAAAAAATATTAAATGCTAGATATGGTGTCATATAATGTAATTGAGTAACTTGTTCATTGGTAATGGTAGTTGGAGTGAGTTGTCTTACTACAAAATACTTCTGCATAACAACTCACTTGTGTACAGTAACAGAATGGTCCATGAACCAGGAAATGATGAAGGACTGTTTTCTCTTTGGAAGTCGCTCAAGTTAACTGTAAAAACATCTGAAGACCTCACATAAATTTTGTGGAGGGCAAGAGGAGTGGAACTCAACACTAAAGAGCAGGCAGTGAACATGCTGAAGGGCACATCTCGGAATTCTGGAGCTTCCCCAAATGGGAAAGTGCAGCGAACTGCGCCATTTCTAATGGTGCAGCTCTCAGTCTAAATACACTTCAAATATACTTGATGCAAATTATCACACCGATGTGACAGAAAACCACCTCAGCTTTCTCGCATATGCATTTCAGATAAGCATCATCTCTCTGACTGATGCAAGTGGCCAGTGCAACCTTTTCCCCAAGCAAAACTAATGCACACTGGCTTGCTGGGTTTTTCCTCTCAACTGCAACAGAAACAGGACACGGAACTGCTTTACGTTTTAAATTATTTTTAACCAAGCAACGCACAATTCCTAATAGGTTGCAACAAACATTAAAAGCATTCTTTATTCAAATAAAGCCAGAAGTAACACTGCTAAGAAAGAAATGTTAGGCTAAATCTGCAAAGAACAAGAACAAATATCAGGCCGCCTCTGGTTCTAAGTAATACAACAAAACTTGATTTATTTTGAAAAGGAATAATTCAAATCCATAAGCTACCATTTTAAGGAGTTCATACCTATAGTGTCTAAGTCATAGAATCATTTAGGTTGGAAAAGACCTTTGAGATCATAAAGTCCAACTTTAACCCAGGATTGCCAAGTCTACCACTAAACCATGTCCCTAAGCACCGCATCTATGTGTTTTTAAATACCTCCAGGGATGGCAATTCCAACACCTCCCTGGGCAGCCTGTTCCAATGCTTCACCACCCTTGCAGTGAAGAAATTTTTACTAATATTAAATCTAAACCTCCCTTGGTGCAACCAGAGGCTGTTTCCTCTTGTCCTGTAGCTTGTTATCTGGGAGAAGAGATCTACTCCCACCTGCCTGCAACCTCCTTTCAGGTAGCTGTAGAGAGCAATGAAGTCTCCCCACAGACTCCTTTCCTCCACGATAAACACCCCCAGTTCCCTCAGCTGTTCCTCAATACTCCTTGTGTTCCTGACCCTTCACCAGCTGTGGTGCCTTTCTCTGGACACTCACCAGCACCAAGTCCTTGAAATGAGTACGTTTACAGTGATAAAATCGCAGTACTAGTCTGCAACAATGAAAACTAAGGTGCAGTGACTATAAAGGTTGGGGTTTTTTAGCTCTGCTAGAAAAATGCTAGCCCTGATGGTAAAGCCATTTATACCTCATTTTCATAAGCAAAGTGTCAGAAGAGTTGTTCTGGTAGAAAAATATGCCACATCAGTCCATTTCTATTTGTATGAAGCCCCTACTGAAGTCAATGGGATACCTGCCTAAAAAAACATACAGGAAAAAAATGAAACTTTTCTGTGTCCTGGTGGTCACATTTGTCTATTCTTAGGAATATATTTTTTTAATTCTCTCCTACTTAGCATCAGTAGTGTACCAGCTATGCTCTTTCATCTTTCCAGTTCAACCTTTAAAATCTCTTGGAACTCTTTTTTTCCTGTTTTCATAACCAACCTTTCCCCCTCCCCCTATTTTCATAACAACAGTAAAGAGATGTACCTTAAGCAAGCATCACTTCCAGGTGGAAAGTTTACCAGCACAGAAATGCTAGAGCTGGCAACAAGCAACATCTATAATTAGATATAGACTTCTGCAGCCTTTTGTAGTGGATGTGAGTCCATGAGATCACGGTGAATCCTAACTGGACCCTGGCTCAGAAGCAAGCCTTACAGGTGTATGTGGCCATTGCAAATGGCAGACAGCTGCATCAGAATGCAGGTCCACTGAACTAAAGCACACAATGTTTTTATGGTGTGCTCTCACTCTAAAGCAATTTCCTTTTTCTTCTTAATTTCCAATGACCCATACACAGTAAGTGATGCATTGCTGATGCAACAAAATGATGACTCCTGAATTAGAAAAGTTCTTTTCATTGCTCGGTCCCTAACTTAGACTTGGCTTAAAGCATTCATGTAACGGCAGTGTTTTAAGTCTAAAGCACAAAAAGAAGAACAAACCCTATTCCGTTTTGGGTTTGTTTTGTTTTACTTAAAATAGCCAAAATGATCTTACTCCAACAGCCTGAGAAGACCATCTGATTACCTACTGTACAGTGACAGACAAGGATACAGACTGCCCAGAGCCCTGCAGGATGGTGTTTGTTGACCTTTGTAAAACCCATACAAAATTTCTTGAGTAATCTTGCCATGGTAGCTTATCATGGATGTCATGCATAATGAACAGCAGTTACACAAGTGTCTAATTGGTGTTTTTATAGAATGCTTCCTGCTATTTACACCTGTTTCCCGTCTTCTGTTTCAGCCCATTACTGTTTATTGTGTCTGCACTGTGTACTGCAAATAATCTCATTTTACTAATTCCGCTCAGATATGCCCTGGCCTATTGTCATACTGTGTGCTCACTTTTCTTCTGGGCTGTACTAATTCTGTTCTCTCGATGATACAGTGTGATTCATTGCTTAGGTGGGTTTCATTACTTTGTACCTTTTCAATCCAACTCTGTTCTTACAGCACCTCGTTTCAAGCCTCTTTAACAGCTCTCTACTCCAAACACTTCAATCTTAACTATAAAAGCATAACACATCAGTTCTGAAAAAATCTTACCTGTGCTAGAAAGGCTCACATGGTGCAGGCAGAATTCCTACTATTCATGGATGAACTCATTGTGCTTCTTTGTGATAATCAACCCTTTTTTAGTTGTCGAAAATAATGAACTCCTGAACAGTTAAGAAAGACTGATCATAACAAGCTACTTTGCTAATAACAGTGTCATGATTCAGGTTCTGAGTCCGTAGACTCCACATGACTCCTGCAAAGTCAGGCTCAGGACTGGAACTTTTGTTAAAAGTACTTTGAGAGTGAACATGAAACAAATAAGGAACTTTTAGGGGAAATGTTTTTTGATCTATTTATATTAAAAAAATAAAGACTGAAGTATTCACCTCCTTTCCTGTTCAGTGCTTAAATGTGGTGTGGGAACACATTTTAAGGTAAATGTAACCCAAGACTTTTTAAAGTTAAAATAAATAAAATATTTATTCCATCAAATAAAATGTCAAGAAGACCTATATTAAAACATTTATTGGACTATTACGTTTGCAAACTCAATACTTCTAAACGCATCTGAAAGATTTGCCTCTCAGAAACCAGCACTCCTATAAATACACAAAAATGTGCTCAAAAAGGAAAAGAATTGTGCAAATGGAATAAATTTGTTAATGATACAGAAGACCCAATATTTCACCAATGCAAATAAATGCATCAATAAAAATGTGTCCATATATAAGCATGCACACATACACATATATAACAGTCTTAGATGGTACGTGAAGATATATTAGCTCTTGAACATGACTGTGTTTCTATTGCATCATCAGAAACCATTTTGTCACCTGCATTGATGTTCATATTTTCATTACTAATTTAGTTTAATAAATTAAAGCAAGTCAAGGTCAGACCAGGTAATCTAAGAGGTGCTTTTTGAGCTTAAAAAGAATTAAGTTAAAAAAAAAAAACAAACTCAAAAAACAAACCCAACCAAAAAAAAAAGCTCATCTTTTTGTATTTAAACTGAATTGAGGGTTGTTTTTTCTCTTGTTTTGTCTGCTCTGCCTCTTTCCCTTTCTACAGTAGACAGAATAAGCTGAAATGGCAAAAGCACATCTACATTGGTACATAAAGAAATATATTCAGGCTGGGCTTTAGGAAAACCCTATAACAGTAGCTTGACAAACTAGCAAGTCTTGAAAACACCACTCTCCGAGAACTCCCAAACTCATAATTCCATTATTTTAAGATGCAATAGCCCCTCCTCTGTTATGAGGTGTACACCTGCTCTACGGCACATAAAAAGAATTTCCTGCAATATCCATCACACTTCTCATTGTGAGATCTTATTACAGCCCTTGGAAGAGTTCTGTTGAGCTATTTCAATTTTGTATCATAGCAATCAAAATACAGTAAAAATGAGAGGCTACAGTCTATGGCAGGAACACACAAATAGTCCGAAGAAAATCTCAATAAATCACCTGGTCCTTCTCTTGAGCTATAGTGAAAATCAAGAATACTCAAGACAAATCTTGACAGATGTTTTCTTCATACCCCCTTAAGAAAAGCTCTCTAAGGATGTCCTACCACATACCAAGGTGCCTACTTCTACTGCTTCACTATTTTTACAGTGGAAAAGTTTTTTATTTTTAAATACCTGCATTGTATCTTCTTTCCTACAATTAAAGCTGATTACTTCTTGTTCTACCCTCAGAGAATACAGAAAAAAGAAATCAATCTTCTTCACAGAATCTTTTGCAGACTAGATATTTGTTACTGTGGTGTCCTTTAGCCTTCTTTTTTTTCATAGAGCAAAATAATCTAATTTCCTCAAACTTCCCTCAGAGGTTAAATCTGCTGAACTTCTCATTTCTATTTTTTTCCTCCCATATTTCTCTAATTTTTTGTATGTCTGTCTTAATGGGTAATGCTCAGAATTGCACCCGTGTCCTAGCTGAAGGCTCAAAAAACCCAGGAAAGACAAAGCAATGGCCTCCCTTATGTTAGATACAAAACTCCAGTTAAGACATCTCAAAGTAAAATTAGCTTCTTTTTTTTTTTCTTTTTGTTAACAGCGCTACATTTTTGCTACATATTCCATATATTCAGTTTACCATATGCTACAACCCCCAGATCTCTTTTTCCTGATCAGTTGTCAGGTCAAATATTCACTATTATCTGTGGGTTTCCTTCTTTGCACTTGTCTGTTTGATGCTTGAATCTAGTTCTCCACTTCAAGATAATTTTCAGTTCAATAGTATAAACAAAATTACTGGTGACAGAAGACAATTTCATAGGTTTTATGGTTTCATTTGGGGAAGGTGATCAAAAAAAAAATGTCAGCAGAGACAACAGCACTTGAGAGTGCTTAGGAAGAAACAGATGGCTCATCAAGGTGGCAGTGTTAGTGGGATAGAAAAGACACATGGGTAAATTGAATAAACAGGTATGTCAGCAGAGCATGGGTTAAGATGCAGAAGGTATTAAACAAGCTTCTACTCAGAGTAGGATCAAAGCAGAACAAGGAAAAGACTCATGAAGTCTCCCAATCCAGCTAAACAGTGGGGACAAAGTTTATGCAGCTCAACAAAAGGGTCAGAGGCAACAGTGGTGAGGAAGATGGCAGAACTGAACAAAGAAAAGTCCTTCTAAGTGAAGGATATGAAATAATGTTGTAAACAAAAAACTGGTCACTAGATACGTAAGTAAAAGAAAAAAAATGGATTAAAGGTGAAGGAGTAAAAGAAACTGAGCTAATACACAGAAAATAGCCCAATAATCTGTTACACTCGTGCAGAGGGTGCAGGTGGTGTCCATCACACAGCAGCTAGGGAATTCAGCACAGATGGAAGCACCTACTTCAGACACAGATTATGGCAACCAGGCATATGGCAGTTAAAAGGTCAGTCCCTCCCCACTTGTTTTTACCTTCAGAGGTATGCTTACAGTAAGGCTGATATAAAACAAAATTGTAGAAGGTAACTGCAATTGGGTAAAGAACTCTTGCAATGAAAAAAGTAGGAACCTCCATATTATTATCTAAGAATGCTTTCAAAGCTGTCAAAACACATACTTTTAACCTGTAAGGTTTGCTGAGAAACACTTCACAGAACAGTACTGGTTCTTCATAAACAGGCTTTTTATTGCAGCTATACTGCAGGACAACTGGAGAAGAGAATATGGAAAAAATGGGGCTCTTCAGGGCATTGCAACTGTTATGTAAAAGAAAAACTGTAAATGGATTTCCTTGCTGCAGTACACTTTTAGTAGCAGAGATGTGTACTGAGGTAGAAAACTACTTGTCTCTGACTGCAAGAGCTCTGTATTATTTTTCTCCTCTATGCCAGGGTGGTGACCTTTTGGATACATCATTAAAGAAAGCACTTTCTAGAAACAGAATGTATCATTCTAGAAAAGTCTTAGTGTGTTACCCATATTATTGATCTCATAAAGGACAAAGAGAAATTGATTACTGTTTAGAAAGACTCTCAAAATTTATTCATCAGATGCGTACACACATATATACGTGCCTCTCTATAGACATACGCATACTCATACACAGCATATGTATTTTTTAAATGGATCTTACAATTTCTACATGTCAGTCTAATTTCTCAACACTGATATATTTGAATTTGTGACTACACCTACCCTAAAAAGAAAAAAAATGTTCTTTCACAGAAGAATTAACATGAGGTAGCAAGCAAAAAACCTGGTGTCAAAATCTTCACCATCACTTCACGTGACATACATAGCATTTGCCTCCTTTTGCAGAACTGGGGTGATCAAGCCTGTAAATCATCATTATACTATAAACCCTCATTAGGTCTTGGCAATGCACATGGTCTCTCTAGCCCAAGCCATTGTGCTAGCTCATTGTAAAAGAAAAGTCTAAAAGCTGATCCTGTTACTGTCAATGCACTTCAGTACACAAATAAAATAGAACTTCATCTCATATAGCCACTGTCTTGATTCTCAGTGAGCTTCTAGATGTCATGTATTATAACACAGATTTGACATAGCATAAGAAATAAATACCACCTTAAGTTACAGCCAAGTACCATGCGTACTATCATCCTGCTAGACATGGTAAGTCAGCAGGATGTGGTGAAGTTGGTATATTATAGAAGACCTCTGAAGAACTGCTTGCATCAGAAACACAGTGCTCAAATACTGAGTGCTTCAAGATTTCACTTTTGCCCCTGTGGAGAGATAAGGGCGAACACAAACTTTTTTTCATCATCAAGTGGAGTATAATAATGACAACCAGGCACTTTCTCAGGCTCTTCTGTCCATTGGAGTTTGGTGCAAATTAAACGCTTCCAGTACTAGGCGTGCACCAGCAGCATACTGAAGTGACAACCTCTGGATGAATACCCGAGCCTGAGCATTTCCCCCTCTACAGTGCCTGGCACATAATGTTACTGTATCATGCCAAATTCTGTCCTGCTTAATTATGTTTGGATTTCCAAATGTTCTCTCCACTGCTCCCTCACTGGACACCACTCTGCTCTCCATCTTAAGAGGGCTGTGTAATGTCAGTGTAATTGCTAGCCGGTTCCTGTACTTCATTCCAGAATTAGCCACATCAAAAAAGTTACTTACACATTGGGCTACAGTAAAACTAGGAATTACAGGAATGTGAAATATTACTATTCTGTAGGATTACAGGTTTGGAAATGGAGTGAAAAAAATACAGCCACATTTGAGTGGCATATCATAGACCAAATAAACCAAGATTAAACACAGTATAACAGACCCTGAATCCACATGATCTGCATGTATCTGTATCTAAAATCACAGGATGTGCCAAGTTTCTTCTCCTTACTGCACAGAAGAGTCAAATAGTCCCTTAAGAAACAAATTTGATGCAGTATAATTTGGTTATAGTAAAAGGATTAATCTGGGCACTCCTCTGCTGATCATTAAATCCAATTTATCACAGCAGATACAGATCTATACAAAAGTTAGTTTTCCAAATCAAATGTGTGCACATAAGCAAAATTCCCACCTTGTGAGTACAGAGTACATTCTTCTAGGCATTGCAAAGTTCCCAGATCAATTTGATTGCCAAAGCAGGTCAACCAACTTATAACTGACTCTAACCAGTACTCCCTTTATCCTGCTAAGTATTTCACCTGCATCCAAGTCAGCCTCAAAGTAAATGCAAATTTTTTTCTCCCCCACATGAAAAAAAACTTCACCCCAAAATCACAGAAAATCATTGTCATTCAGATGGCTACAATAGGAAAAAAAAAAAAAAAAAAAAAGCCTAGTCAGTACAAGTGAAAGAAAAGCCTGACAACTGCCATACAGCAAGGTTTGAGTCAAACGATCCCAGCAAGCATGACTGTAACTACAGTGGTTCTGGAAGCGTGCAATGGAAATACCACTGTGTACGTGCTTCTCCATATAACCAGGCAGCCTCACTTGCTTGATACCAACGGAGTTCAGCATTAATGGAGTGAAGAGAAATGCAATTCCTTAGATTTTAGTTCAGTGAAAAAAAGTCCTGCTTTCTTTCTTTCACCGCCTGTCACTTTGCTATGTGATCACTCATGATATTAAAAAGCAGAGGAAGACTTAAATTCTCAAAGTTAACTGCTAAATTTAGCTACTTCTGTTAACATGCCACATGCTAACAGAAGAGAAAAGTTTATAGCGATGACAGGTGGAAATAGCTACAGCAAAGGGTAAATAAACCCAGCAGCAGGCACTTCTCCCTCTCGACTTTGCCTCCAAAATCAGCTGCATCTACAAGGCGGAAATGCCAAAACACCCACCATTCTGTGAATGTCTTT
Source organism: Falco naumanni (assembly GCF_017639655.2). Taxonomy (NCBI): domain Eukaryota; kingdom Metazoa; phylum Chordata; class Aves; order Falconiformes; family Falconidae; genus Falco; species Falco naumanni. Next base: position 14,096,132 of record NC_054068.1, read on the forward strand.
CATCTGCTTTGCAACACAGGCACACTCCAGCTCTTTCCTGCCAACGAGGATGTATACTACACATACATGGCAATAGCATCTGTCAGAGAGGCCCCGGCAAAAGACCTTTGCCAGTTCCCCACAGGGTATAGCTACACTGATGTTGCAGAAGTAAAACAAGCTTGCCCTGACCAAAGCTATCCTCAGGGTTGTAACTGTATCTGGGGAAGGAAATCCACACTCTCCCATGGGAGTCATTCCTCCCCTCTGGTTTTTCAGGGTTTGCCCAGAGCTGTACCTGGGGTAATGTGATCTTCTACATCTCTGTGGTACAGAAGCTGCCACAGGCTTCAGCTGCTGATGAAAAGTCCTTCCCCAAGGTGTGTACCTTTCTCCAGCATGGTTGCCATGATGGGGAATGCTTTATGGTCCCCAAGAGCCTTACACATGCCTTGGGGACAAGTTCTTTTGCAGGCTTGCATTTACTGCTTTGTTACTTCCAAGGAAATGAACAGCTCCCAGTCTGCCAGCCTACAACTATTAGATTTTGAAACCACCAGTATAAACATTATAGTAAATCGATGACTTATTCTTGTTAAGCTCCCAATTACAAAAGTGTTTGATTACTATGCGTTGGGTGCGTGTGCCCAGGTGCTGGCCATGGCGGGTCTCTGTGAGGAGAGGCCGGGGCTGCCCCGCGCTGACAGGACCGGTTCCAGCCGGTTCCGGCCGGTTCTGTGGCCGCCCCCGAGCAGGGCCCAGCTGAGCCCCTCAGCGACACCTCTGGGGAAACCGGTCTGGGAAGGGGCAAAGCGCTGCCCCACAGCCAGGGGACAGCCTGAGGGACAGCCTGAGGGACAGCCCTGCGAGCACCGAGGCCAGAGGAGAAGGGTGTGGAGGAGGTTCTGGGGCTGGAGCAGGGGTTCCCCAGCAGCCTGTGAGGAGACCATGGGGAAGCAGAAACCCACACCACAGCCCATGGCGGGCCCAATGCCGAGGCAGGCTTGCCCTGAGGGACTGCAGCCCATGGGAAGGACCCAAGCTGGAGCAGGGGAAAAGCATGAGGAGGAAGGAGCAGCAGAGAGGAGTTGTTCAGGACTGAACACAACCTGCCACTTCCCATCCCCGCTGCACTGCTCGGTGGGCAGTCGGGAGTGAAGAAGCAGATTTGAGTCTGGGAAAAATAAGGGGTGGAGAAGGTGCTGTTGCAATTTCTAATTTTTTCTCATTACACAAATATATTTTATTTTATGATAAATTAAATTAATTTTCCTGGAGTCCAGTCTGTTTTGCCCTTGATGGTACCTGGCAAGTGATCTCCCTATCTTTACTTTGATCCATGAGCTTTTCCATCTTATCTTCTCACCCATCCTGTTGAGGGAGTGAGAGCAGCTGTGTGGGCATCTGGCAGCTGACCAAGGTCAACACACCACAGTATTAGGTGGAAAAAGTACAATTACAAGAGTGTAGGGCGCACTCTTTCAATATTAGATAAAGTTTTTCTAGTCAGATTTATTTCATTTAACCCTCAGATGCACAAAAGGTCCTCCAAGAAATAAACCAATAATATTAGGTATCTTTAAGTGTCAGAATGCTGATGGGGCTGGTAGCTGCCATCATAACCAACTTTTTGAATGCAGTTGTAAGTATTTAAAGCCTCTACTGTACAAAACTCCATAGCTGAGACAACATAGTGCCCATGATGGCACTGGCATATGCAGATTTCTGGGATTCACTTATCTATAATGATGTGGTAAGAAGGCAAGAAAGCACCATTTTTACCAAAACTTAATGATTAATAGTTTAAAAAAATGCTGAAACGTATTCAGCAAAAATTATTAAAACGCAGCAGTTCCATCATATTGTTTTGCTTTTTAGCTTAACTTTGGATGTGGAAGAAAGCCAAAGGACAATCATTAGTCTCTACTAATTCAATAATTTTTTTTACTTTCCTGGCCAAAGCCAACTCTGCATGATAGAACTTTGCCTTTAAAAACTAGAGGAGTTAATTTTCAATCTTGATAGCTGCTAAGATAAACGTTCTAAAATAAGAGATGCTGCTCCTGGCTGCTACTGCTTTAACATATCTAATATGTGAACTGCCCTATTCATCTCAATAGGAAGTTAACTCTCAGGACTAACGATGCCTTGTTAAGAGTCAGTCTCCAAACGCTTTTAGCACATATGCATGCAGAAGATATCCATTTCACTTTTCTCCCATTTATGCAAAAAATTACTGCAAATGCACAGGCAAATTATCCTACTAAATAGGAGAATAGCCAAATAAGCAAAGAACATGAACAGCAGTGCAATGCTACGTTCACATACCTTTCCTCTCTCTGCAATATGTCTCTTTCCTTTTGAAAGGCTGAGCACCTGTGATGCTGCTCAGGGGGAAGCCAGGCTCCAATGGATCCAGTTCATCCCCAGCATGATTGCAAGCACTTTTTGTTTTTTGGGGTTGGTTTTTTTTTTCTTCCCTTCACAAATTCAGTTGACATTTAGGAGGATGGAATGACTATTTGAGCCAGTTACTGTCTCTGCCAAGTGACTTGCACTCTCCCTGGGGCCCCAGTCCAGGTAGTTCTAACAGGGGGCTCTCTGTCTTGCATGACAGTGTATGAAGCGGGAACCTTTCTGTTCCTAACAGAGATACCATTGCAGGGCCACACTAGACTCCAACCTTTGTCATCAACAGGAATGCATGTGGACTATGTTTGCAGCTCCGCCTGCAGGTCCTAATGAAAAGTGTAATTCTGTCTTGCTGAGAGTGGGTCTGACACACCCGTGAGAGCCAGAGGCATACAGATCAGCAAAGGAAAATATTTGGGGGTCTATGTTGTAACTCCTGCTCTATATGAATTCCAAGAATGGATATATGCAAAAGAAAAAGCAATGAGGTGTGCATTTGATATATGAAAAGAAGGGAACAAGCATCTGTCACTTACCTAATTAGCAACTGGATGTGACTGCTGTTCCAGAGTTCTATTGCTGGAAAGACCTTTTTATTGGTGCAAAAAATGCCTGTATATGCCATTAGAGAAAGCAGTAATATAATGAAAAATTTTGGAAAAACTGGCACTTTCCTGTTGGAAGCATCTGCACTGTAAGGAAAAGTACCATATATTTGTTTAACTAGCTGGGTAAGAATGTAATATATTAACATCTGTGAGATCATCATTAGAAAACTTTGCATTTCCCGAGGATCAGAAGGTATTTAGAGCACAAGGGATAGACACTGGCCACCCCTCTTCTCCAGGCAGGACGCAAGCAGGAGGAGGCAGCCCTGCAGGGATTAGCAAAGTCCAAGTGTTATCTTCCCCTCTACTCAAAAGCCTGCACAGATCATATGGGTCAACCCCACTCAGTAATGCCAGCTGCCACAGCTTGGGGGGCCACAGCAGACTCCAATACAGCACACAAAACGGGGGCAGGTGGGCAGGGATGCCTGGTGCAAGATTCCTGCTCCTGCAGACAAAGTAATAAAGGAAAAATCGTTGCTATCACTGCCAGGGAAAAATTTAAGGGGATTACAAGGGATAAATCCATTTTAACATTGTGCTTTGAAGGCTCACACATATTGTGGAGGATTGGAGACATCTGCAAAGAGATTGGAGCCTATTATTCAAGACTAGGAAGGGAGTATTTGACCATGCATACCACCACCCCAAATCTTTTCTGCATGGTATAAGCCTTATCTGCAAGTGATGTCCAGTCTGATCCAGCACCAAACCCAACGTCATCACTGAAAAGAACCCCCAAATCCAACAACTTTGCAGTCAGCTGCCCTTATGGGTTTCCCTCTAATGCAACCAGCAGATATCAGCATATTGCAGCATACACTGCAAGAGTATTTAGGCAGAAAGTTACTGCATTCTCAATGGCTCTTGGAGGAAAATCAAGGTGGTAAATCCAAGTGGTAGCATGGGAGTCTGTTCTATTTAGTTAAAGAAACTGTTTGAAAAGCTTCACGGAAATAAAGACTTCTTTGCTCTACACTTCAGGTGCTACCTTCGCCATTATTTTCCCAACCCTATTGCACCATTCTATTAAAGCAACATTATAAATTATTTTCAACAATCCGTACGAAAATCCCCAAGCTAAATTGAGAAGAAATCCTTCCTTCTGACCACTTCTTACTCAGACACATCTATCAATTGCCTGGAAAAAATGGCCTTGTAATTCTATTCAAAAACTAACAAACCTAATCTAAATGCCACCAGACCTGGTTGCCCCATCAGGATAAAGATATACGAGGGATCTTTCATTAGAATGGCTGACCACCTGCCCTTTAAGTACTAACATAAGCCAAAAATACCACCTGATCAATCATATCACACCCACTGTTGTATACAGTTGTTCTTTTTAAAGTAACCAGAGCCATAATCCATAGGAATTATTAAAAAACAAAATATCAAACCCAAGCTCTTTATCGTATACCTGGAAGTAATAGGAGACCATAGAAATTTGAATCACAAAGCACGTGTGAAGCAGATTTCTTGCAAGACGTGCTGCCTAATAAAAAGGTTATCACAGTTGCCCTGGCTGGGTTCTCCCAGTGGCTCTCAGCTCCATGCTCTGTCACCAGTGGAGCATGTTGCAGCACTCCAGCCTCGTGACCTGGAACACTGTGGCAAGCTCCAAGTCTCCAACGCAAAGGTCTTAAAAGCAATACCAAGTGAAGGGAAAAATGCACATGCTGCCATACCCCCTTGAGCATTGAAAAAAACCACTTGTACGCTGCATGTCTCTAACAGATATTTTTTTTTTTTCTACTCAGGAGATCAAAACCCTCACTGCCATTTAGTCAAGGTTGACATCCTGTCAACTGCCTTGCTCAGCCAGCCTTCATCCAAGTGGAAATCTCCTTCAGATACTATTTAAACCCAGATTACCATCAAAGGCAGTTGGTAAGTAACTGCTTGAAGTTTCAGTTTACTCTGTTTATAATGTCTGCCAAAAAATATAAGGAGGCATAATATTTGAAATGCAGTACATACTTATGTTCATCTGTTAACTGCTCAGTCACTCAAAAATCTTTGTATGTGCAACATGGTTTACAGCTACTTACATCAAGATTAATACAGGGCTATACATAGAGTACACAATTATTTCCTTTAATATTTTCTTCAGATATTAAATGCAATCAAGAAAATACTTTCGAGATAAATTGGCATGTGACAGGAGGAAAAATTGCTCTTGAATCATTAAGAAAAGAAGGATACTATTAAGAAAGAATTGCTTTCAACCCTTCTGATTATGACCAAGCAAATACTTCATAGCCCTGAAATATTTTGTATCTGTAGCAAGCCATGAGAATTATAATTCTGCCAAGACAGTTATTTGCTGAAATCTGAGACATAATTATGGTCAGTAAAACTCCTAATCTTGAAAGACCTTAGATTTAATTCTTTACGCTATCAATCTCTCCTCTGGATTTCCTCCATGTTACATTTGGCATGATTAACTGTAAGTGGGGAATAGGTCCACAGAATTACATGCCTTCTGAACTGGGGCAAAGAAGGATTATTCAGTGCCTCATATAAGAGACATCTTCAGTGTTAACCTTAACCTCTTGTGTGCTGGAATATGAGGCAATGATAGAGACAAAGAGCCATTTCAGATGGCTTACCAAATACACAAGGCAGGCAGAAGACTGAGCAGACGCTCAGAAAGCACTCTACAGTCCCAAGCACGCACTACACATTGCTGCCATTAACTCTGTACTGGATGTTGGAGCAGTTTCATCAGAGGGAGCAGGATAGGCCACGTGAAGACAGAATCAACTTTTCTAACCATGATATTGGGATTCAGCCCCTACAACATATGACAGAATAGGGCAAAAATGACTGGATATAGCTGTGCTACCACCAGTAAGCCAGGCTGACATTTGAGGTAGACCACATTTTTAAACACAACAAATATATACGGATTAAAAATATTATTTTTCAAAGAGATTGCTGGGAGCAAGCACTGAATGCAAGATCTGAGCTAAATTATTGGGATGTAGTAACTCAAACACTGCAACAGAATCACAGCTCCATGTAGCTAGGCAGCAGAGGGAGAACTACCTCATCTTCATGAGTTATCTGTAAACAATAAACGCTATAAGAAGCTGACATGTGACACATTATATTCCTAAACCCCATGGCTACAAACTAGAAGCCTGAAGCAGTATCTTTGATTTTAGGAAATCAGTCTAGAATGCAGGTGGACTCACATTCCTAATTCCAGATCAATCCATCAAGGCTGGACCCTACATCACACAGAAAGTGAAATGCCGCCTTTTCTGGTAACAATTACCACTTCTTTCAATTTTCAAAGTATAATGGAAAAAACAATCCCATTGTAATATTATCTCATCTGACAAAACATTTCAGCTTTATCTGGCAGGCATGACAGAAACAGTTTCTGCAAGCCTATAGTCCTCCTTAATTAGAGTCTGAATCGAAATCTGGTTTTATCACTTAATGACCCTTGGGACCATCCCTGATTTTTGCACCATTTTGGAAAGTTCTTTTATGTTGTTTTCATAAAATCATCCAACACATATTGCATAAACAGCTAAGATGACAGGGTGTTCTCATGACAGAGAATTTAAGATGACAGGGCATCTTGTAGCTTACAAGTATATTCCAAACTATTGCCATATATTTTTTTTCCTAATAGCAAGAAAAGAAAACAAGAGTTTCTTTATAAGGAAGATCCCTCTATAAGTGGCTACTAGTCCTAGGCAAACACTTCTGCAAACCGTCTTTAAAACAAACTAAATCTTAAGTGAAAGTAATTGGCTTATCTCCATCTACCTCTAGTGCACATTTATCAATACTAAAGCTAGAAAGACAGTGCATGGGGCACTTGGAGTGTCTGATAGATGCTTTTCACCAGAGCAGCAAGGGAAAATAATTTTGGGGTATTCTTTCAGTGTTTCTTCCTACAGAATTATTGTTATTAGTCTCTGTAACTGTATTCTAATGGGTCTTACTATATCTTCTTCTCATAAACACCACAAACTGTTACATTTACAAATTTTAAAGATAATTTTTAAAAGTCCTCACATTCTACTTCCTAATTTAAAAACTGCATGGGTGGGTAGGTCTGAAATTTTGAAATTTTGTCCTAGTTGTAAAAAATCTACTGGTCTTTTCTTTTTGTTAGGACTCACAGAGTGTCTGCAGTCTGCACTGGACTGATTTGATATTGAGAAATGCAGACTTATGAAACCCTATAGGTAAAAAGAGGTTCAAGATCAATGTAATTTAGTAGCTGCTACAAGTGTGTGCCAGTATGAAAATACTCATTTTGGCAATCATGCAGTAAAATAATCAATATTTAATATTACTAAAAAATATTGGCAAGTTCTATCTTTCAGCCATTTTATACATTCAGGCAACTCCCATATTTATTTCTGATAGGAGAAAAAAAAATAAATACAACATTTAATTCCAAATATCCATTTGAAGAAATTAATTTTGTGGAACAAGACAGTGTAGCATTTCTGGAATTTTCTCCTCAAAAGTAGAAACTGAGATCTTAGCTACAGTACAGGGTTAACTATTTTGCATCAAAAGAAAAAATGCCTCATTTGTAGTAGGAAGGTTATGATCATTAATCTGCATAAAGATGTAGAAAGCTGTGTTATATATGCCTGCACTGCACTTGTGAGAAAAAAAAACAACCAAACCAAAGCAACAAAACAACACAAAACTTCATATTCCAGTGTTACGGGTCATTAATTTTTGAGAGCAACTATCTTCCTCTATTAAACCCCAACCTATCCCCTTTTCTCCCCGGTCCCTTCAATTCATCAACACATGATGTCCTTCATGTAAATCTTAATGGATTTATTGACAAAAATGTTTTGGACTACTGGTGAACTCTGTTATTTGCTGTGGGAGACTATTTATTACCTTGCAGGTGCTTCAGGGGGAACACCATTGTTTGGTGTGAAAGGGGAGCAAATGGAAAGTACGCTGTTCATTAAAATGGATCACACAACCAAGAATCAACCTCTACCTCATTCACGTGGATACCGATTTTTTCCATTTCTGCTACACTGAGCTTATCATAAGAGTGCACCAGCAGCTGCATCGATGATATTCAGATTCCTTACCAGAGCTGATGAAATGTCTCAGTAATTGTGTTTGCTTTTCACTTCCAAGTGACAAGAATAAAATGTATTGTCTGCACTCACTGTTTCTAACCACTGAATACTTATGTTCACAAAGAACAATTAATTTCTTCCCCTTTCTCACCCAAAAAGACATATTAGCTGCTTTTCCTTTACAATACATTTAAATTGAATTTAATAGAAATTACTTATTAACTTTTATTTACTTTTCCTACTAAAATACAAACCAAAAATCCAGCTATTGATTCTTTACTGTTTTGAAATAAAACTATATAATCTTTTTTCTTTGGTTTCAACAAATGATTCCAAGCAGGGACTTTTGATGAAGAGTTAGTAAATCACTATCTTGTGTTAAGTACTATAGTTTTTTCAGCTCTTGCCTGTAGAATTGTTAAGAGATCTGTCAGATTCTTATTCTGCAATAGAAGTCCCAACATTTCCAAAGTATTTCAGCCCAGACTGAAGCTTAATGCTGAGGTTAGCTCATCGACTCAGCCAACTAAAAGAGTAACATCCATGAGAAAGCAAAAACATTGGATGGTCACAAACATGGTTCAGGTCTAGAAAAAAAATGAAAAATACAGTGAGACCAAAAGCTAGGATTTTCCACAGAAGAGGCAGGATCTTGTGGGAGATAATGTACAAAACTGGTGACTGATTATGGTTCTGCAAATCCACACTGTACACCACACATCCCAGTCTGGGAATGTCACAGCCAGTGCCTCCACACCAGGGCTTCTCATGGCATGCAGTCATCAGAGCCATCATTTGTCCCTTCACAGAAGCAACAGCAGAGCAGCATAGAGGCATCACCGTCATTTACAAGCAGGTTTAGAAATACCATCAGTCTGGCCCTGTCAGGCCACACCTTGGTATTGGTTCATTTTCCCCACTGAAAGCTTCATTAGAAGAGTTTTCCATGATGCTACAGATGAATCCCAGTGGCAGCCCAAGGATTCAGCCAAGTGAGAAATTGTTAAAGTACAATGCTGTCACTCCTGTGAGCTTAAGATAAACAGAGCTCTAAACTCTGGAAAAATGGGGCAAATATGTCCTAGAATTTGCTTTCTAAATCGCCTGGTTGGCTGATTTTCTTAATATTAATGCAAGCCCAAAGGAAAACTCAACAGCAGGGCTCTCCAGCAAAGGCTGCAAGGTATCTGATAACTGGGCTGTCAACCGTAGAGACAGAAGCTTTAGGAGAGAACTTCCATGCAAACACAGGAGAAGCCGATACTAGGTTGCATCCCTTGAGCTTCAGGGCTTATTTAAAAAAAAGAAAAAAAAAAGAAAAAAAAAAGCCAAAATGAAACCCACAGAAATCCAACAGTGTTTGTTTCAATCTGCTCATTCATACAATCCAGAATAAAGTCTAATGGCAAACCCAAGCAGTGACAAGGAGCAAACCATGCAGTCATGCTCTTTTTATCCCATCTCTTGGCCAGACCCACCCCTTCTTCTCTTGCACTAGCTCTCATGTTCATTTGGACTGAAATCAGTAAGCAAGATAACTTTTCTTTATTTTTGCTGGGCTAGTTAGCTAAATAATTTCAAAATCATTCTATTAACATCAGAATGAGCACAAGGTAGGCAGGAGCAATAGGAAGGAAAATTTTTCTTCCAGTTTTGATAAAGCTGTTAGACCATCTTAAGCTCTGCCATTTAACTTCACTCGCCCTCAAATTACATAAACTGAGGCACACTTCAGTATTTTTCCAGTGCTTTCTGCCATTTTCCAAAATCTTTTTGCTGCTAAAAGGCTCTTCATCACTGAATAGTGCTGGCAAAAGAGAAGAAATGCAGGTATCCAGCTAGATGTGCATGATGATAAGCAAGTGAGTTAAAGATACAATTTGTATCCAGATTCTGTATAGGAACAGGCTTTACATGATTGCTCCTGGTGGGAGTAGTGTTTCTACTCACTGTGAATCATGGCCTGTATGAAGGGTGCTATTTTCAAACACTTTCACTCACTAGTTGGTCCTGGGTTCAGGCTCAATGGATAATACTCTGTAAATAGTCACAAAAGGTACAAACTAACAGCTCCATTTATGCTTTTGCTGGACACATCAGAAGTGGATGCAAGCCATTGGCAAAACAAAGAAAAAAAACCAAACCAAACCAAAACAAAAAGCTCCACCTTCAGTGTTCCTTAAGAGGTTAGGCTGCCCAGACAGACACTGACAATGAAAGAACAGGTGAGTCCCACTCCAGGAAGAAAAGATGACATAGCACTCAGATGTCATGGGGAGGAATGCCAGAAAAAGGACAAGGTGGCTGTAACCTTCTAACAAGTTTAAGATCTGCTAAAAAATTTAAAGTCCTGTATCTGGTAGCTGCATGAGAACATGGCATCCATTAGGTGTTCAGTGACAATGTGACTGACATGAACATCATGACTGGCAGCAGAAAGCAAGTGCTGAAAGTACTTTTCCCCCAAGAGAGGTTTGCATCTTACTCCTGAGCAGGACTTTGCTGAGCTAAGCTGTACCATCGCACCCAGCACAGCTCACAGGAAGGAGGTCACAGTCCCAGTAATATATTTTGGTCATATTTCTCTATGGAGTTATCAAGTCCCACCTTTTAAATAATGGCACTGAGAGCATAAGAGCTTATCATATTCATATTAATGGCATACTTAGTGCTGCCACTAGCTTTTTTCTATTGAACAAGTGCCTCTAAACTCTGCCATTTATCCATCTGACTCTCAATGAACAGCAAATTAAAAATTGCACCACTAGGGTACCAAGACACCGGAAACTTCCCTCCAGGCACACCATCACAAAACTGCTGAAAGTAGTGCAATAAACAGAGAAAAGCTTCAGACTCCTGTTCAAATCAGCTTTGTGTCTACCTAACCAGGTCAGAAGGAAGCGAGCACAGGAGCAGCTAGTCCTCAGTCCTGAACTGATCTCAGTGCTACCTTGACAAAGATCATGTTGACAAAATAGAATAAGTGGTTGCTGCTCAAAATAGCTCCCTGAGGGAAGAGGTAAGGTCCCAATTCTCATACCTGGCTCCTGCTATTTTACTGCAGGATATGTTGGCAACTAGCAAAGGTTAAAATAATTTTCCAAATACTTGGCTCTTGTTCATCTGCAAAAGATAGATTAATAATGAGTGTATGGTATACATATTCAGTAAAAGAATATTTTGACATGTTTATTTCTGGATTCAGGAGAAAGGCTAGAATAGACATTTTCACACTCTTCTCCCTTAACAACACATTTTCCAGGGTCCCTTATGCTACAAGTTCACATGACTGGGAGAGAGGAGTAATCAGTCCTTCGTCCCAGCTCTGAGAACGGCTAGAGACATGGGTTGCAGGCCATGGAGCCTGCACCACAGCATTCTTGTTATATAATACTAAATCCAAATAAGTTTGCAAGTCCAAATAGACATCCTTTATAATGATGCCATATGAACTGTTCCGTGCCATTAATGGAAAGGAACACAATATAAATTGAGAAATGTATACTTCACCTACTGTACTTAAACAGAACAGAGGTATCTACCTACTTAACAGCAGAATTTGAAGAAGGTTCCTATTGCATAAAATATGGTAAAGAGACCACAGGGATTAAACTACATACTGCTACTGAAAAGTTTGGGACATTTTTAAATTATAAAATGTGATTGTTCACCTATGAAGCCTTAAGTTTTGCATTTTCAAGTGTCAATTCAGAATTCATATTCTGTCATAAATCAAGTAATTTGTTCAGCTATGTGGCCATGTGCACAGATTTTAAAACATCTTTTTATGCAAGTGTCTACCACATAGACTCCAGCTAGCCTGAAAGACAGGAGTTAAGTAACACTCATAATGAGGTCACGAAGGTTTTATAATTCTTACAGTTGCTCCTTTCCTTGAATGGAACTATTAATGGAATTATTAAAAAATTAAAATTCAAGCATTCAGCTCACCAGTTGCTGCAGTTGTCCAAATGACAGCTCAGTATTCATCTATCATCCTTCACAGATTGCACAAAATTCAGGAGGTAATGTCAGACAGATATCTAGAAAACTCAGAAAGTAAAGTGTTTTAACAGCTTCAAGCTATTTCTACATTGCCATGCTATATAGGTATTGCTGATAAAAAGAATGCCCTATCAGTCTTTCAGCTAATATGAAGTTATACAACTGTATTGAGTATAAAAATGAAAGTCTTAGTATCTGTCAGTTAAGTATTAGCCTGAGTTAGTCTCAGAAGAAGATTAAAGTCTAATGAACTGTCTTGATCATGCAGATGTAACGTGAGTCCAATTCAGGCTTGCTTTGCTATAGGGTTTTGGGGTTTTTTACACTATTTTTTTAAGCCTACCCTGGGGATTTGTTGTCCTGACATGAATTGCTGGTTGAGTAAACCATGTTCCGTGTCTCAGCTATAAGACTGTATTGGTCCTACAAAATCTAGGAACAATGTTACACATTCTTGAACACCATTAATGGCACTTTAGAAGCTTGTTCATGGAGTGACACAGGATGAATAAAAACTGAGACTTTACTATGAATCAGAAGACAGCAGGATCTTCAAATGCAATGGCAGCCAAGAAACTGATGACTTTAATCCCGCTCAGTTTTATTTCAGGAGTTGTTAATATAATCATAGTACAAATATTTGCTGTACCTAGAATAGTGTAAAGAATTACGTAGTTGATTTAATATTTCTGCGAGATCTCTCAAGTCATAAACTGATAGAATATCAGCAAAGAGAGAGAGACATGACAGAGAGACATGAAGAGATGGCAGAGATGAACATGGGGTTTTTTTGCCTCAGTGTTGATCATACAGCTGTTCAGCATATAAGTCTCCTCAATGGATTTTCTTCATTGAACAAAACCACATTTTCTTTAGAGTACAGCTGCAGAGCCACTGATACGCAACTCTGCCGCATTTACTGGTAAAGTTGGCTGATTAGCCTCAGTTAACTTCAGGTAAAAGAATTAGTGAAGACATGCAAAGAGGGAACTGATCCCCATGCTGACACACAACTATGCAAAGCCAAAAGATATATTCTGCTTCTTCATCTGTACTTAATCCTTTGTCACTCCATTTTCATCACATTTTTTTATCTGTGCTAGCTAGCTGCTATCAATACATTCGTGCTTTCAATTTACTCTCAAGACAAACCTCCAATGAACCAAATGTCTGGGTGAGATAATACTACTAGGTGTAGCATATGGGAAAGTAGGTAGCCAGAAGATAAATTACTGGGTTTAAAAATGGATTAAGAAAAGAAAGAACAAAATATAGGAATAAGCTTTCAACAGTCTGGTGAAAAAACACTCTGTTACAGAACCTCTGTATATTCCCTAATCATCAGTTATGTGGGAAATGGAACAAACATTCAAGTGTTAAATGAAGTTGCCAATGGCAAATAAAAATGAACATAAGGCCTTCTTAAACAATAATACAGCATATAAATCCTCAAGAGAAACATAGGAAAACAAACAGTGTAAGCAGTCACTTGGTGAAAACCCATGCAGGCAACTTGGATCGTGCACAGGAAAAGAGTGTAGACTCAGTTTAGGTAATTTCAACTTAGAATCTCTAATCATTCTGAAAAATTGGTGCAATGTGACCAACGAAAGAAGCAAAATAAAAGTGGCAAATATTTGCCATTCTGAATACTCCACCAACTGGTGGACGCAGTATTTCTTAAGGATTATACAAAGCAGACTTTGTGTCAAAAAATATATATTGATGTACCCTTGAGGGCTTCAATATACCAAGTTGCTGTATGTGCCCCTTGACACTGTTTCAGGGCAAGATGAACGCATAGACTAGCCCAAACGCTGGGTTATCTAGAAGTACGCATAGACATGTTTTTAGGGAACCAGGACCCTGGAGGTGACAACAGATATGGGCCAACTTACACCCAGCCTGAGAGATTTTGGCAATATACAATCCCCAGAGAATGTGGCAAATGGCGAAATCCTAATACCATTTGAAGCTATCCTCCCAGTAAAATTACAATTGTTGTTCCACTGGAGTTAACAAAAGTTCATGAAAAAGTATTTTGAAAGAAAAAGACATTTCAAGATTATTAAAGCTGTTAAGCACCTTTAAAAGACTCATGAATATATTAATGAGAGATACTGAAATGGAATAACACTGTGTTCATTTCCATGAAACAGAGCATTATAGCAAAGGGTGATACTCACAAAAGATAACTATCTATCTTTTATAGGTGTGAAAGGCCTGCTGTATAATTTATACAGCATGGGCATCTTCTAGAGTAATGCTCAGTTTATGTACCTTTACAATGTCTTTACACATAAAAATTATATACAGCCATCTTCACAGTTATAAACAAGGCATTTATGGCAAACCCAGCAAACTTTCCTGGAAGGATTATTGTATTTACACATATTAAGATATAGTGAAAAGGGTATTTAACTTGTACTATTTCTTTACAAACACAACTTCTTTGTATGTGCCCTAGATAAACCAATATATTTGTGAAACAGGTAAGTTTTTGAAAGGCCAAATATCAAAGGCATATTAAAAACGTATCCCATTTTTCAAAAGGAAGAAAACTCCTAGCTAAGTGGTTTGTTCCTCATCAGCACAGGAAAAAGTAGGTAAAGATGTAGCAAGAAACAATAGTTAAACCTCTTCTTCCTATTAATAGATGTAAATCTATTGATTTACATATTATTTCTCTACGTATATCTTCCTCCAGAGGATATTATCAGCTAGAAAGGTACCACTGAAGAGTTTCTATGCAGAAGAGATTCCACACCAAGCATTTTTTGTGCCACAGAATTCCATTTCCTTTCCATTGCAGGTGCTGCTGCTAACTGATAGTCAGAGTCACAGAAAAGAGCAGTCCTCCTCTTCCCTTTGCAAGCTGGAGATCTGCTGCTTAGGATCCCTCTGACCACACACACCACACACCTACCCACTAGTCAGCTCTGAATTCACAGATTTTAGTATCTCAGAGCAGCTATACACATTGATTGATGCTAATTTCTTTCTCACATGTAACAGAAGTGTATGATTTTAGAACAGCAGACCTTGTGCATGCAAATTATCTTCCTACTCATTTTGCCACAGTGATAATTCAATTATCTGTTTCCTTCCTTGACTAGCTTGTGTAAGGTCCCTCGAATAAAGACTGCCAAAGACTGCACTGGTAGTGTAGTATTTTTAATGCTGTGTGTTATCCATTCAAAGCAAATGCTAACCTAAAAAGTTGCATGTACTGGAGCAGATTCCAATGCACACCATTAGCAAGTACAGTAAACCGTTAACCACCCTACTTTCAGAGCTCCTACCTCCTAACCAAGCAGCTCCTCTTTTTGGACAGAAACAGTATCACATTGTCAGGCCTAAGACAGGCTCTTATGACAAGCTGTGATCTTGCTGGAGTTAATGCCGCTTCCAACTTCAATTATACCAGCACAACAATGGCAAAATACATGAAAACAATGGAGACTTCAGTATGAGCTGTCGCACCCCAATGACAAAATCTAATGCAAATACAACCTGACTAAATTATACAGAACTTACTTATTAATCCAAAAGCTCATGTTTTTGGATTACTTCGTAATTACTAAGATCTCAAAATAAACCTTGGGATAACACTCAATGTTCAAGGCACTGCACAATAAGACTTAGCAACACACACATTATTTCATGTCGATTAAAACTTTCTGCTTTTCAGTAGTACAGACATGGCATACAACATCAGACAAAATACTGTTCTCCGTAATATTCCAATATGCTGCTCTTATCAAGCAGTCTGAATTCCCAACAGCGTATCAATGAGAAGAAAACATAGTTGGCAACTTACTGACATTTGTGAAAACATGCTGACTGTTATTAACCAAAGAGTAAAAAAATATCAGACATCTTACTGTAATTAATGTTCTCAACTAGATGCCTGAAACAGAAGCTCTCTATACAACTCCTACATAGCTTTATCTAAGGATGCAGGGAATTCAGTATAAACAATTACAGTTCCAATGAATCTGCTGTAATAAATCTGGACAGTGCATGGATGGTTAACTTTGCTGACTTTCATATTGGAACAAGTTTCCCTTTGCACTGAAGAACTCACTGTTATGAAAAAAATGGTTTATAGTGCCAGTGGGGGAAATACCAGTCTCATAACAGTGATACTTGGCAATTATGCAATGAGGGAAACACAAGAATGAAGATGCATTACTGGACAGAAAAACAAAATTATGTTTTTACAGAAACTTGCTGGTGTCTTCCTCTTCCATTACAATTCAAGGCTTATAATTTCTTTGCTGGGGTTTCCACCTCTCTCTTGTTAATTGACTTTTTGTATCTCAAGCACTTTCTACTCCCCGCACCACATGGATAACAACAGAAGTGTTGCAATTCCCATGGTGGGGCAGTTTTGTCTCTGAAATTCGAGTTCATAAGAAAGCAGTTCTACTACTGCAAACTTCCCCAAGCGACTTTCAGGGCATCCCACGCTACCCAGAACTACTTCTGAAGACAGAATACCAGTTCTGTTATATACAGCTCTCTCCATCCTAATGTCTGCTGACAATTATTTATTGAATACTACATTAATAGTCTTCCAGAGCCATGTATGCCAGTAAGTAATTATCAGAAGTAACAGAAAGGTTTAGGTTCCCACTACTGAAGTATAACCTATGATAAAATCTCAAAAGAAAGATTTTAAAGTGGGTAAAAAATTAGCACAGATTGCTGTCCCTTCTCAGCTGGGGACATCTCTAGTATTCAGCCAAAGTAAATTGCATTTTGAGATATAAGTTAATTTGTAAGTAATCCATTTTTACAAAGGATTACACTGTTTCAAAATTAACAAAATGACACATTTTTATTCTCTTGCATAAATTTTCTTTTTTCCCTCTCCAGATTGTCTTTTCAAAACCATCATCAAAATTCTGGTTTTCTACCAATTCAAGAAAAAACAGAAAGAGGAAGGAGACTGCAAACTTTCCCACCCAGCTCTATTAGATACTGTTCTTACATACAGTAGCTGAGCATCTTCTTTAATGTTATTACTGTAACTGAAATCTCAGCAACTGTGTCAATGATTTCTAGGATACCATCCCAGGACTCTACATTGTTGTTGGATTCATCTGTATAATGTTTCTTGCAGCCCTTTTACCAGTGCCAACAGAACATAAAGTATATTCTGTCTGAAAAGATGGCAATGACTTTGACTTTGTCTAACTGTTATTCTGCCCAGAAAGTACAATAGATCAAAGCAGTCTTTGGTCTTGGATAGATCATCCACTCAAACCAAAGTATTAAATACATTACCTGCCTGTCATTCCTTGTTCAGGCTTCACAACTTGTTAGAATGTCTTTTTACTGACTATTCTCTCTCAGTTTTGGGTGGGTTTTTTTTTGTTTGGTTTGTTAGTGTTTTTGGTTGGTTGGTTGGCTTTTGGTTGTTTGGTTGTTTTGTTTTGTTTGGGTTTTTTTGGGGTGGAGGTTGGTTTTTGTTTGTTTTCAAAGAACAAGTATAGAAGCATGGTAAACTGCTTATATATATATACCAAACCAATTTCACATGCCTGGCATTCTCATTTGACTACTTGTCATATCCACAGTACTGAAAATTTCCAAGGAGAAGCCCCTTCGTAATGCTAGAGTCACAAAGTAGTTTAAATGTATAAAACAACACATGCTGAGATAAGTAAATTATACAAGTAAAACCCCAAAGTCATAAATGATGGCAATCTTCTTCTGACATTAAACTTCCTTATTCTTATAAAACATATCAGGAACATTGTGATTAGGTTAATGGAAATAAGCTATGACAGATTTTGGTTCAAAAAGATACAATTTACACTCTGGAGGAAAACCATTTTCTTTATAATATTTTAGTATAGAGATTCTGTAGAAATATGTAAGTCCAAATGAGGACATTTTTGACCATTCATGGTAATGCTGCTATTTTAATAATTTTTACTTCAACGGTATTCAGATATCTGATATCTGCAGAAGGAGGTGGACACTGCAGAACTTTAAAAACAGAATGCAGTTTAAAAGACTCAAAACATTGGTTTCCTTTTCAGTGATTTCCAAATCAGCATCTAATAAATAAATAAATAAATAAATAATTCTTATAAAAACCTTTTGCCCTGCCAATCTAAGAAACTTCTTTTCTTGGACAGACTCCAAATACTGTTAAAGTTGCGCATCACTGAGATTAATAGTGATGTAAAGGGAGTTGTGAATTTTATTACGAGAATGTACTGATGTATTGTCCAGGGGCAGCAATTAAGCACTGGCAAGTATTTCTATGTCCTAATTCCTGGTAACAAAAATTCAGAGAGCTTGAAACTAGTACTTGGGTAGAATATAAAGTTTGATACCATGCACTTATTTGACCTGGAAATCAAGAGCCCAGTACACAATCCTAAGTCCTTATATGCGCAACCGATCTCTCCAATCGTAGTACGCTAAAGTTATTTCTGTGCACTTGAGTTTTACCTAGAAGAGAGTCCTGCTGACATTAAAGATCCTTTGCACAATTTGACATACTACTTTGATTTTGAAAACTCATTTTGCTGTCATTTCATCTATTACCCCAAAACTTCTTTGGGACTTAAATCCTTTGCAAAAGCCAACCAGCTGGAAAAAGGATTTCATATCTTAAGAGCCACAGCCACACATAGCCTTGCCACGCCAGATGGCTTATGTAGGGCATATATATTCCTCACTCTTCCGTAATAACATTTCTCTTTTCAGCCATCCACCCCCTCCTTCACTAATACTACAATAGCACTAGGCAGGGAACTAGGGAGGAAAAATAAGGACTGCTGTCCACTTCAAATTCATTGCTTGCTCATTGCACGCTACTTAGTAAATGATGCACAAATACACCCTTCACGCAAGAACTTTTGAGGATTCCCCATGCTCTTCTGTAGATCCCAATGCAATCTGTACACATTTGGCTGGTACTGGGAAAGAGTGAGGAGAGAATCTGGGGCATCACAGGGATGTTGTGCACATCAGAGACATGCAGTGCTACTATCTGCTGCAAGAGAAGCACAGACAGCTTCCATGGGGCAGCACACAATAACCAATATTTATTTTGTTTTGGATCATTAGCAGAGAAGTCAACATTTCCCATGCACACCAGCTGTCAGGGGCTATCTAGAGAATGGTTCACTGGGCACAGAACTGTAGAATGTAAGAGATAAAAATGAGCCAGTTCAGGCCTTTTCAGAATAAAATTGGTTCATACACAACCCCTACCTACAGCTTCTGGAGTTTAGTTTTAAAAGCCCTTGATAGTAACAAAGTACCTGATATTGAGCTTACGTTTCCCTTTTTCTTAATTTTATCTTGATTGTCCTAATTATATTACCATGTATCACACTAATTGGTGTCCACACATGGCCAACTCAGCTACAGATGGTCAAATCTATTGTGTCACACCTAGCACAATTTGGGATTCCTTAAAATCCCAGTTGTGTTAGTTAAGCATTGTCTACATATGGGAAAATACAACTGCATGATTTTCACAGTTCTTTTCCTTTTCCCAATGGTTTGCGCTAAAGCAGAGACAGGATCCCAATTTGCATTTACCACCACCACTTCCCCCACATCAATTAGCTCAAACTACCACAGGTGTATTTAGGCACTGTCATAAGAGATACTCCCAGTTTGTGGGGAGAAGCCTTCCACTCACATCCCGACACTACACACACTCCTTATCCTACCTCCAGGCATCCAGGATAAAGCTACTAGCAGTTTTGTTTCTGAAACTGTTATCAGATAATAATAATGCATTCACCAAGAAAAGAGCAGTCTGCAAATTTTAAAAAGCCACGTGAGTATCTGCATTAAAGTCACGGTAATGCATTCTAAAATGAGCCATAACAATTCTATACTAGTAACATCTCCTTCACTACCAATATAATTGTTTCACAAATTTAAGTTTGATTGTGAGCTTATGCGACACATCTTCAATGCAGGGAACTGTTAGCAACCCATTTCACAGGACAGGAGGCCAAGCAATGTAACCAGGGTTACAAGGACAATCTAATATTAAAGCACAAATCAATCTCATGCTAACATCAAGTCACAGAAATTTTCTTCCTCTGATAATTAAGTTGCAAAATTCTTGTAAATTGTAGAAAGTAGAAGGGTTTAAACAGATGACTACTTAAACAAATACCCTGCCACTACAGCACCAAGCCAGCACCTTTCCTTTCTCCTTTTGTCTTACTAGCAACCACACAGTAATCTCCATTTTAGTACACCAAAGGGGACAGCACATCTCTGATGTGTGGACTGAGGTAAGATTTATTCCACCTACATTAGGAGACAGGGAGTAACCAACGAAGGGTAACACAGAGCAATCTTTGAAAAAAAACCTCTAAGCATGGTGACAAGAAAATAACTTTTGCCTGAGGCAAGCTGGTGGTTTGTGGGAACTCCCCTATCACTTCTTCATTTCTCCATATTTACCTGTGAAAAGCGCCACCTCCTTCAGAACAGCTGTACACAACAGGAGAGTGGTTTAGAAATTCAAGGTATATCAAACCAGATCAGCAAGATCATGCTGATTTGGTGAATACTGCATCTGTTTTAGCACCATGCAAATTCACAAAATAGGTCATGGTCTAACCCAGGTTACACAGGTTTCTAAAGACTCAAAATCAGGCAGAAGAATCACAAGGCAGAAAGCCCAGGGAAGGGCAAGGTGCAGCATGACACAGTGCTACTGCTGATGGAAAGCAGAAGGCACCAGGGGACAGATTTACATCACCACAAAAGCATTGCTCTCTTTTGGTAACAAAAAAGTAAATAAAACTTATTTTTGTTTACCACAAAAGGCTTGCATTGAGCCAAAACCGAATGAAAAACATTAGATTCAGTGGGGTGGCATTCAGCTGATACCAACTGCAAGTGCACTTGAAAGCCAGCTTTATCCACCCCGGTACTCACCAGGCTACTCGTCCAAAGCCACGCAGCCACGGTGTCTCTCCTGGGAAGCTGAGAGGGTTTCTCCTGCCCTCGGAGGCAGCATGGCCTCCCAAGCTGCCCTCCCTGGCAGCCACGGGAATTCAGCTAGCACAGGCAGGACCAGAAGACCATCTCCTTGTCCAACAAAACTCTTCAGCCACCCTTGCTGAGACATTACTGTGTAGTACAGGTTTGCGTCAAAGGCCCTTAATAAGAATGCATTAATCTTGAGTACGTCACCAGCAATTACCAAGATTTAATGGCAGCACTTGAACACGGACGCCAAAGTACATCACAGTTCACGCCCCGGCAGGAGGATGCCCTGTAGGGTGGTCTCTGTCCGCACCCCCCCTCTCCCCGGGTCCTGGGTGCGTGTGCCCAGGCGCTGGCCACGGCGGGTCTCTGTGAGGAGAGGCCGGGGCTGCCCCGCTCTGACAGGACCGGTTCCAGCCGGTTCCGGCTGGTTTTGCGGCCGCCCCCGAGCAGGGCCCAGCTGAGCCCCTCAGCGACACCTCTGGGGAAACCGGTCTGGGAAAGGGCAAAGCGCTGCCCCACAGCCAGGGGACAGCCTGAGGGACAGGCGTGAGGGACAGGCGTGAGGGACAGGCGTGAGGGACAGGCGTGAGGGACAGGCGTGAGGGACAGGCGTGAGGGACAGGCGTGAGGGACAGGCGTGAGGGACAGGCGTGAGGGACAGGCGTGAGGGACAGGCGTGAGGGACAGGCGTGAGGGACAGGCGTGAGGGACAGGCGTGAGGGACAGGCGTGAGGGACAGGCGTGAGGGACAGGCGTGAGGGATAGCGGCATTAGTAACGATGGCGTGAGGGACAGGTGTGAGGAATAACGGCCTGAGGAGAAACAGCAGGAACCCTGCGGGCACCCTGCATTCTGCCCTGCTGATTGCACCCCCAGGAGCTCCACTGAAACCAGAGAGGACACAAATGAGTCTTGCATATATAACAGAGCAGCAGGCTCCATTTTACCAGGGAAAACAAAGGCAGACAAAACTTCTCCTCTCCCTCTGACAGAAGCTGATGTCTGGTGTGATGCTACTGCAGGTGCTCTGCCTGCTCCAGCCGCCTTCCCCCACAGCCGCCGGCCACGGGGACACTGCCAGTGCGGACACACAGACAGCGAGCTGGTGACGCTTGACCCCAGCTCTTACATGGTAAGCTTCCCAAATTGTCACACCCTTCAATTTCTGCATTGTTACTTTCTGAAAGTAATGCATCCAAGAAGCAGACAAATCAGCACATACTAAGTTTACCAAACAGTTTGGTAAGAAATAATGAATACCTAAGGAAATAAAAAGCGGTGTCCAAGCAAACTCCAGCATTATACCACATATCACACCCAAACAGTAAGAAAAAATGACAAAATCCAGATTCAAAGGACTCTGCTCCAGTGTCTGTGAGTACAGCTAAATAAATAATTTGCTAATCAAACACTTTTAGCATACTCACTCCCCTAGAACTACTTGCACAGTTATGAACTGCTTGGGTGCTGGTCAAATGGGTTTGAACACAGAGAAACCAATCTTTTATTTTAATTTTTTCAAAATGCTTGAGAGATTATGTAATATTTAATAAAGTACACCTTAGACTCAGTAATATACCATTCATACCTTTTACATTATATGGCACCATTTTTATTGTGCATGCAATATTTTTAATTTATTTTTTCATTAAAGATGGCAATTTATATTACACACTATTACAATAGAGGAAATATTCACCAATTTTTCCTTCATGCAAATGAGGTTTCCAAATATTAAAGAAATTTGAAATTTCTTTATAGATTTCTGATCATTAGTAGTATTCATTGCCACTGAACTGTATGGAGAACAAAAAAAGGAAGAAACCAATTCACCTTATTGAATGTGTCCATAAATCTACTATATTAAAATTAAATTCAAGCTGTAAAACAAAAATATATTTCACTTCAGGGAAAAAAAGAAATGAAACCACCAACAAACCTGGGAGGCTGAGAAGCAGATGAAATTTTTAAAATCATGTAGGAAAAGAAATTATAACGAAATTAATAAAAGCATAATAATCCTAAGCATACTGGTCTGTATTCATCAACACAAGGAATATCTTAAATGTGCACAGAACTGCATGGGTCATGATATAGTTAGTGTCTATACAGACTAGTCTTAGAAAATTGAGATGCCAAGGGAAAGTAGGATGCTTATCAGGAGGATCCAAAGACAGAGCAGGCAGTTAAACCGCGCAGTCACCCCATGAAGAAAGGTGGAACACTGGTGGTTCCAATTTCAATTTTGTAGCAGAATCCCAAGACTTAGACAAGGAAAGTGGTGCAAAGCAGATTTTGCCTTTTGAACTGATCTAGGCTCACCAAATCCCAAAAAGAGATGGACATCAGGAAAATGCATAAATGTGTGAATCTCATGCAGTTAGTTATTTTTGGTATTTCTGCGGTATCAATACTGCCTTCAGCTACAGATTCTTATTTAATACAGTGACTGACAAACATATTGGGCTTTGTTTTATCAGAGATGATCTCACAGCTCTGCTGGGGGTAGGTTCTTACACTGCAGGTGTTATGGCTGACACAATGAAATTGCATTTTCATCTGAATCCTCCATATTTAAAGTATTTCTTGCTCCTCCACTTCTCTACACAAGAGCAGTTCCAAGTGTAAATTTTAGGTTGGGTATCTCTGAAGTTCAGAGCTGCCCTGAACATTTAGATTCTAGACAGCTAATATTTGCCTACTATATCCTGAAAAAATGTTTTAGTAGACCCAAATTCAAGTTTTTGTAAAGGTCTATTGGCCTCTGTGTTGGTCCATTCCTATTTTCAAGGACCAATGCGCTCACTTGTTTTTCATATGTAGTTCAGACACCAAAGTAGACTGATAACTGTTCCTGACTTTCAACACAGCATTGCATTTCTTTTTTTTATTTTATTTTTTCTTTAAAGGCAATTTTAATTTTAAAATGCAATCTATCTTTTGTATAGAACTGGCAACATCATGGATGTAAAGCTAAAAGAAAATGATCAGACCACATAAACGCAATAATGTGGTGCTAGCAAGAACATTTAATTGATTTACAGTGCAGCTCAATATATAATCACTGTGCTATGAGTAAAGCTATAAGGTAGCCCATCAGCTCTTGGTGGGCTTCCTCAAGAGCTCCATTCACAAGCCTATTAATTAGCTTGGGTGTTTCAGTGTCCACCATTCAGATTTAAATCACTTGTTTCCCATTATGCTCTCTGTACTATACACTGCAGGCCCATAAAATCAGGTGCTAATGCTTTTATCAGCAGGGCTTCTGGAAGTCAACTTTAATTACCTTAGGTGATATCTTCCTAATCCTTGCAAACAAAAATGAGTAAAATACAGTGAAGTAGTAATTCAGGGATAGTGTTAAACACTGGAGTATGTTATAGTCAAATGTCATAAAGTTTATTCCTTTTAGTAGGAAAGAACATTTAAATCAATGTATTTTTAAAATCCCAGAAAATGACTTTTTTTTTCAAGCAAATTCAGATAGTGAACTGATAAATTTAAGAGCCTTTCCAGTTCTTTAAATGCTGCATTTTTCATCATACACCTTCTAGACTTTGTGATTCACTTCACATGGAAAATAAGCCTGACCATAGGGCTAAAGCTGACAGCAATATTTGTGTCACATGCATAAAACAATCATGAAAATCATATTTAATTATTTTTAATAGTTATTCATTTAAATTGAATGCTTCCATATAAAATGAACTATTGTATTACTTAATGTCATGTTCCTCACATATATTTGAGCATTGCAAACTGAAATCTACAGATTGTCAGTCAGCTTCAACAAAAAAAAGTGAAGAGGATAGAATTAAACAGTAACATAACAGTCACAGATGAAATGCTCTCTACATTCCCATGGAATATAAACAACTGTTTCCTGAGTTTTTAAAAACATATTATGATTTCAATCTCCTTAAAAATTTGACAAAATAATTTCTTGAAGATATTGCCTGCATGTGAATCTGACAAGCAATGAAGAAGAAAACATCCTTGGTACTGTTTCACATCATATTTGTTGTGCCACACAAACAACAAAATTTAGGAATTTGCTTTTAAACTAAAGCTACATCAACATCTGTAACCTGTGATACCTAAAAGAGTATCAGAGAACAGCAATCTTTCAGGCTCACATCCAGCTCTGAGGTTCACAGTTCCTTCACTCACAGTGTTTAGCTGTTACTTATTTTTTCAGTGGTAACACTACCACAACAGCAAAACCCCCCTTTTCATCAGACACGCTAACAAAAAAATAATAAAAATCAACAACATGGAATCCCAGACCTTCAATACATGCAATAGCCTATTTAGGAATTCAACCTTGCAAATTATCCATCAGATTAGTATTTAGGAAAAAATTAATAATTGATGCTGTTAATAAGAACTTCCTTATTACATTACATAAAATAGAAAAATATAAACACACATCTCCAGTGGCTTATATGATGGTATAAACCTTCCAACAGTCAGAGTTAAAATTAAAATCAAAGCAAATAGGCACCGCCAAGTTACCCCATTTGGTTATTCCTATGCTTCTTGCATTGTCCTGTGAAGCAGCTGGTGCTTGCTGCTCTTGGGGCAAGGACACTGCCCTTCCAATACCTTGTTCTGATTGTCTCCCATCCTATACTCTTTAAATCCATCTTACAGGGGCATGGTAGGTAACAGTTAGAGAAATTAAATAATTTCATGTAATCATTTAAATGAAAACAATTTTTATTGCTTAACTAAACCCCAGATTTCAGTTGCAGTGAAAACAACAATTCATTGGGTCAGCATTGTGCTAAAGACAGTAAACCTTACAGATGAGAGGGAAGAAAATACTTACTGCAATATCTCTGAATTATAGAGGATGTATTGCATTAAAACACAGTGCTGCATTACATTTAGGAAATGCTAAAAAGAGACAAATTGAAAGACATAACCGCCCATATCCTGCTATGAAGCTTAATGCAAAATTCCCATACATGCCAACAGATAACTGCATTAGTGCGGCAGGTTTCGGGCCAAAGGCAGAAATGTTACTTTGAAGATTACACCAGATTTTCAGATTCCAAAATTAAACCACCTCAGAGTAATGACTACCATGAAAAGTTTGGTTGTATTTTGCAAACCATGTATAATTCAGCTTTGTAAATAAATGCACAAAGTACCTTAATCTATTATCCCCCTTAAAGTCAACGAAAAGCTGTTGAGAAAAGCCAGTTTCATTCTAGCTACAGTGTTATTAGGCAAAACACCTGGCAGATGTAGTAAATAAAACCCACACTTCAGTAGCTGACAAACCTCCCTTACACGCTGTACTAGTGCCTCAGCTTTGTCCACATACATATTTTGCTGTTTTTTTTTCACATATAACTGCGGTTCCTGCTCACTAAGAGCTTTGAAAATCTTTGGGAGTCTTAGAAAGCATAAAGTTATTAACTGGGTTGTCCTGCCAAGACTGAGAATGAAGGGTAACTCCATGTTTCCATATACCATGTCCTATAATAGAAATATCCAGATCTCTATTTCAGTAATTGCCCTGTTCAGGGGCATTAAAGAACAGTTGTATTGAATATGCATCTATATACAGTATGTTAGACCAAGCCTCTAAATATAATAACATTAAGCTTTAGCAACATTCTTGCAGAGCAATACTTCTTAGCAAACACTCATGGATGGATTTTGGAGGCTCTTTCTCTTTGCAGTAAAGAGCCAAGGCTACATATACTATCACTCTTCACAACAAATAAGATCTAGGACAGCTGATGTTCCTTTCTAGCTGGCAGGACGAGCTCCGTTTTAGAGCTTTGAAGAAAAAGCCACAGACCTTGGATTAGTTCACATAATCATTTTGACACTGCTGAAATCTATATAACACTGATGAGATATTTCATTTCTCCTATTCAGGTGGAAGAATCCCGGAGCCTGGAGTGGTTCGTATATGATTTCACATACTTTCCATCATCACCTTCCACCTTCAGCAAAATAATTTACTGTCTTTCACTCTAAAGGTTTATTAATTTGATCAAGGGCAAAGGATAGGTAGTATGCTCCACCAGTTAATAAAGTTTATAAAGCACTAGGGGATCTACTTGGATGAGAATCATCACAGAAATGCAGGACTTAATCAGACCAAAAACAGCTGCTAATGCCAGAGAGATGTAAAACTCATTTAGAAATTAGAAGAGGTGGCTGAGCAAGCACACAAAATTGAAAAGTTGTATTATAAGACACAGGTGCAAAGACTTTTAACCTAAGTTAAGGTTAGTCTTTTAAGGCTTAAAAAGAAAGTATTGTGAAATGCACCTGAAGTGAGTAGTTGAAAGGATACTCAGACACAATGGATGTGCTGATCATAAGAATTTACAAATGGGGAAGTAGAAGGTTCCAGCGGAGAAAAAATATTTTAAAACACATTTAAACACCAAAACTCCATCAACATTATAAGCTAAGAATTACAACAGAAATGACAAAATTAGAGAGCTTTAAAAGAGCACCGTATAATCCAATGATGACTGAAAGGGTAACCTGCAAGCCAGTCTGAGCAAACGCTAGAGGTATGGTTGTATGTTCAGAATGGTTCTGGACTACTACTCACATCCAGACTTAGTAACAACATATCCATACATGTGTATAACAGCATTCATCTGACAATAAAGCAAAAGGAGCAAATGAATGAAAACACTTGCACTTCAAGATAACTCCACTGGTTTAGGCGGACTTTTTTTGAGAAATAAATCGAGTGATGTAGCAAGTGTTATTACAGTGCCACCTAGTGCAAACGAGGCGTTTGAATGAAGATGGCGGCCTAAATCTCTGCAGCCCACAGCACCACCAGTGCCTGCCCAGGAAGGGGAATGCCTCTCCACTGGGGCCATGGTAGCTAGAGGCCATCTTGCTTCTTGCCAAGAGCTTGGGAATCTGGCTTAGTCAGCAATTAGAAAAATATTCCCATTTTTGCTTCTGGGTGAATTATCGCTTTGAGTATTGGCATCACACATTTTGCATTTTTAAGTATCTGGATTATGTGCTGGGCTACTTTTCTCCATCACAGTCGCTTGCTCGTCCTTCAGTCACACAGCTGAGAAGAGCTTTGTGCTGACAAACAGAAAATGCTCTGAACATGAGAAAATAGCACTCTGATTTGCCCTAATGAGGAAAAGCTATGATCAGCTTAACAAGTAATAGTTTGTGAAATACAACAATTCCCAACAATTCCCAATTCATACAGACTGGTACCTGGGCTCTGGCCAACTTTGTGCCTGCAACTGCTCACAGATACAGGAAGCCCATTTTCTCTCATGATACCTTATATACTGACAAGGTGGGTTGATGCTTCACGTGACAGGCTGTAAAGAGCAATGAGAGAAACACTGAGTGTTGCATCTGTTAAACTCTGAAGTGAACCTCTTAGACTTACCCCATGGGTGTTTTGCAAATTCTTTGAGGAGAGACAAATTCCAGCTGCTCACAAAACTACAAAGAAGGCCTGGTTAGTTACTGTGCATGCAGGTGACCTTGGGGCATCTCACTTAGATCCACAGGGGAACTCCATGAAGGAAGAGCCACTCCAAAATGCTGGCTTCATTACAGAATTTTCTATTCTATCTTTTGTAAAGACAGATTTGGGTCCAAAATGAGAATGCCTGCTCCTATCTTTGCCATACAGGTGACAAATATTCATTAAATCCACGGTAATTTCTATGTGAACCCTGGAGACAAAAAGGAAGTTCTAAGGCACACCTGCCATACCAGCTTCAGAGCAGCTTTGTTCGTTTAACTTCTTTCAGAATTAGTGTCTTGTAAAAATTTTGTGGGCAATACAGAAAAGCATAAAACTTCCTATAAAAATATCTGAGAGAATTGATTTGTGACGCATGGGTTGTCCCTGCTACTTCAAAGGGAAGGGCACCTAAAATGCACATCTCCAGCAAGTTCAGGAGGTGCAATTCCACCAAAAGTGCAGTGGAAACACCTTCTCCTAGCAGGACTGTATGAACAAGTTTCACTTTCCTGCTGTGCCCTCTGCCACTCACTTCTTGATATCAGAGCTCTGCAGTCTGAGAGGTACAGGCAATGAAACAAACTCACTTTTACACAAAATGAGAAAATTCCTCTTGAAATCACAAACTACAAATCAGGAGCAGTACACTTCTCTCCTGCCTACACACATGCATCCATACTTGTCCACTTTATAAGAGAAGTAAATGACACAATTACTATCTGCCTAACAACCACAACACATGCAAAAATGTTTTTTTTATTGCTTTACTTCCTTAAGGGCTATTGTGGAATGATGACTCATAAAAATAACATATGGGCTCAACATGGTTTCATTGGATGGTCTCAATGTCCAAAAGCCAAAACAAAGAAGAGATGTTTTTTTTGATCTCTCTGATCCTGAGCTGGCCAGAGACTTGAGACTCTGCTCAAACTACATTTGAAATTATCCTGCCTGGGTGCAGGGAAGAAATCCAGCATTTCTGCTCTTCCCTAGCTCCTTCCACTTAGACATTCTGTATACAAAGGTCCCACATAACATCCAAACTCTTTGTTTTGCCGTTTATGGTTCCCTAGAGTAATATTACAATAGCTTTGATTAAGATACAAACCAAGTAAGTAATTGCAGGCTTTTCCATTTTACTGTGTCAGTTTGTCATTGTAATGGATATGTTGGAACACGAAAGTCTCTTAATGAATTAAAGGAAATGCATATTTAGAAGGACTTAAAACTGCCCATGACCAGCAACCTCATACACTCACACAAAAATAAGAGCGGGAGAACTACTTTTCTTGTCAGTGGTACAAACCCCCAGTAAAAATGATGAACTGTACGTCCTCCTGACTGCAGCTCTCCAAGTGCCCTGTGGCTTCACTGAATATCATTAAGCAGAACTCTTCTGTACTTATTTTGAACAGGCCTTTCCATCTATTATGTAACCATATAATACTTTTCAGTCACTGAAATATAATAAATTTCAGCCACTGGAAAAAAAAAAAGTTACTTTTACAACAGAGTTGCATAGAAAACAAAAAGGAAAATGCTCAGTTAATACTGTTTGTCTTCTCCAATCTGCAACACTTCACCTTAAAAGAAGTAATACTTACATTTCAGGGATGTTTGTTTCCAGGAAGCAGATGCTTGTTTTCCCTTCTGCATTGCTTTTCATCATTCAGTGTGTGTTTCACAAAAACACGGTGAGAAGCATAATGTGGTGGAAGTGCCAGAATACCATTTTTATTGTGAAATCTGATGAGTAGATCTATTCACACTTAGGCTTTTATAAGCAGAGTGAACCCAAGTATCATAAAGGACATGGATGAATTTTTCCTGATACGCACTGCAAATAAACAGGAAATCCATTTTGACAGCTGTTGTCAGTAACAAAATACAGGGTTGAGTATTTTTTGTTATCTAAAGGACAGTAGGGTAAAATAATCATTAGGGATTTGCACACATATTACAAAAGTAATACTGGCTTGTAGAGAGCATTTCGTAAAGGAGGGACCTGCTCCCACTCCATCTTTGCTACCAGTCTTTTAAAGCAACAATAGGGAACAGCGGAATAATGATGTTACTGCTGCAGTCACGCCAGAGAGTATTTATGCATTACTGTCAATACCACTAGCTATTATTCTTCAAATAACATGTACCAGATTAAACTGAATCGTAAAATAGAACACCACTTTTTTCTTCCACTTTATGCATACAAATGACATGCACAGGTGTGCACACAGAGTGGTAAATGCAGAAATGATTGTAAATTTTATCCCTTTTAGGGAAGGCATTTCTGGGCATTGGAAAAGGAAAAGAGCTTTTTTTTTGGTTGCTTTTTTTAAAAAAAAAAAAAAAAAGAGAAAGGAAGAAAAGAAAAAGAAGAATAAAATAAGACCAGAAACAAAACATGTTTTTCCACATATTCCAGAGCTACCAAGGCAGGAGTAGAGCTTTCTTCGTGGCTCACTGCTCCCCTCCCAGTGTCTCTAAAAAAAAAAATTATGGTTTTGGTGGTCTCTGCTTTCCATGGCAAAGCAATTTCTCAGGCTGAAAAAAAGAAGGTAACACCAAACTAAGCTGTTCAATGCAGCTGTTAACTCTTGCCTAGACTTCCTTGGCAATTTGCCAAGTTGCACTGTCAGAATGACTCAATTTTTTTACAGATTTGAACTTAAATCCTGACATGACAAGCACCTGCAATTTGTAATGATTACAAAGCGGGAAGTATTCAGCAACTCTTCTATTCCAGCCCTGAAATCATAAGCTTACTCAACACTAAAGATTTTTATAGTTTTTCTTTGGCATTTATGCACCATCCTTTTAGGAAAGTGTTTTCCATTTCTGAAAGACACAGCTCTGACTGGACCTAGGCAAACAGAGCGGCAGGGCAGGGTGGCACTGGATTTGGAAATGGGAAATACATGTTTATACTCTGCACCTTCTTTCCATCGGGCTTCTCCCACACCAGCTAAGCACACTCCAAGATGATGTCATTCTGTTACTTTCTACCCACATCCCAAACCACTCTTTTGGATCTGTAGCTCTTTAATTGTGTCAACACCACTTCACTGTAGCCTCCCAGTTTTACTGAAATTGCTATTTACTCACATTGATGACTATATTGAATAAGACTCCAATTCAGCAAACACTTGTACACCCACTTGATTTGAAGTATGCACATGGTCCAATTGACTTCAGTGAAGTAAAGCATATGGATAAGCACAGGGTAAGCACTAAGGCAGAACACAAAGTACATT
This sequence comes from Falco naumanni, assembly GCF_017639655.2. Classification (NCBI taxonomy): domain Eukaryota; kingdom Metazoa; phylum Chordata; class Aves; order Falconiformes; family Falconidae; genus Falco; species Falco naumanni. Next base: position 14,127,954 of record NC_054068.1, read on the forward strand.
TACTGCATACTGCCATACCATCATACTTAGTATTGTTTTATTATGGTGATTGAACTTAACTAGATTTTTGTCCACAGGGACATCCACATCCAGATCTCTTACACCAATTACTTTCAGCAAAACTATTCATTATAGTGTCTGTTAAAATGATCACTTCACAACCACTAATTTTCTAACTCTTGCAAAAATATCTCAGTCCTCCACTTTTATTGGGAAAACAATTTCTAATACATATAAGAAATAAATATACTTTAACAAATGTACCTGCCTTCACTTGCATACATTTTTGCTAAAAATCAACCCTTTTCCCAAAAGCAGCATGTGCTTGATAAGCGTAAATTGACTCTGCTTCCTTTTTTCAGCAGAGGGATGTATGTTAAGAAATAAAAATGCAAGTGATTGTTCCTCCTGCTTGCTATTCATTGCTCAAATACTGAAAGTCTCTTTATGAATAACATGAATTGATGTTCTTGTCAGTAGCAACAATATTTACAGAATGTATGTTACATTAAAGAGAAAATTGAAAGATGTGACTCCACTAAGAGAGACATTGAAACATGCAGACTATGTCACCCTTGCAAAGTCTGCTCACCTTTGTCAAGATGTTTTGCTTAGTATTCATAAACCTTTTGTATTTGATGTTGACTATTTAAATCAGTTATTATCTGTCAAAGTAGGTCTCTGCAAACATTTGTGATAGAAATAAACAGCAAGTTATTATAAAGCATAACAAAAACCTGGGATTTTTCATAAACTATAGAAAGTTTCCACCAGCTGAAGATGTTCCTTGTGGCAAACAGAGAAAATATTCTGAAAGTGAAATACAGAACTAAAACAGCTAGTCTGATTCACTGAAGTCTGTCAGTGTACCTAAGGAACTACTATAGGCTCCATTAGCATAGCAGCTTAGTGCCAAATGTTAGCATTAAAGTTGCCATAGAGCTGATCATAGTGCAGACTACAAAAGTCCTATACCAGTGAGCACAAGAGGAAACCTCATCTGAATAAACATATCTTCACAATGGTCAAACTACAGTCCTTAATTCCATCCCAATATTCTGTTTAAAAAAAAAAAAAGTTAATTTCCTTAAAGTAATTCCTGAACTCATAAAAGGAGTAGGACGATGTATTCAGCACATAGTTCTTAGGGTGGATAGAAAATTACAACATTTTATTATTTACTTGGAAGTCAGTAAACACACTTCTAGCCCAAGTGTTTTACACCCCTACAGCCACTGAAAGTGCAACCAAAACTCACAGCTCATGAAATCCAAATCATATTTCCTTTTCTCCATACGCAGAAGCACAATGCACCAAAATACACCACAAAAACCCCAGTGAGAATCTAGCTTTCTTTACTTTGAGATGCTCTTTGACCAAGGGAACAGGGGGAGAGAATTCTAGCATCAGACACCTGAGCACAGTGTATTTTGTCAGCAGGGCACTCTCCTCTCTTAAGGAGAAACCACCCTCCTTAAAGGACGAAGGGAATCTGTTAGTTCAGGAGATTGCTGAGAAGCCTTGCATAGAACCACCATAGAGAAACAGCGTAAAATAAACCCTTTAAAACAAATATTTTGAAATTATGGACTTGCTGACAGAGACCAGTTAACAGAATTTACAGAGTAGATGTTAACAAAATACACGTCTAAGTAACCAACTCCCTTCACCCCAAAATACCTTAGACACATAATAGAGTGTAGCGACTAAAATAAATTAATTAGAAAACAACAAAACAAGAGCACCCTCACCAAAAAGAAAAGAAAAGGACACCTGGAGAAAGAGGGAAGGTGTAGTTATTATTTTACCACACTGTATTTCATCCAGAAAAAGCTACTTAAAAAGACTGCTACAAATTTTTTAAAAAAAGGTCCTAATGATACTGAAAACATGCAGTAGGGGTGATGCACGAATGGCAAGATGATGCCTTTAACAGGTTTTTCTTTTATGGTTACATTCAAAGCAGACAATTATGCAAACAAAAAGAAGGAAAACTGTAGGGGAAAATAAGTCTCTCTCACAGGAATGAAAATGAAAACAGTATTAATGATACGGCTCTAGAGAATTTGGTATTGAGCACTACTAGTGACAAAAGATAAAAAACAGTAATTCAAATGCATTTCAACTGTCACATACGTCCATTAATATTCTTTGCTCTCCAATTTTACATTTCTCATTTCTTTCCTCAATGAAACAGGAAAATGGCTTATGGGGAGGGATGGAAGGCAAAGCAAGCAAATCAAATGGAGTTGCAACAGGTAGGTAAAAAGCAAGCCATGCTTCAAGCCAAGACAGCTTCCTGAATGGATTTATGTTATTGCATAACTGAAGTACTGTGCCATGATTTTGGATAGATTTGCTGAGGAGTATATTCTCAAAGCCAAAAAGAAAATGCATAGTTACCCAGAAAATATCATATGAAATTGTATTTTTCAGTGAAAACACCTTTTTTTTTTTTGCCTGTGGGTTGTGGGTTTTTTTGGTTTGGTGTTTTTTTTTTTAATTATGCCTCAAAACTTCATGCTTTTCAGCAGACAATTTCTAAAATTGGCATTGGCAGGCTTATACATCTCATAGCAATACTTGGTAAACCAGAGTGATGCCTGACACACTCCCTTTTGGCTGAGAAAAAGAACATAATTTTCTTCTAAGTGGACAGCGAAATGACACACAAATCAAATAGCAGGATACCTGCAGTCAGTGCAAAAACCAAGAGAGCAACAGGAGAAATATTATGCTACCTTTTTACAATAAATCTGAAACTGACTAGTCAAACTGCGCTTGACTAGAGGGATAATTAAAACATCATCCAGAGGTGAAGGTATAAACCCTCTTTTTTATGAAACAGTTTACAAATACACTTCAGTAAAAACGCCATTTTTTTCCTACCAGCACTTCTGATGATGTTTTTATGGAATTCTACCTTCCTCCTCTTCAGTTCCTCAAGCAAGGTGTTCTGTCTCAAAATCTAGACATATCTATACACATTCTCCCTGGCCATCAGCCCTGCCAACACACCTAGACATGTGCATCCATGGCATTAATACTGCAGACTAAATCTGGCCCTTGTTCACATCTCGTCTTCAAATTGTGCTCTCATCATTCCTCCGATATCTCATCTCTCTCACTGTATCCATATAGAAACATGTGACTGAACCTATTACTGCCTTCATACACTGCTCTTCAAGTTACACTGAAAATTGGGACAGTTTGTTTCTACAGCCGTCTCCCTTTCACACGCTGCTTGCTGGCCCTTATATTTCAATGAATTACTTATCCAATAGAAATGGTACGTTGACCAGAAATCTGTACAGCAACATGTACTTGGAAAAGAAGTTTTCCAGGGCTTTACATACAACTTGAATAAAAATTGGACACTGTCCAAGAACAGTTCTTGCAACAGAGAACACAACCACTAATTTAGGAATGTGTTTCTGTATTATCAAACCCAGTACCTGCTTTACAAAAATATGATTCCCCTCCTACCAGGCTACTGACCTTACATATTCTGTTTCTTTTCACTGAAACTTAGTATCATGCTGTGTTTTCATGTTGAGATGAAAATTGGAAAATAGGTATACTGGTTTACTCTGTCGTCTTGACAATCTGTTATTTCCTTGTGATATTTTAATCCACTTTCCATACTTTCAACATTAACAACTTCTGACAAACTTTTCTTCACCCATGAAGATAACATCCTCATAAATGACCTTACACTATGTCTGGGGCTTGGAACATGAATTTATTTCCTTTTATCACTTTGTACTAAAATGGAAGAAAATGAACCATTATTAAAAAGGGCTTTCCTCCCCTCCTTTTTAATTCTCCTTAGGAATAACAGTTTCTTTTCCTTTTATCTTTTCATTCTGAACTACAGGTACAGTCCTATTATATCTCTTGCTGATGCCTTTAAGCATAATATTTCAGCTCAAATGCATTCTTTAAATCAATGAAAAGGAATTAAATTAGTACCTGCAGGCAAAATAAATTAAATAAAATGTACAATAATACAATTCTTACACATTTTTCTCTGTGCGAAAACATTAATATTCTGTGTCTGACACTCAAAGAAACAATTTTATCCCACTAAAATGAAATATCCATATTTTCAATTTTTTTCTTATTAAAATTTAAGATTTTCTGAATGACAGTATTCCAAGAGAAAAGGTAATCTGTTTTCCCACAGAGAAAAGGAAGGCAGAGGATTCTCATTTACATTTTAAAGAACTGTACAACTCATAAAAATACTAGTTTTCTAGGACTGAAAAGTAAATTTCTTTCTTTACCGACAGAACAAACCAAAATCAACTGAGGAAAAATTGATCCGCTTTGTCTCACGCTTATGTTTCTGCTATCAGCATGGTATTTTTAGGAGCAAGGAGTTTGTACACATCCTGGTCTCTGACTGCAACACGAGTAAGGATTTGAATTTCTGATAAAGAGTTATCCACAAGAAACAAGGCTGAGCACGCATACACATTCAAAATGAGACACTGAATATTCAGTAATTGTCATCTGCGATTATTCTAGATAAAACCGGGATTTGTGTCAGTTCTTACTGTGTTCAGCATCGCCTCCAACATCTTTGCTTGTAGATTCTAAAGTATGTGTTATGAACCCTTCCCAGTTAACCCACAACAATAACAAAAAAAGCATCTTCATTCAGAATAAAGGTCAAACTGCATTAGAAATTTCTTAAATAAATAAATGGTGAAAATGAACTTTTTGACACCTGCTATTCCCATAGCATCAACAATCTGATCTCTGTGATAGCCATAAATCCAACAGGAACTATTTTAGGAAGCAAGAAGGTTGTATTAGTGCCGTGGATGGCATGCATTCACTAGGTCTAGATAAGGCAGTATTCCCAAGGAGCACTCCACTGTTCCCTCTTAATTCCTCCAAATTATCTAAAGGGAAAAAGGTGTATGCATCTCCCAGAATTCATTTTTCCCTTGGAAAATACAGAAAGATAGAGAATACAGGACAAAAATAAGAAAAGCTTTCAGGTTTGCTTTCCTTTGCTCCCCTCTGCGTAATGACCTTATTTAGTCCCAGCCTTTTAGCACCTCATGATTTTTCAGGTATTAACAAGGTGCATTCCAGGTGAGGCTTGGAGGCAAACCGATTTAGCCAAGCTGCCCACAAACCCACAGGTTTCTCAAATTCCAGCCTAATGCCACAACCAGCAGGCTATCCTCTGGCTTTGCAATAGCTAAGAACCCAGAGCATTTTTCAAATGTTCATTTTAAGTTTCATTTTAGCATAGCTAATGTCTACAAAAGAACCCATCTTCTCTGAGAGTGTGGGGAACCTTCTTCTGACAAACTCGGTTGATGACAGGTCCCCAGAGTCCACTGAAAATAGGTCTGCAGACAGCCAGAGACCCCCCACTGGGTACCCATGCAGAGCATTGGCCACCCTGCTGCCGAACTGGGCCTGGTGTCATGCAAGAAATCAGAAAATACATCCTGGCCAAAACGAAATCCACAGCAAACACCTGTTCACTGGCAGACCCCAGATTAACCCTCTCACCTGGAAGACCTTCCTTTTCAATAGAAAAAAACCCAACAGTGTTTGTGGTAGCCATTTTTAAATTTTGATGGTGGTAGTCTTTTCAAAGAACTGTGGAAGCATCACTAATTTCAGATGATGTCGCATACAGAAAGTCAGCGAGCATTTTTTTTCCCTAGGATTAGGGAAACAGACTAAAAAGAAAAATTATTTTCTCTTATTTTTTAATTAGAATTGCCCACCCCCCAGCAGGTGGAAGGACACTGCCTGCAGGAGCTTTTTTGTTGGCTAAAAACTTGGTTTATATAATCAGCATGGTAATTAGCGAGCTCTTTGCTATTAAAAGGAACTCATTACTGCTATATTTTGCTGATTGATCCATACTCATGAAGCAATTTAAAAATGTAAAAAGCATTTTGTGAACCACTTAAAATCTTCAATATGAATATTGAGAAAATGTAGCTGACGGTTGTCTTTGACTAAACTCCAATCTATAATTCTCAAGCAGTTCAAGCAAATCTACATGGAACTGGAAAATTAAAATAATTACCTTGAGTTATATATGGTTGTACTGGGTCTGGCTGAGCCCCACAGCAGCCCTCACAGCGCTGTGCTAGAAAGGTGGTGATAACACACCAGCAGCGCTTGCACAGCATCAAGGCTGTCTCTCCAGCCTCCCCCCGGACCCTATCTCACCTGTAGGCTGGGGGTGGGCAAGATCTTGGGAGGGGACACTGCCAGAACAGCTGACCCAAAGTGGCCAGTGGGATATTCCATACTGTATGACCTATGACCTCTGCTCAGATATAAAAGCTAAGAGAAAGGAGGGGGTATTTGTTATTTATGAAATTTGCCTTCTGGCAACCACTACGTGTACTGAAGCCCTGGTCCCAGGAAGTGAACAACATTGGCTGCTGATGGGAAGTTGAGAATAACATCTTTTGTTTTCCTTTGCTTCTGCATGTGTGACTTTTGCTATTGCTTCATTAAACTGCCTGTATCTTGACCCACAAGTTGGGGTTTTTTCCCATTTTGTTTTCTCCTCTCCCTGTTCTGCTGAGGAAAGGAGTGATAGACCAGCTTGGTGGGCACCTGGGTCAACCCACCACAATTGTTCTCCTTGTCAGATTTCCTTTGCAAGGGATGGGGCCTGTTAGATCAAGCAAATAACCACCTCAGATTCTGTGAGGGATTGTGCAATCAGACAAGGTGACGAAGTTCCTACAGAAGTCATTGGATTCCCCTGGATGACTGCACAACTTGGCAGTGATGCTGCTCTTTTCCCTGAGGGCTCCCAGAAGTCTTAGCATGTCCATGAAGTCCTATTAGCCCCATGGAGAAATAGCCTTCTGAGAAGAAGTTTGAAAAGAAAATGATCTTTACTCAAAATTAATGATTAGCATGGATCTGAAACTGTTACAGAATCAGTTACTTTTAACTTTGTACTCTCTGCCAAGTTTTCTCAAGCTTTAAAAAGAACTGATAAATTATCTGACAATTTCTAATTTTGAAATGAAAAGAAGAGGGAGAAGAATGAGGGACAGATGACAAGAGGGTGGACACATGTCAACTGTTCAAAGAATTTCCCTTATTCAGGGACATCTGAAGTGAAATTCTGCCTCCAGTTAAGTCAACATAAAACTCAATGAGCTCAACAGTGCCAGTATTTCAGCTCTGACCTACTGCCTTGAACTCCATCCTCTAGTGCTTCTAATAAGCAGTCTGTTCCTTTCTCCCTGACCAGTTCAGGTGCCACTTCATTTCCAAACGAGCTGTATAATAACTCACGGTAATTATTTTCATTTCCCAGTTCCATGTAGATTTGCTTGAGCCACTAGAGAATTATAGATTGGAGTTTAGTCAAAGACAACTGTCAGCTAGGTTGACCCCATTCTTTTAGGCATAAAAGAATTATTGATTCTTCCATTGCCACAGCAATCCAATCTGGTATTTATAGGCTGTACTACAGCACCGAATTATTTTACAAACTGAAAGGACATCACTAGAACTGAAACAGATAGTTTTTTTGACAGGGGTCATAAGTAACTACGGCTGGCCCAATTCATCTGCTATTAAAGTGAAAAGCAGACTTCAGTGAGAGCCGGGTCAGGCCCTAAAATGGTGCAGCACACTCACACAGTGCCTACAATAGGAAGAGAATATGGATATCAGCTCAGACATTGATGGGAATTCAAGGTCAGTCACTGTCCTGGAGGGCATAAGGATAATCATATCACTGTTCATATACTTCTGTCTAAGCCTGATGAGTGGACTTTATGTAGACAAGTGATCTCCACAACTTATTCAGATAATTTTCATTCTATGCTCCCACAGAAGGACTCTCCTGCCAGCATTAATACTACCAATGTGCTGTTTCAGAGCAATTCCTTTAAGATAATGAATTTCAAAATTTAAAGTTCTATTTCCCTGCTCTGTTCCTTCCCATTTCCCTATTTTGAAGAGGAAAGGATTATGCTATTTCAGCCTTTGCTCTTGTTTTTCTTTTAGTGCATTAAGTATTTTTAGGCTCTTTTTTCCTTCCACAAAAATGAGTGGTTTTAACATTCACTTTAAGAAATTTATTCTCAGTTTCAAGCTGTGGAAACAGCTCTTACTGAATATTATTTTTATCTTTCTTGGAGATGGATGATTTATTTTTAATTGCTTCTTTAGGTCAGGATGCTGCTTACCAGTATGCCTACATTTACTGTGTTCATTAATTTAAGCTTTTTTTAAAAAGTAATAAGTCAAATCACTTTTTTCTCCTGGAAAGGGAAGTCATGGTAGATAGAAATATCAATTATTAATCAGCATTAACCAAAAGTAAAAAAACCCAAGAAGCATCTTAAAGACTCAAGTGTTCTTGGTTGAATGCATTTATACCAGATCATCCCTTTCCAGCAGAAGCTCTTCCAGGAAATTAAAGCACAGGGAGACAGAGGTCTAAGTCCTGTAAGCTATTGAGGTCCTTTGCTTTTTGGTTTGTTTTTTTTTCAAGATAAAAAAGAACTAAAAAACCCCAACACTTAAAATGTAAAAAATAACGGAAAACAAAAGAAAACAAGAGAAAGAAAACAATCTCCATGGTTATACAAAGATGTACCTGAAAATAAAGACCACACCCAGCTCTTCCAAATACTAAACTCCAATTACTCCAAATCCAGCTGTCCATCCCCTCAAAGTTAATAAATGAATATATTCATAGAAGTACAGTGTCCTAAACCCAGCAGAATAAATTGAATCATCTACAGAATTCAGTAGATGCAAGTAAATACACCCTTTGTTATATCCTGCATTTTAATTTACCAAATGTGAAAAAAGTACTTGTTAAAACTCTGGAAACAACCCACTGTTTCTCAATCCTACATATTTATTACATGGATCATAGGGGAGCACTCATAAACATCCATAAACCAATTTATAGCCTCTTCTGCTAAGAAGCAGTGTATTGAAAAAAAAACAGTCCAGAACTGCCTTGAAAATGTGATTCAGTGATTCTGTATTCGCGATGTTTTATGTAAAGCATAAAACTAGCTTTTAACTCTAACTAATAATATTACTTTTGTCTTTTTATCCTGTATTTGGGAAAGTAAATTTGGACATAACACTATAATTATCACACTGCTGCTGAACTCTCTGCCAGGGAATAAAGTCAGTATACAAACAAGCGTTCATCCATTTCTATAAATAAATAAGAATTAGTATAACAAATAGCAACTGTGCATTAAACTCTCCTAACAGATTAATTCTAACTTCGCATAACTAATGTTCAAACCCAGACACGCTAACATCAGCCAACTCTGACTGGAGCCACCACGTGCGTACGAGGCGGGGAGCCCCCTGTTTAACACCGCCCTGGGTGCGTGCGCACCCAGCTATGGTCAGCTCACCTCAGCCCAGGGTTAGCAGTCAGTACCACAGCCTATCTCTGACAGCAGGCTCTGGTGTGTCAGATGCCCAAGAATGCACACACCATGCTGAAACTTGTCTTGATAAAGATCATCTTCTGCTTTGAAGCACAGCATCAGACCTAGAAATGCAGTTACTTGCAATCCTGGGATATGCTGCTGTGCACCAACCCTTTCCCATCACTTCCATTTCCCCAAGATCTGCCTCAGATCAGACCCCTGGAATCCTATGATTCACCAGTCCTCATCTGTCTAATATTATTTCCTGATTTATTATATTTTTAAAACTATAGTAGTAGGGGTTTGTTTGTTTGAAGGAAGGACAAGGCTGTTACAGAGTCACGGTGACCCCATTTTAAGAATGTAATCAGAATTAATTTCCTCTCTCTTTTGTCAGGTTCTTTTCGTGCCCTTCAAGAGCTTGCCAGGACACACTTCTATGCAATATAATACTCTATTTTCCATTTTAGTCAGCCTGATGCCATAGGCAGTTTTCAACCGGACAAACTGTATTTTCTCATTTTTCTAAGAAATCTGGCCACATATGTTCTACAGGATCCACGGTTTTAACCCAATTTCTCAGCAAATCTTCTGTCCCACTCAGGCCTTTTCTGTCTGTTTTCACTGCTGTTTTTCTCGTAACAGGCAAGTTCTCTCCTCAGGAAATGTCACTCATGGACCTTCATTGCTGGATGAACCAAGTATCTGAATATGAACCACTCTGGGAATCGCATGGGCTTGGGCCTGGGCTAATCCTTCTGTGACCTACTCGTGGCTACAGGCAGCACCAAGAATGAAAGGGCATATGGTAAGAAATCTAGACGAGAATAACACAGAAACAGGAAATCATAAACTACAGCAGCATCATTGATCCCTGTAAGGAAAGGCAAAGCCGAGGGCATGTGAAATGCATTTTCCTGAAATCATTCTTTACAAGAATTGGAAGCAGAGAGTGAGACCACAGAACAGAAGAGGCAAGTCAGCTGAAGAGTCCTGCTTCTCTGGGAACAACAAGCAGGTCATTCATCTGAAGTATGTCAGTCTAGTTCATTAAAGCAGATTAAGGAAAAGTCAGTATATAGGAAGTTTTCTGTAAGTTCACACAAAGGAAGAAACCAGAAAAAAAAACCAAACAAAACATTCCAAAAAATGGCTCATACCCTAAGTACCACATAACTTTGTGCCAGCAGTCTTGGTTTTTTAATAACTAATTTATTCGTTACTCCAGACTAAAGTGACTTTTATTACCAAATGAGTCTACACTGTCAGCTGAACTGATTTCCTCTTTTATCCAAGAGTTTTCATCTTGTGGACCTGACCTTGTGGACAGAAGTCAATCTGTACCAACGGGCTGAGCGTCAGAGCTGTCCCCAGCGTGGCTGACAAAGACAGCACTAATGTGATCATTAGAACCTGCAGCTTACTTTGCGGAGATATTCCAGTACGGCACTGTGGTCAGCCTTCCTGCAAAGACAAACCTGAGAAAAACATTTTAATGAGGCTTATGTTGCTGTTAAAGAACCAAACAGCATCACCCTGTTCACACTTTTAAAAGCTTCTCCATTTACAGTGCCTTCAGAATGAAATTCTGAAAATATAAAGCAGCATTTTAGAATCCCCAGTTTTTCTTGCAGTGTCCATGCACACACTTGCTAGGTCCGCAAAACATTAGCTGAACTGATCCTAGACAGAATACAAGACAACTTTTTTGCTCTGAAGTATTACTTACTTTAAAATTAGATAAGGAATAAATTATTACCACTCCTGCTACACTATGTTCATGCTGTTCTTTTCATGCTATTCTTGATGCTAAAGAAGGCAGTGCTATTATTCTAAGATTCTATACGGGGGACATGAAGGTGTCCCACATAAGCTAATGATGGCAAAGGGACCTATGCGTTTGGGATTAGTGGAACCAAGAGCTTTAATCCTACATTGCTCTCATTCTGGACTGTAAACTGCCTGCCTAAATTTTGCCTACTCCTTTGGCACTTCTTTATACTCTCTAATTCTCAGGACAGATAGTAATATATCCCTTTGGAAGACATGAGACAGCTTGTACCATCTACTTTTTTGAGATATCCTTGCCACAGTAGCATCTCTTCTCCTTACCCTACAGCAAATTAATGAAAAATGGTCTCATGATCAATTACTAACATTTCTCTTCTATCATATTATCCATTTTACATAGCAAGGCAGCTTCCAAGCGCATCAGTCTTGTTTTAAGAAAGCCAGCAACTTTTTGCAGGGAAAGGCCATAATAAAGAATTAGTGACATGCCTCAGTGAAAGATACATTGGAAACTAGAGCCTTTTCTAATGTATTCAGTACACAAGTGAAAATTTTAGATTTCTTCTCTCCTCAGGCAGTACTTGTCTTCATCATAATGCCATGACACAACTGGTCACTGTTCAGCATAACTGCAGTAACTAAACCTATTTCAAAAGAAAGAAAAATGAAAGAGACTGTAGCAGTATACAAAGAAAAGAGAACTAACATGCATGGAAATCCAGTACCAGGCCTTCTTGTTCTAGCTAGTACAATTAGTATTTAATATAAATAATTCATATCTCAGTAAGACACCCATAGTTACCACTGACAATAATGCAAGCCCCAATAACATGGGATAAAATTGTATATGTGCATTTACATAAACACAGGAAACTTCACCCTTTTCCACCTCCCTTCACAGATAACCCCACACTAACATCATTAAACTGATTTATATCCCTGTCTGGAGAAAAGCAAAAAATCTTCTGCAATTTTCCATTTCCTTTGAATGAGCTTTCAGTCACAATCTACATTTTTATTCACGTTAACATCCTTTGCTAGATTTAGAAGGATATGTATTTCAATAACTGAAACCAGTGTATTTGCTCTCAGTCACACTGTTCCTTTCAGATTAGTTGTTTATTTAACTGAACAAGCATTCCACAGAAACTTGTGACTACCAAGATTATCATCTGATCCCCTGAGATTAGCCCCAGAAACCCATTCACTGAACTGCTTTGAAAGATGAGTTTGGCAAATTGAGAAAAATATTTGCATATTCAGTGACACAGAAGTACCTTCTACTTGCATGTGCATGCAGTGGCTACATATAAGAAAATTAATATTTCCTGTATCTATTGAAAAACTCATATGTCCTGGTATCCCACTGACCTATTTACAGACACACTAAATGACCTTATATGACATTGTACTTTGTACTACTAAATTTCATCCTAAATTTTAAAGTTTTCTAATTCTTCTCCTATTATATTCTGATTTTTCCCTGAGTTGAAAATGCTTTGTAAGTTTGCCTCAGCAGATTTCATTAATACATGTCTACTCCTTGCACCAAGGGTCACTAAAAATACGAAAACGTGAAACGTAACCAATCTGAAAACTTGGAGGAACTCCACCGGGAACCATAGGAACAGCCTCAGTAGCATGATTATTCTCCTGCCTTTGCATGTAATAGAGGAAAAGGCTCTTTCTATCATTTCTACACAGTAGGACTGAAAACAAAAGCATCACATAAAAACCAACCAGCAGATACTAAAAAAAAAATAATCTTTGCATTATAAGCAGGTTTCCACAAGCAACTATGGAAGCAAGTGCTCAGTAATAGTCACAACAGCATTTAGATGATTAAGACTACAATGTGCAATTAGCTCAGTTCAGGTACATGTTATACACATATTGTTACCGGTTCCCTGAGGCGCACAGAGATCAATACCACAGCTTGAGACCAGGGCCAGCTTTTTTTTCTCAGCATGGTATTTTTAAACTAGATGCTGCTTAAGTAACACAGATCCGCAGCAATCCAGCTGAAATCAAGGGAGATAAGTATGTTGCAAACCAGTTACAATTTATTTTAGAATCAAGTCCTACAATGCAACTTAAAGCGCTCAGCTGAGAAAAGGCCACAGGCGAAGTCTCTGCACAGCTGTTATAAGGTGGAGGAAAGGGAAAAAGTTATGACACTTCCATTGCACTAGTTCTTAATGGTATAGCTCTTTATTGCCAGCAGCTCCGAGTATTACAAAAAGCTCTTACTCTGCCATTATCTGCTTCATGCTGGTTTTAAGCTGGTTAGAAGCCAAGGTCCGGCAACCTTGCATCAGAGAAAAGCTCACAGGAGAGTCTAATGATGATTGAGGTCTCCACTACACACCGTGAAATCGAGAAAAAGTTACTTTTTTTGTAACTCCTCTTTTTATCTTGCTGTTCTTATTCTGCCACTTCACCCAAGACAGGTTTCATAGTGGCATGTATATACACAGGTAGCAGCAGCTGAGATTACTTGGCCCCAGATCAAGTAGCATGCTTAGCTCTGGTGCTACTATTCCCTTTCCCTACTTCTTTTCTTAGTCCTAGAAAGATCTCTATTCTGATTAATCAATAACGTAAGGCCTCCGAAATGTTATAAATCCTCTATCTCTGGAACATTTATGCTTAATTGTGCAACTAAAAGATTTCTTAGTAATAACAGAAGGGTAAGGTGTTCCAGCATGTACAGCTAAAACTTGGAATAATACCTGGGCTTTGACCACTACAAACCATGGCAGTGCCGTTCAGCAGACTGGAGAATAGATGGTCACTCCTAACCTCTTTCTGTGTACAGTCATGGGGAGAATTTGTGCCTCACCCCCCACAACCATTGTCAGCTGGGCGTCAGACACAAGATGGAGTTCTTCAGATGGATTAATTATACTCAATACGTAACCAAAGCAAAGCAAAGGAAGTTTGGATTCTCCTTTGTAAAGCTTTTCAATTTTTAGTCAAAGTTGGTCACAGAATTGAAAACAGTTTGGGTTTGTTTCCATACACAGGCACCATAAAAAGCAAGGAATATGTAGTAGTGGAAGCCAGCTGCGAGTCAAACGTGTGCCCTTCAAGAGGCAAAAGTGTCTGGGAGTTTTCAGGAAATGTGAGGACAGAAAGCAAGAGAAAGGGAGAAAATATTTTCCTTCAGACCAACATTTCCACTAGCTGTCCTTAATGTTGCCCCAGGCAACTTCATTAGCCTTCGGCTGCTGCCTTGCCCAGCAGCCTTTGATGTTGCCTCAGGCAATTACCATCTAGCCTTTGGCTTCTGCTTGGTTGGACACCTTTTGTTGCCATTTCTGATTTGTGTGATCAGACCTTATCAATTTCACATATATACAACTTTTTTTGTCCATCTGGACGATTATGTAAATCTTTGACGTAATCTTAGGTTTGGTCTTTTCATTTTTATTTAATTCACTTCAGTGGTTTTATTTTCTTTCCTCTCTATAATAGACTCAGAAAATCCCATTCTTCCTGCCCAGTGGAATGCCTCATCCGCTTTGATTCCTCTATTTGTTTTTTTGGGGGCAGGGAGGAGAAACATGCTTTCTTTGTATTTATCTCATTTTATACTCTAAACATTGAGTGCATGTCTGCCAGAGCCAGATATTCCATGCCCTCCTGCTCAAGGCAATATATCTCAGCCTTATCAAGCAGCGATGTAAGAGATCCAGAATAAGACGGTTGCTAAAGCTGTGAACTCCTGCCTATTACTCCTGCATTAATAGAAAGAGTAGTAAAATGCTGCAATCAAAATTCTTCTTTGCTCATGATATTCTAAAGTTTCCTCCTTGAGTGGGAAAAAGCTGAATTTAGGTTAGACTGTAGTAGTGAGGTGTCATCATTTCAACTAATTTGAGGAGTGGGAGAAGAATGTTTCACCAGCCAATTGTTAGTAGATTTTTTTTCCTCATGTTTACTGCCCTTTTTGTATCCTCACTTTTCACATACCTTCCTTCTGATCACGTCTTGTGACTTTTCAAAGTGGTAGGACAACTGCAAAGAGACGTAATGTCTCAAAATGAAAAAATGTCCATAATTTTAACCTTAAGCAAACTGTACTCCATATACAAAACTACCTTCCAATTCATTTAGCAGCTTCCCTAGTACCACACCAGAAAACAGAAAACATTTTAACAAACATTAATTCTGCAAAAGAACTAACTGCAGACATTTGGAGCCACACTGGCAGTAGGGTGCCCTTATCTGAACAGTCAATGAACTGGAAGGCTTCATCTAATGCCTGCGGGCTGCAGACCCCGAGACATGCCACTACATAAAAGACACGTCCTGATTTGGAAAGTTTACACAAGAAAACGGCAACATAGCTATACAAACAAAGATTACCATTAAATAAAAGAAGTACTCTTGCTAGAAACAGCTTTTAAAGGAAAGGCTATATAGTACCAAGCAAGCAGGAAACTCTTCCATTTTAACTTCCAGGAACTTCTCGCTCAGTGCACTCCCACTTCGTACATCGGTGCTCAGCAAGGGCACCATGCAGGCACCATGGCCAGGTGCTGCCATCGGACCCACTCTACAGGGCAGGGCAGCAATGGTTGGACTGTATTTCACATGAACGTCTGTATATTTCCAAGCAAGCAGCTTTCCCTTGCTCCTTATTACACACACCAACATGAAAGTCTGAATGTCACCGAGTCACTTTGGTCGGAAGGGACCTTTCAAGATCACCTAGTGCAAATGCCCTAGCTCAAGCAGGGTCAGCAAGAGCAGACTGTGTCCAGCTGGGCTTTGAATTCCTTCACAGATGGAGACCCCATGAGCTCTCTGAGGAACCTGCTCCTGCGTACAGCTGGGCTGTGTTACATCATCTGCACCCCCCCATCTTACAGACATAAGATCATGCAACATGACTGGAGGTGGTGTGAGGGAATCACCCGGGCCACATGGCACTTGTTCTCAGTCATCCTCTACAGCACAGTGTGAAAACCCTCACATTCCAGCAGGATACACCTGCTTTACTAACAGTGTTCCACAATTGAAGTTCAGTAGTTTGTTTGTGGGGTTTTTCTTCTTTCTGAATAACCTTATTCATGGAGAAACAAAATTATTATCAGTGCAAAACCAAAAAAGCAAATGCAAACCCTGAAGTCTCAAGTTTAGCAGCACTGACTTTTCAGAGCATAAAAATAATGCAAGATGGCAAAGGACTCAAAGAAAGATAACTTTCTGGTAAGATCAAATTGCCTGGGGTGAGCAACATTCTAGCAAAAAGCCAGCCAAGTTCTGCAGTTAATATCTGAAGAAAAGATAAACACAAGAATAAAACACTATGTAAAGAAAGGCACCAAAGCACCACTGCACATGCCCAAAAGCATTATAACAATACGTTACAACTGTTTCATAATACTGCAGATCTATTATCTTACAGCTTTTGTATTAATGCAAATGAACTTCTAACTTACTTTAAAATGGGAGGAACATTAAACAGTATAAATTTTCATGAGGATAACACTTGTGAATGCGCAAAAGCAATGACAGAGGTCTGCTTAGATGGTACAATACTCTATTGGCATTTAACTTTCAGATATGGCTGGAAAACACTTGCTCAGTGTTGATGCTCAGCAACATAAGCCTAGCAGCAGTTCTCAAAGAAAGACCTACACACTAGAATATGCTTAGTCATTTTAAAATTAAAATTACATTTTGGACTCTGACATCAGGACATGGTGCCTTTCAGCTGAAATTTTCATTTTCATTCTTTAACCATCTTCTGACCACATTGTAATTTGAAGTCAGACTTATGCTTTTAAAAAATTTACAACCATGTTTTCCAAAAAAACCCACAGTGAACTCATTTTGTCAAAAGTCTTTAAAAGTAGCAAGCACATTTTGCCAAACATCTCTGGGAATATCAGCCAGCCAGAAAAATAAATCATTTGGGATGAGGCCACATCTGCCCCATCCCAAGCAGCTGAGCTGAGTTAGAAAATTCAAAACTTGCACAACTGTCAAAACTCAGGGATCTTTAAAAAGCCCAGAAAACAATGAATCCCTCAAACCCACAGCTGACAACCCTTCTACAAATACTAGCTCAGATCCTCAGCTTCATGGTGAAACACCAAGAATCTACTGCACACTAATATCTGATGGCCTTAGCAGAAACTTCTCTTGCCCTGTTAAACTTGTTTGGTTCTGATCATATCTTTACCATGACTGTGACAATTTTGTAATCTGTTAAAAAACAGAAAACAAGATCATGTTTCTGTAGCTCTTTGCCTCTTAAACAAAATAATGTTTCTAAAACTTGTGCTGTTAAAATCGGTCTTCCTAGTTTTCTCCCCCCCTGCTTGAATATTGTCTACTTCCACCTGTACATTGATTCATAGCTCCACTACTTTCTACAAATTACCTTTCCTCTACAATATTATGATGATATCCTATAATTACTACATCACTACTAACTACAGCTACCAACAGTACATCGAGTTGGGTAAATCATTATCTATCCAGGCTTAGATGTCAAACTTGTCGGGAAAGAAATAAATTATAGATCAATATTACTAGAACTGGAATGATCCATCCCACTTAATTAGAATGACCATATTTCAGTATATTTCAGACAACAGTTAAAAAGATTCAGTGAATTACTTACATGAAAAAGTCAAACCCTTAAATAAATCTTAATAAGGCCAGTCCCTAAACAAATACTCCACAGAAGCAGGGTTATTTTCATGCACAATCATAAAAAAATTTAGTAGCAACACCACTAGCAACAGCTGAATTTCAAAACAATAGCTCCTTACACAGCAAGTACGAAACACTAAAGCTTCACAGCCTCATGTGGATAGACTGTGCTGACTAGCTGAAAAATTGTGGTTAGATTTCTAGGAGATGACTTAGCTCAAATGTCTTCACAACATATCTCTGTGTCAAGTTCATCCTGCATTTTGGGAAAATTGTAGAAGCCCAAACTAGTTGAAAGGCTTGACTGGAGCAGGTATGCACCTAGTATCGAACTGAATCTTACCCTTAGAAGCTGTGACAAGCCAAGCATGACATGGATGCTGTAATGCAAAATAAATTTGGAAAAACAAATAAAAAACCCCACAGCTATTTATTTATTTATCCACCCTAGTTGTTAGCAAAAGAATGGATCTTTCCTTTAGTCAGGGTCCATCTATGTGATGCATCTATCGTCTCTTATCCTTGCAATTAACCCACACAAGTTTTGGGTGAGAGTATCAACCCGAGCTGAGCGATTATTACAGAGAACTGGAACCTTGCCCAGAGGAAAGCCTTCATTAGAGCTGGGTTGGTGCTTCCAAGAGCCCGAGACACTTATTCTGTTTCACAGTGCTGCTGCCTGGCCAGGGCCCTCTCTGCACACCAAGGATGTAGCTCTGCGGAGGCAGCCAGCAGCCTCCCTGTTGCAAAGGGGAGAAAGACTACTATGGCATTCTTCCTCCTTGTCTCTTAAAAATGCTGCCCTTCCTCAGTGTGAATGGCCTGTATCTGCCAAGATTCATTTTATTAACTGAACTACCACCTCCAGAATAGCTCTTGGGAGTGGATTTGGTTTTAATTTGCCTGGAGGATGTCATTTGCTGCTTGTTGCACGAGGGAAGGAGCTGACAGCAGCGTTGTTTTGTTTCAGTTCATTTTTCAGTGCAGTCAACAGGGTGAAATCACACATATTACCTAATTAAAGAAACTAAACATACAAATGAATCCGTATTTCTGTCTTGCACACTGCTGGCATACCATCTTAGAAGATGTACTTTTAAAAACAAAGAAAAAAACAAACCAATTTTACTTCCCTTTGAGAAGCTCCACAAAGTAACACCATCAACCATTTTAGGACTACCCCGGCAGGTCAAGCCAGATCTATTGCTCTCTATCAGACCAGAGAAGATATATTTAAATCTACCAAAATATTTTCTTTAGTATTTAATATTTCTCAGTACTTTGATTTGCCCGTGTCCACAAAAGGACAAGCAATGTACACGGTCAGAAAAAAAAATATTAAAACAAATCGTGGAAACAGAACTTTTTATTTAGCTTTTTGCTGCTGAAAAATGTGGCAGGAACTTTTGGAGAATAATCCTTTCTATCTTTAGGAAAGCAACTTTGTATTTTCTTCATAAATAATCAAAATACTTCAAAGATGCCGAGAGTACTGAAATCTCTTCCCTTAATGGAAAAGCATTTGAAGTATGTGGGAGGGGAGAGGGCGGGGGTGTTCTGGGCAGCTCTAAAGGTGCAACAGTATGCAAGCTTCCCGTACCATTCACACAGCTGAATGAAACTGATGTGAGCGAAGACAAAAAATTGGACTCAAGTGTTTATAACTCTGCCCATGTTTGTGATTGAGAATGGAAGAAATATATTTTTGGCAATAATTACAGCGGCTGTGTTCCTTCACCCTCCTAATCACTGATGATGAGTTTCTGGGGAACTGTCTGACTTCCCCAGCAGCCTGAGCTCCAGACGGCGTGTGCTGATGAGCAATGGAACACACCGAAGCTGTGGCAGCTGGAGGCTGCCTGCAGAAACGTGGTTAACAAACCCAACAAGTGCGCTGTAAAACGTGCTTTGCAGTCTTCAAACTTAAAATGTATAAACCTATCCGTCATCGATTTCCTATGACAAGCTGAAAAAGATGTGTTTCTTCCCACTCTGCAGCGGATCTAGGAAGTCGAAAGGACAAAAAAGGAAAAAAAGAAACGAACTAAAAAGTGGCAAACGTTGTAGAGCACTCTTAGCGGGCGTGACGTGAAGCTCACGGGGCAGGGGTATGCTCAGGCAGTAGTTTCTGTACAGGCGGTAACGGGCCGATCCGACACGGAGCCTGGTACCGCCCGAACCCCGGCAAAGCTCAGGGCCCTTCGTGCCTGGCCCCGGCCTGGGCTGCGGGCGGCGCCGCTCGCCCTCACGGCCTGAGGCTGCGATCACGCAGCCAAGCTTCTGGAGAGGGGGAAAGGTGCCTCGAGAAAAAAAAAACAATTTGGCACATGAAAGGTTACGAGCAGAGCAGGGAATTAAGATTAATTCTGAAGCTCCCGACCTAGAGACAGCCCAGGCCGCCTGGCGAGGGGAGGCGCAGCGGGGGTTCCTAGGCCGCACCCCCGGCACGGCCCGCTAGGCCCTTCCCCGCTGCCGCCGGTGGGTCCCGCAGCCCCGGGACTCACCCTGCCCCGCCCGCCCGCGGCGCGCCCCGGCACCGTCCCCCGGAAGTGACGTTGGCCCCGCGCGACGGCGTGCTGCCGTGACGTCAGCGCGCGTGCGCAGCGCCCCGCCCCGCCGCCGGGAAGGTCGCAGCTGTGACCGGCCCAGCCGCCGCCGCCGCCGCCATGTTGTCCGTGGCCGCCCGCTCCGGGCCCTTCGCGCCCTACCTGTCGGCCGCGGCGCACGCCGTGCCCGGCCCGCTGAAGCCGCTGGCGCCGGCCGCGGCGCGCCGGGCCGAGAAGGTGCCGCTGGACCTGAAGCGGCCCTTGCTCTGCCGGGAGTCCATGAGCGGCCGCGCGGCCCGGGGGGGCCTCGTCGCCGGCGCCAGTCTCAACGGTACGGGCGGAGGGGCCGGGGGGGCGGGCGGCGGGCCGGGGACAGCGGCTGTGTCGCCGCAGCGGCTGGCGGGGGTGCTGTGGGCCCGGCAGCGCCGCGAGTGCGTGCAGAGGCGCTGGCGCTCGCCACCGTCCCGTCCCGTTTGGGTGCGGGTTGCGGCGGGGACAGCAGCAGCCGCTGGCTGCAGAGCCGGGGCCGGCCGGCGTGCCCGCAGCCGGGTATCGGTTTTGCGTTGCGAAGACGCAGGAAAACTGCGTTCAGCTCCATGGGGCGTTTAACGGGGGGCAGCCGAGCACCGCTGCGCAGCGAGAACTCGCGGCGCGTTTTACTGCTGCGGAAAAGCGGCTCTAACGGTGAATTCGGTGTGCTAGAACCAGCGCCGCGCTGCGCTCGGGGATCGCCGTGCCCCCGGCTCGCGCCCCGCTCGCCCAGCTCGGGCGCAGGCAGCCTGCAGCAGCAGCGCGCCCCCGCCGGGCCCTGCGCGCCCCCGCCCCGCAGCCGGCGGAGCCTCGGGGAAGATGCGGCGCGGCCGCAGCGCTGCGCACCTCCCCTGGCACCGCCGCTGGTACCTCCCCGTGCAGGATGAGCTCCACTGAGAACTCTATAAACCTGTAACTATGACTGAACGTCAGCTACGTTAGTTTCAGTTAACATCAAGCCTGCTTTTTGCTGCATATAAGGAAGGTTTAGAAGTTAATCGTATTGCTTGTTGCTAAATGAGAAATATTTTAAGTCTTGACGCCGAAATAAATTGTCATGGTTGACTCTGTCAGAGGTTTGAATTTAATTTCTCTGCAATTAAAATCCTACAGCAAATACCTGCTGTATGCTCAGTTACTTGTAAATAAACATAAATATTTCCCCCATCATTTTGCCTTTAAATCCCCAAGAGCTATTCTAGGTACTTTTGAGAGAATGAGTTTTATTAACCTCTCTTAATTTTGTGCCAACTGCTAGTGAAAAAATAAAGACTAAATACTTTATAAATAAGAAGTGTTGCACTCTGGCAAGTAATATCATGTCTTTTGTGCGTTCTTCACTTTGGCTTATAGATGTTCCTTGAGGGAAGCCGCTTTCTTGTTCTGAAGAAACTAATGGAACACCTCTTGGTTAGCCATCACATTAGTTTAGCACACAGGTTTGATGTGAGAATCCCACTTGTAATGCTTGGTAACTGGATAATTATTAGTTTTATCCCTAAATCCTTCTATGAAGTGAGCCTGGCAAATAGGGAATTGTAGGTTTAAAAATTATTTATTGGGGCGGTTGGCTTTGACAATGGTTTAATGTAAAGAGGGATGCCTGATGCTGCTTTCTTTAATCTAAAAAATGCTTAACCACATACTGAAGATTATTAAAGGCATAGAAGATACTTAAGTCAAAAGAAAGCACAAAAGTGTTCAGCAACAGATTTCTTTGTAGTAGTTTTTTTCAGGGAAACTTTTGAATGGAAAACAGATATGTCTTTTCTTAGCTAGTCATGGTATCCTCCAGGAGGTTTTTCTTGAAGACTTCCAAAAAAACAGTTTACTTCAAACCCAGAACTTCTCACAGATTTTTGTGCATCCTTACCAGGCTACGTGTAATTTTCAAATAGGTAAAACTAAATTCACAAATCACCTGTTTTACCTATCAAAAATACCTTCTGGAAACCATTTTCCTACAAATTAAAATCAAAATTTATAACTAAAGGAATCCTACCCAGACTTGGGAATAACTTTTACCCATTATTCCAAAAATGCAATTTAAAAAGTGTATATACATCATAATATTTTTTACCTGAAAGTTTTGTCATTTCATATTTTTCTTGCAGCACCTGCCAGTGTTCGTTGCATCCATAATGATGTCGTGGTACCTGACTTCTCTGCCTATCGTCGTCAAGATGTGCTAGACGCCACCGTATCTTCTCAAGGCAGCAGTGAAGCTAGAAAAGGGTTTTCATACCTGTTGACTGCAACAACCTGTGTAGCAACTGCATATGCTGCTAAAAATGCTGTCACCCAGTTTATTTCCAGCCTGAGTGCCTCTGCTGATGTGCTAGCGTTGTCAAAGATTGAGATCAAGTTATCTGACATTCCAGAAGGCAAGAACATGGCTTTCAAGTGGAGAGGGAAGCCCCTTTTTGTGCGTCACAGAACCCAGGCAGAGATTAATCAGGAAGCTGAAGTTGATTTGTCTAAACTGAGGGATCCGCAGCATGACTTAGACAGAGTAAAGAAACCAGAGTGGGTCATATTGGTGGGTGTCTGCACTCATCTTGGTTGTGTGCCCATTGCTAACTCTGGAGATTTTGGCGGTTATTACTGCCCTTGTCATGGGTCCCATTATGATGCCTCTGGCAGAATCAGGAAAGGTCCTGCTCCCTATAACCTTGAGGTTCCGAGTTACCAGTTTCTTGGTGATGATGTTGTGGTTGTTGGCTGAATAATGAGGTGCTTGCTCACTTTCATGGCTCTGTGAATGTACACTCACAAAAGGGTTAACTGAGATTCTGGAATACTGTAAAACCAGATGATCCTAAAAACATATTAGCTGTCTAGATTCTCAACCAGAAGTATGTTGGAATACTTCCCTGTGTTTTAATTTTAATAAAAACTTGGAGTGAGCACTTCTTCGTGACTAACGATAATGTGTATTTATTTGTGTATGGACTTCTAGTGTGTCCGGTCAAAGAGATACTACAGCAGATGCAGAATATGTTCATGGAGCCCTCCTGAAGGGCTGCTCATGCAAGATAGACACTGAACTACAAAGCCGTTGTTTCTTCATACCACGTATTTTCATTTTTTGTAATTTTGTTTTGTTTTGCTGCATTATGGCAAGGAACATCTGAAAAAGGCCTTGCTATGAATTTCTAACAGTGAAGTAAGTTTCAAGATAGAATTCTATGAGATTTAATCCTTTTCCTTCCAATGTATTTTTTTCCCTTGCTTGTTTTCAAAGGAAGTGAAGGAAAAGTAAATAAAGACCTACCTAGAAAGAAAATTATTTTACACTGGTCAGAGGCAGCTTATAATTGTTTAGCTAGAATGATAGCAATGTAATTTTATGATGATTTGGACAAAAATAAGCATGTCATGTTAAGAGTTATAAAATAGTTGTTTTACTTGCAGATGAGCTTGATTTTACCTGTATCTAAACATCAGATCAGGTGCTTAGGACACTGGGAAATCTGACAGTTTTCCAAAAGAAGTTGAGAGGGAAGTAAAAAGGGAAATCCACCTTTTACAGAGGGTGAAAAATGCTTTGTAAGAACCACTCAGTCTGGACTAATCTCTGGTGTTAAACATAGTGAAATGTTGACGTGCCATCAAAGATATTTTAAGACTCAGTGATTTGTGTGAAAACTATAATTTCATACTGCCTATAAACTAAGCCAAATAAAGGCCAAAACTTTGAAACCTCTCTTACCTTGATGCTGACTCTGAAGGCATGGAGAAATGCAGCCTGGAGTAGATCTTCTAACCAGCCTTGGTCCTGCCAATACAAAACAAAACCAGCAATTAATTGCCAATGGTAGATGAGGAGAAACAAGGTGTGCTGTGTCCAGAACAACCCAAAAAAGCAAAACAAAAAGACACCAAACTATTTCCTGTTTGCTTCCAATTATTTACTGCTGCTCTGTGAATGCTTTTGTCTTGCACTGCATTAACATGCTCCCTCCAATTGCAGAACAGAAAATACAATCCTCAGAATTTGGTGGGTCTGGAGCTTCACATAAACGTCATGTAGAGCTGTGATGATAGTTGGGTTAAAACTGAAGTTTTAAGCAAAATTAATTAATTGACGCGTTTGGCTTACCTGTTCTCAAACAATTCAGTGAAAAAAAGACCATAAATGACTGCTGAAGAAGTTCTTAGATACGCATTTTACACCCTTTTGTATTTGAGCTTTACACCTTATCACTATATCCACAAAAACATTCTCAAGAACTCTTTTTGGTATGACGTCACGCAAAACCAGTACTGAAAGAGATGTTCCCAAACTTTTATGTAGGCAATTGGTGTTGGTATATGTGCCTTGTATTACAGGGTTGATCATTCCTCAGATTTTCTATTTCAAGGAAAAAAAACTCGGGAACTCCTGAAGTAGCATTGCTCATCTGCTGTCAGGTGGCTACTTTTACCTCATCCTAAAAATGTTTTTTAGCCCACAAGTACATTTTTTAGGCCAAATCTTTGTTTACATAATCGCTAAGTAACCGTGGTACCAGTACATTAGTCCCCTGTAAAGCAAAGAAATGGCCAGGGCAGTTTCTGAGCTGACAAGTGAACACAGTGAAAGCTAGAGTAGCTACATCACAGCTGGGCTTAAAGGGTCACGCATAAAATTCCTTGCACAGAATAAGCTGCTACTTAAATTACATCAAACTGACTGAACCAAATCATACCAATTTCAGCTAATGCGGCACCATGACATTGAACGTGTTTGAGAATAATCTGGCAGCTTTTACTGTAAACATGAGACGCCAGCAATACCTTTTTTCACCAGACTGATGACATAACAGCTGAAGAAGCTGAATTGTTGCTTACTAGGTAGTGCAGACCTGATAGTCTTCATCTTCTCCCCTCCAAGACTTTGTTCTCTTCATAGTGGCAAAAAGCATTCCTGATGGGCTGCGCATGTCTTAGAAAAGAATAGGGGTTTACTAGAATTTGAGAATTAAGGTGAAGAGTTTAGAGCCTCAAATCTCCAAAACCAGTCACAGTTTGGTATTGAAAGTATGGGTGGAAATGAAAAACCATGACATTTCGTCTGATCACGTTAAAATACTTTTTTACTGTGAAGGTTGTCAAGACACTGGAGTAAGTTGTCTGGAGAGGTTGTGGAGTATCCATGAAGATAGATGCCCAAATCACACTGGACAAGAGTCCTGAGCAACCTTGCTTTGTGCAAGGCAATTGGACTGGATCACCTCAAGAGGTCCCTTCCAACCTCAGCAACACTGTGATTTGCAAGGAATATTGTCCAATTATTGCGTTGTCTTCTCTGGGACCAGAAACTCCAGAAAGCCCAGGCTCCCTAAGGGGAAGCATGACTGGAGTGAGCAAGGGTAAACCTCCAGTTGCCAGTAATGAGCTCATAATTACCTTGTGGGCTAAGATGTCCTTGGAAGGAGCCTTTACCACTGCCACTAATTACAGACATTGCCACCATACGAATGGGTAATGTTACCCTTTCCATGGCTAGCATACCCCGTGGGGCTGGAAGTGCAGGTGTTCAAGTACACAGAAAAATACCGCTATATTTTATTAAATTCTGAGGATTCATTGTGTTCATAAGCAGCAATGGTTTACTGGGCTTTACTACATGTGTATTTCCACTTCGTCTCCTCCTGCACTGCCTGCCTTTCTTCCGAGTGCCTCCAAGGTTCGAAGCAGCAGCCACGTGTCTGGTTCTTCTCAGCTAGCTACTTTCGCTCCTTTAGAACAAAACAGTCTTCATGAAGTTGCTGAATGGAGTTCATGTTTATTTAATAAAAAAGAAGCTCTTCAGGTAAGGGGAATAAAGATTCTAAAATCAAAACATAATTTTCTAATATTTGACATTTCAAAAGCTTCATCTTTCCTTTTCTGTATCTTTGGAAGAGGGACAATATGTTTAATGGTTACTGCTGCCAAAGGAATGATTAGCGTAGAGACTCTAAATGAAAATTCAGAATATTAATTCATTTTTGACAGGCGGTTTTTTCACCCTTCCAATTTGATAGGTCCACTTGTCAGAACGGAAGACAGTTCCCCACACAGCCTCTGTACAGTCATCAACGTATGTTCTTGCAAATGAAATGAGGCAGCGTTCTCAAAGGCTGTATTGCGCAGCAGCACAGTTATCAAGGACACTCGCCACTGCTCACCAAAGAAATAGACCTGAAGAAGAAATTCTGTAAGAGGGTTCTGAAGCAGTTTGGATATATCTGAGGAACACAGTATTCAGTTCCCCAGTTAAAGGAGCCTGCAGTGTCAGAGCAATACATTTCTTGTCAGTAGAAGTCACAACTGATGGAATAATCACCCTTCTTCAACCCTGAAAAGGTAAAAAGTAACTAATTTGCAGACAGAAAGAGTTTAAAGCTATCGAAGGCTGGGTGTCCTCCATTGATAAGGTTTTCTCAGCTACCTACAAATGATGTTTGTTCTATGTGTTAATTGCTTTTATCCTCCACAGAGCTGGTAGCACTGTTCATTATTCAAATGGTTCACATTCTAAGACAATTTTTGGTTATTTACAGTGTTGGGAAGCTCTGGCTGTGATCTATATTAACTATGCCAGATTTCCTGCTCTCAAGTAATTTATTTTCCCTATGTTTCAATAAATAGTTTTGAAAAGATGTCTAAATGAAAAATACCTTTCATGTTAATAATGTAGGTAACGCCATCTCTGAAGGACTTTTAGCACTTCATGTCCATTAAAGTCTTGCAGTTTTGCTGACCAGTATACGTTCTGCAATCACCATGAAAATCCAAATTTTCTCTTGTCATAACCTTTTACAAATATGCCGTTTACATCGGCTCAGCTCAAAAGTGTCCGACAATCATCTGGGGGCCTGGTCTGATATGCCTAGAATCTGGTGGTGGTTGGGGTGGCTCCCCAGGCTGTAGCACCTAGTGCATTCAGGGTAGAGTTCCTATGGATTTCAGCTACCATTAAAAGTACCTGACAGTCCTGCAAATCACGATCTTAAGTTAAAAGTCTGGAAAAGGACAGAGAAATGCGATGACCACCTGCAAACAGCTAGAGGTACTGCAACATTACACAGGAACCGCAGCAAAACTGGGCATACACCTCATGCCTCTGGAGTATCGTTCCAGAGCATCCTCCCTTTCTTTTCCTGCAAGCGGGGAATTCATCCCTATGCAACTATATCAACAAGCAAAGAGGGAACAGCTTCCAAGATTTACTTTTGTCCAAAACCCAAGCAGTTGCAAATGTAATACGCTGCACTTGACAAATTATTTAGCATAATGACAACATTTAAAAAACTCCTTTGTTCTTGCAGAAAATAAGTAGATGTTTTGGTTTTGTTTTCCCTTTTTTTTTTTTTTTTTTATTAAGGAAAATACAAGAGCTTTTATGCACTAAAACCAGGGGAAGAACAGATTTGCGTAATTAGAAGGTTTTAGCATAACATGGATGCAAAATGATGTTATGTAAAGCCTACAAGGAAATACTGATCTCAACATTTCAAATCTTTTGGATCTCAGCTGGGATTTCAACTTTTCAAATTATACCGTTGCATTGTACTTCTAGAGAAAAATGAACAGAATATATATATGTTCTGCTTGCAAAGTTGATATCTACTCCCAAGATGAAATGACACCCTTTCTGCATTCCCATATTCCCTCTTGGGAATCGAAGAGGCAAACCACAACAATATAGAGGGCTCCAGTGGATAATACTGTACGTGCTCCCTGAAAACTCAACTAGAGCCAGGCAGGCTCGCCTCCTTAACAGCCTGCTGGATTTGTTTTGCATTCCTGCAGGTAACATGAGTCTGCCAGGATGCAGATAAGCTGAGTCAGAGCCACAGGGGCATTGGGCACATCCTGAATATGGTATTTCTGAAATCTTTAAGCTTCAGAATACCTTGTCATTTAAGTGATCCTAACCCAAGCTGCCATCATACCCCAAGATCTTCAGAGTTAAATTACAGCCTACAAACCTTCCCAGCTTGTTCCTGTGGCTACAGAAAACACCAGAAAATTTTCAAGATGCAACTCGTATAAGCTTATTCACTAATAAAATAGTAAAACAAAGAACTCAGATTCCTAGAATTAAGCAGTATTAACCGGAGACTACAATGTGGTCTGTAACGATGCTGATGTCTGGATATATTGAGCTAGGATTCTGCCAGACACCAGCTTTACAACACAAATGTCACGCATTTCAGGGACTCTGTCTCAATTTATGCAAGTAGCAGTCACTGAAACTTTAAAACCATTGTGTCCAGCCTATTTGTGGAGCAACCCACATCCTATGTGCATGCAAATATTAATTCTAATGTGTAATTTTCTTTGTGTCTCATGGAAGAAGAGATCTATTAGATTGCTTTCTCCCTTTCCTTTTCACATGGATTCATACAACACGAAGTTCCTGTAGTTGAAGCAAGCGGACAAGTACAAGAAATGGTGTGCTGCCTGTATTACAACAGGCTCAGGGATGTTGAAATGTGTATATGGTTCAGCTGAGGCACCTGATTCTGCCAGATGAAGTCAAAGGCCAACATTACAGAAAGACAGTGAGAGTCTAAGTTTAGCAAATCAGCTAAAACTGAGAAGTCAGACAAAAAAACCTCCTCCTAGTAAATAAGGAAATGGCATCAAGAGGAATGTAGTTTCAGAAAACAATTTGGTCATGCTTCCATCTCCTAGCCCCAGCCACTGCTAATACACTTGCCTTAAGGTACGTGTTATCAAATCCTGGTTGGGTAGAAGTGGCACACCAGGTGCAATCTGCTCATTCCTGTACCTACTGGGTGTATTGCAATCATTTGTGGATAGTATTTGCAATGGGAGGAGGAGAAGGGGGCACTGAGGACTTCAAAAAGGTTCACTGTATTTAGAGAAGTTGTGTAGAAATTTTAAGAGGACAAGAGCTATGACAGGTAACACGTAATACAGTCCCTTAGGGGAAGAGTTGTTTTAATACCAAATTTTCAAAACAAATGACGCTTCAATTTATTAAAGCCTTCATTCAGATTTTGTGCATATTAAAATACAAAATAAAACTATAATCCTATTTGTAAGCAGCTGGAGTACTATAAGGTGATAAGTAATAGCCTCCATGGATTTATCAAGAACAAATCATGTCAATACGGTCACATTTGTTGCTATAATAGGATAACAGGCTTTGGAAACAGGGGGATATTAGTAGCTATCAAACTTTCAAGTAAGATTTTTACACAATCTCCCAAGACATTCTCTTGTCTACTATTAAATCTGATATAAGTGGAAGTATTGTAGAGGACAACTGCTTCAAATACAGTCCTTACCGATGAACTACCAACGGTTAGTTCCCTGTCGAACCAAAGAGACATGCTGTGAGGAGTCCTGCACAAGTCTGGGTCTAGCACCATTTGGTATATTTGTTAACGAACTACATGTCAGAAGACAGAATAAGCTTTATAAAGCTTGCATGCGGTGGTAAACTGCTTAGAGCTGCAAACACTGATGAAAAAAGGGTTAGAGTTTAAAATAATCTTGACAAATAATGCTCTGCAAAGCTAGAACATGTTGCAATCGGAAGTAATAACTAAGCAGCAGACCTGCAAAGAAGGATCTGGGGTTATAGTAGATCACAAGCTGAAGATAAGTCCAGGACCATAATGTGATGAAAAAGGCTGTCCCATTGGGATTGAGGGTTGTATGGGAGATGTGAAAACCCATCTTACTTTATCACAGGGGAAAAGATGATTTATTGCTCAGAGAGTTTTAAGTAAAAGGAAATTGTGGCCCAACTAGAGTAGTATCCAGAGGACTACAACAGCTATGCTTAAATTTACGTATGACTGAAATATAAGCGGAACAACTGGAAAAGATGGAGAAGACAGAACACTTTTAAAAGTATTTAAAAACAAAAATATAAAGAGATAATGTAAGCTATTCCCTGTAACCTTTGGGTGTAAGCCAAGAAATATAATGACTTGAATCAGAGGCAAAGAGATTTAATTGAGACTCTGGGGGGAGGAAAACAAGTCTTTCCAACTGTAGTTAAGATTAGCTCAATTTTCAGGTATCCTGAAAATAGATGTGGAATGTCTGGACTGAAAATTGTAAAGTACACTTCCCAGTAGCAACTCAGGAATAACTGATGGGGTTTTGGGGACCTTACGAGGTGGCTTCCAGCTGTACACCTCCATGAATCTATGAAAACAGGAATGGATGGTTTGTAATATTTTTAGTGTATCACATTGTATCTTTGAAGATTATATCAGTGGGGAGAAACTATAATATTGAAATGAATAGAATTCTTGATACAGGAAAAAGGTAAGCTGAGGAATCCTTATGCTAAGGGACTGGAAGATTAATGGAAGAATAAAATTGGTTACAAAACATTACTTTGGTCAAGAGGTTGCAAAATAGGGAAAACATTTAGGGAAATATCACTAAATACATGCTTTATTCTCACATTCATTCCTTAGTATCTGTTTATAGCCACTGCTAGAGGTAGGGTACTGAGCTATATGGACTTTTTGTCTATTAGAGTTGTTCTTATATTGTTTAATATCCTGCATCAACTATGACTAATGAAATGCAAGAGAGAAACAACAGATTATAACTTGTCTGGCTTAAAGAAAACACAGAACTTCTAGCATTTATTGTCCTAACACAATTAGCAACCAGTTTATGTCACAACTGTGATATTTTCTTCATGAAATATTCTGCATTATAACATTTTAATAACCTCAAGACATTACTTATAGCATTGCCTTCTTCTACCAATGCATACTCAAAATGTAATGTACCATCCTTTACTACATGCACATTTTTTTGGTATTAGAAATTTAGAATAAGCGATTCTGGAATTAAACCATATTAGGGATGCATATGTTACCTGGTTTTACCTAGCTTTTACAGGAGCTAGAATCATGAGACATGGAGGACTGTTTTTTCTGTCTATAAACGGCAGTAGTATTAGTAGGGGAAGATCACTTCCACATTTAACAATATTACATAGTGCTGATATCTTCTGTCAGCCGATTACAGAACTGGCAACTGTACCATGACTTTGTCCTCCTCCAATGCAAGCAGAAGTTATGCACCTAGAGGCAGAGCTGGGATCAGAAGGCGAACATACAAATGATAGTTTGTCTTGTTTCAGGACTTAGCATGAGCCTGTATTTGAGATATCTTTAGTAAAAAAAATCTACAGTACAAATCACCAATATGCAGATGTCTGTACATAACTTTCTGCAAGCAATCTGATAGTAGTGTTGGAC
This sequence comes from Falco naumanni, assembly GCF_017639655.2. Lineage (NCBI taxonomy): Eukaryota > Metazoa > Chordata > Aves > Falconiformes > Falconidae > Falco > Falco naumanni. The sequence goes on from NC_054068.1 coordinate 14,159,652, forward strand.
AGAACTGGCTTACTCTCACCATGTAACATAGTAACAGAACTCCAAATTTTCCTCTGTGAGTGCTCATGTAATTTGCAAGTAATTGCATACATGTCAGCCTCTAACTCCGGTCACAAATAAAAAGTGCCAGCTCCCTGCAGAGTTCTCTTGGTTTGCACAGCCCTAGGACTATCAAAAGAGCTACTGAGAAACACATAATTTCCTAGCAGGTCCAGGAAATTTTATATGTATGAGGATTTAATGTTTTTAAAAAGGTACTCAAAACCAAAATGTAAACTGCTTGAATATATGTTCTGAGAGGATAGACTTTGTGGGTACAGAAATTATCCTCCCATGTCTACACTGTAGAAGTTAAGGAATAGCAAGAAGCAGCTAAATGAGGTAAGTTTTATTTCACAGGGTAACAGCACTGGGGCTTTGTATTGGTCTGTGTTTGGACCAGGAGGATACCAAGCAGCCTGCCTCACGTATAGTTGGCTGATGGCGGCACCGTTTAGGTAACATTGCTATTTGAAAAAAAAAAAAAAAAAAAATGGAGCTGTCCATCTAGATTGCAACAAGTGTGACAAAGCATTTCAGATGTCAGTCCGAACTGTCACCTGGAGGATGTCACCCCTACATACAGCACAGCCTGTCAGCTGTGACAGGTTACAGCTAGGTTTTCCCCTCTATTTTCAGTTCCAACTGAACTGCAATTTTGAATTAAGTATTAAAGTATCATGAGTTTCAGTAGCTTTTCTAGCAGTTTGCCTGGAATTGTGTATATTCCAAAGGTCTGAAGTACACTGAAGTTTTGTGCAAGCTAGAATTTCATACACACAAGATGTGGCTCACAGATTTCCCACTGAAGTACCTATAGTGGCATGACCAAATCCTGACCTAGCAATTATTCTTTGCCTATAATGACATGAACTTTGCCTGATAACAAGATTTCATATTTAGGCCAATATGTTTTCCTTTTTAGACTTGTAATATGCTTTGATTTAGATGTTTTTATTTGGAATTTAACGTTTCCACAAGCAGAAGCTTCTATTTACTCTTTGCTCCAGTTCTTTTAATACTTCTGCTTCAGAATACAGTACAAAATAAAAATATCTCTTTCCTACTCACTGTACTTGACATTTACTAGAAAGATGAATAACTACTTAAAAAATATTTTTGTTGCTTCTAACTAAAAAGAACATTGCTATTTGCTCATAAGGCATATCTGACATTGTATATCTGATAGACAAACCCTTGCATTATGATACAAGAAAAGAAAAAACCTACCTATACATATATACTTATTTGCATGTATAAATATATAATGTCAGACTCTTAGAATGCAATAATTTAAACTTTACTAGGGTATATTCATTATCAGCTTTTGGAAGGTTGAACATTCCTCCAGTAATATTTTTTAGGCCATAATCACAGTGCCACTCAGCTTGTCCTGCTCACTTCTCTTAACCTACTGGAAGAGTTGTTTGTGATCATTTCATGTAATTGAAATTGACAAAGATCTTCTCATCTTGTGCCAATCATTTTTCAGAAACATTTGTTTTTTAAGATAGTTTCCTTTTTTAACAGATAAGCTGTCCTTACTTATAATTCATATCAATAGATATAGGCCATTCTTACTCATAGTCTATAAATCATCAACCTTTTTCGGACTGAATTTCTTGTCATCTCTAGGCTACTCCGTTGAGGTCACTAAAGGTTGCCATTGCCAGTGCTATTTATCTTCCAAATTTTTTCTCCTCTCTACTTTTTCAGTTCATTTCATTTCCCAGGCAAACATACTTCTACTTAATGTCAGCAGGTCACCTGCTTCTCGCATAGACAGGAGTGATGCTCCACAGGTTCTGCACTGTGAGCACACTTACAAACTCTGGGCTCTTCACTTCCACTGCACTCGTAACCCCAGTGAAAAACACAAGGATTGATCAGCTGGGTAGGTTAAAAGAAGTCTGGAAGATCAGTGATAAAATCACGGAGTTATGGTCTAGCTTGTGGTTATGGATTAGGCAGGTTTTATGTCCAGAGCCCATCAGTCTAGAAATAATTATTGTCTTAACAAATCCAGTATTTTTGTACAAAGAAAGTATAAATATCTTCACAGAGATCCAGAGTCAGCATGAAATAGTTTGTTGCAACCAAGCATACAGCCCACAGGAGTAGGTATATCATCCTGCAGGTACAATGGTAGCCTAAATCTGTCTCATTTTATGTACTAAACTGAACAGTGCCGTGGGGCTTCTATCTTAAGTGGCAAAATAAATGCACCACAAACAATAATGAATTACAATTTCCTGATTGCCAAAGCCCCACTGCATACAGCATGGCCAGAGTTACAGCCTCTGTACCTTTGGTGGAGAAGATTTAGCAATGTACAAAGAAAAATCTCTTGAATCTGTGACTGCATTTCTCCCCATCATGTTTGTGATATTTAAGTAATTTTCCCTTCCATTTACCTTCCACAAAGCTCAGAGGCAGCAGAAATTGCCTCATTCTGTGGTTTTTAGCTGTCTTTCGTTCATCAGTAGTCTATCATCAGTATGCTTCTCCCAAGTGAGATGTAATCTATTAACATTTTTCGCAGCTTCTTGTGTGCTGCTTTTTCGCTGTCTTTACCCAAGTGAGCTTTAAGGGAATGTTTTTTAGCTGATTTGTATTTGTTTGGATGATACAACAGTTTTCTCCATTTTCTTCTGTAATTAGTTTTATCAGTATCAGTTTGTTCTTCACAAGAGAAAAAAAAAACAGCTCCAAACACTGCACATATTTGGTCTCTATCTCACATTCTTTAGACTTAGTTGCAAAGCCATTCTTGTTTCTTCTGCAGCTTTTGGAAACATCTACATTTATCTGTTAGTATTTCTATTTTGAAATAAATTGCAACAATTAAATAATAATGAAGTCCTTGACAGAAATTATCTTTAGCAACTCATTTAACTAATGTTTATAAAACCACTTTCATCTAAGGATGTTAAAGACTGCTATTAACATTATCTTCTAAGCTGCATCCCAGTTGCACTGCAGTGTGTATTCCTGAATGACACACTGCTTTGAAGTCTTTAAACTACACAAGAAAGTCATGGCTTAGGGATGTTTTTGACAACTAATTGTAGTTTTTGATAAAACTCTTCCAATTCACTCTGTAAGAACATAAGTCTCAGTGTTTTCGTTATTCTTGGTTCATATTTTATTTAGGCCAAGATTAGCTTGTCACTCACTTGTCTCCAGTCTCTGACTCCCCAGTAATGTCCTTCAGTATAATCACAGAAACCCCTCTATATGCAGCATAATTTATTTCTGTTTCATATATGTACTAATCTTTGATATATCCAACTCCTTCTGCCACATGATTATATGGTACATAATATTTTTCAGACATGTTGGCTTAAAGTCACATTTTCTTTCAGTTGTGAAAGGTAATTTAGGTATGACGTATCTACTGTTTAGCCGCGACTCTCGGTACTGCAGAGAAGCGCTTGTCCTTTCCCCCATGGCCATTTTAACCCTAGCAGAATGATAAAGAATAGCAATGCTCGGAATACAATGACTTGCAGAACAGCAAGGGTAACTTGAAAAACTGATTAAGGTGATGTAGTCCACCAGTAGCCAGCTCAATATACAAGTTATAGTGGTCCATATGCTCTGCAGCTTCTTCATAGACTCGCAACAACCTCCCACTGGGCCAATACATTTAATCAGTGATTGACCTGAATTTAATTTTTTAAAACTCATGTTTCATGCAGTACTAATCAGAGGAGAACAATATAGCAAGAAGAGTAATTGACAGAAATCTTAAGGACATGTATTAGAAGCAGGCTACATCTGCCAGCATAATATTTAACACCATTCCCTTTCTCAGTGTGTAAATTGTAATTGCATGAGTCTCCCCACACAGAGAAGGAGAGTAAGTGGGTGGGAAGATGATCAGGAAGCATTTCACAACTCTGAGACTGCATAGGAGCTAACACTGCTCAAAACATTGCTCTTTTAAAGACATATTTAAGGGAACAGAGAAGAATTTTCTGGTTTCAGGATGAAGCACATCTGCCATAAAACAGACACTGTTCAGCTACCAGTTAAATATTTCCAATGCACCATTCACATAATCTCCTAAATCAACAACAAATAAAAGGGATAGAAAGGAATAAAAAGTGTGCAAAGAAATCAAACAAGCATAAAACAAAAGGAATATGGATTACACATGGAATCGTTGCTTCAGGATGTAGGGAAAGCAGAAAAATACAGGTAGTTTAACAAGTAGATCAGAAAATTCAGAGAGGAAGGTCCATCTGTCACTTTTGAACACAATGCTCCAGGCTCAGTCTCTGGTTCAAGAGAAGCCTACAGCAGGTGACTGCTGAAGACTAGGGCTGTAAACTCAGAGGAAGGAAAATTCTAGTCTTGCATGTTTCTTGTGCTCTTTCCAGAAGTATTTGCTACCAGTTGATGCTGTAGATAGGGTGGGCCAGCTGTGACCCCATACTGCATTTCTTATGCTCCAAGTAAAGGAAGTAGCTCAGTGGCACTAGTAATTATCTTTCTCAGTGGCAGTAATTTACCCTTTGTTTTATGATATCTGTGATGAAGCAACAGGCTTCTATTTATTTAGATTTATTTATGGCTTTTTGAACAAAGCATGCAGTATATATAGTGGGTGACAGTTACCAGTAATGTTATTGTTATTGTCATTACTGTAGAGATTTCAGTGTAAAAACGTTTATAGAGCCAAGGTTTATACAGACCGATTTCACATAGCACCTACTATACTAAAATACTCCACTGAATACAACAGCACAATAATTCTAAGATACACTGAATCCAGAGGTTTGAGTAGCAACGGTTATGGCTCCCTTAGAGCCAAGCCAATTCCAGAGCCAATATATAGCTCACATTTTATCTCCCAAATGAGACAGAAAAAGGCCAGTAGTACATTCCTCATAAGCAAAAAGGTTTAAAACTTTAATATAGACTTTTAAAACTTGCATATATTTTAGATTATCAGTACTTGACGGCTCTGTAATAAAAGCTATGGTCAATAAATACACTCAGCAAGATAAGGATGATCTTTGATATACCTAGCAGTTAGGAAAAATATCAGCATAGGATACTATTTGGGTTTGCATCAATCCATTTTTGCTGTGCTCTTTGGCTAGTGTTCTGATCCCTGCTACCCTGAGTACTACAGGTAGTAGTATCTGAAATATCACAAGCTTCTCTGAACTTTTCCAAATTTTAACTGCATAATGAGATCAGCATGTATCCATCATAGTTTAATGTCTTCAAAGTACTCCTTTTTAAACAGAGGCTGTCACAACCGTCGCCAACATGTAGCCTTTAATCAAAGTAGCTAGAAAATAATGCACTCATTTGCTTAATAACATTTGTTGCTAATGTTACATACTAATGCACCATTTCATTACAGAATTAGCTAAGTTAGGTCAAGGTATTATTGAAGTTGCTTATGGAAATGATTGAATAAACTTTGAACCAATCGTGCAGTACAGCACCAATCTCCAGATTAAGCGGGAACAAAATTTCATCTGGTTATACAAATTTGTAGGAACTGGTCCAGTGTTTTGAAAAGAAAGTAGTTTTTTAAACCACTCATTATTTAATCAAGCCTATTTACCTTAGAGTGGTTAACTACTTATTTAAGTCTTCATAGAGGCATAGAATCATTTAGGTTGGAAAAGGCCTTTGTGATCATCAGGTCCAACCATTAACCTGACACTGCCAAGTCCACCACTAAACCATGTCCCTAAGCACCACATCTACGTGGTTTTTAAACACCTCCAGGGATGGTGACTCCACCACCTCCCTGAGCAGCCTGTTCCAATGCTTTCAGTAAATGAAATTTTTCCTGATATCCAATCTAAACCTCCCCTGGTGCAACTTGAGGCCATTTCCTCTTGTCCTGTTGCTTGTTGTCTGGGAGAAGAGACTGACCTCCACCTGTCTACAACCTCCTTTCAGGTAGCCGTAAAAAGCAATAGAATTCCCCTCGAGTCTAAATTCTCCTCTAAACAACCCTAGTTCCTGCAGCTGCTTCTCCTTGCAGCGCTCCAGTTATGCAAGTTATCCCTCCGTGTTTTCATGATGGCAACTATGTCACAGTCTTCCTGCTGCACAATGGCTTCCAGCTCCCCCTGTTTGTTGCCCATGCTTTGGGCACTGGCATAGATGCACTTCAGCTGTGCTATCAAGCCTCCAACCCTGGTATAAAGCCCCCAGGCTCATCTCTAACCAGCCTGATTTTATTCCCTTCCCCCTCTGAATCTAGTTTAAAGCTCTCTTGATGAGCCCTGCTAACTCCTGACCTAGGATCCTTTTCCCGCTTCGAGAGGTGAACCTTATCTCTTCCAGCAGGTCTGGTGTCATGTAAACTGACCCATGATAAAAAAAAAAAAAAAAAAATTAGCCATTGGCACCAGGTGGGAAGCCAGGTATTGATCTGTGTGATCTTCCAATTACACGCCCCTGCAACTAGCAGGACAGAGGAGAACGCTGCTTGTGTTGCTGATCCCTCAACCAGTCGTCCCAAGGCCCTGAGGTCTCTCTTGATTGCTCTCAGACTTCTTGTCATTTGGACTTCGTCGTTGCTCACTTTGAAGACCAGTAACGGGCAGTAAGCAGAGGACTGTACCAGGCAAGGGGATTTTCTAGTAACATCCCTGACCCTGGCCCCAGGGAGGCAGCAACTTCCATGTGGGTTGGCTCTGGTCAGCATACTGGGCCCTCTGTTCCTCTCGGAGAGGAGCTGTTGATGACAATCACCTGTCTTTCTTTCCTAGCAGAGCTGGTTGTGATGCATGGGGTTGACTGACTCTCCCTAGGCAACTCCAAACCGGGTGGGCTTTTGTCCACATCACCACTTTCCTTGCCTTCAGGTTCCAGAGCCACACGCCTACTGTATAGGGGCACCTGGAAGGTGAAGTAGGCTGGGGGTGATTCACCTGCTGCCCCAAGCAGGGACCTGTCTGCTCCTCCCCATCACTTCCGACCCTTCCATCTGCCTGGTGGTGAGTGTGTAGGGGAGCATCCGTGTCTTGAGATGCATCCACATGGTGCATTTGTCTCAGTAATAGCAGAGAGCAGCTCCCCCAGCCCACCTCTCCTTCTTGCTTCCTGACACTCCTAAACCTTTCTGCTTCCCCTTCCAGCCCTGCCACCGGGCTGAGCGGATCGCCCACCTGGTTGCCCCTGACACATGTGTTGGTTCGCTGCCCTCCAGCAGCAGGGACAGGCTCAGCGCACCCTGCAGCCCTGACCTGGGCAGCTGCGTTTATGTGGGAGCTCTGCCTGGGTCACCACATGCCTGCTGGTGCTGGCTCGTGGCCAAACCATGGCTAGGTTTCTTCTGGGGGCAGGGGGCAATGGCCACTATTGAAGCTCATCTCTCGGAGGCACTGGGGGGACGGCACCCTCCCCACACCAGCCCTGGCTCGTGTGCCACACTCCTGATCGCCCACACTGCCTGGGGGCTGCTTTGCTACCTGTGGGGGTTCCGCCGCCTGCACTCCTGGCCCTGCCAATGCTGAGCCAGAGACGCCGCTACTCAGGGTCTCAACGCTTCCTGCTCGGGGGGCTGGGGCACCCCCTCTCCCTCTGCCCTCCCTTCTCGGCTTTGCTGATTCACGGAAAGCTGCCCACGGTCCCTCGACACGGTCCTCTGCTCTGGACCCCCTCTGTCAGAGCAGCATGCCTGGGAGACTCATGTCTTGTTACACCTCTTGTTAATACAGCTATTGTTCTTCAAGCATTTACAAAAAAACCCAGGTAAGCTATCTGGTTCCTGTAAATAACATATTAATTAAATATTCTTCACACAAAATAATTAATTCTGAACAGTAACACTGCATTATAAAACAATTCCTAATAAAACATGCTCTAATTATAATTCCAAAGCTCGCATTATTTTTGAAACTTGTGTTGGCTTTTTGATAGATTATAATAAAAGCAAATTACTGTACATTTTAATAACATAGTTGTCAAATAAAGCCATAATGCCCAACTGATGACTAACCACAATGTATAATTCCCCATAAAAGCTAATTGACAATTGATTTTCTTAAATACTGAAAGAATTCATCATGATTAACACCATTACAATGAAATCCAAAGGAATTAAAAAAGATTTATCTCTATTTGAGCATTTCTGCAAATATTAGACCTACTGAAGAGAATAACAAAGTAGGTTAGAAATGCAGCATCCTCCCCCCTAGTTCATAGAATATGAATTGCAATGATGTAACCAAGGGGCTTGGTGCTTTTTTGTAGGTGCATCACGGTTTATATACACAGTAGCAGCATGGCACGTTGCTCTCTTAGTACTCAAGCTCTGTCAACATGTTCAGCTCTGGGATCACCATCTCATTGCAAATCCTTGACTGGATTTGCTCTCATAAAGAAAATTTGGGGAGAAAAGAAAAAACCAACAAAAAAACTAACTGTATGGGAAACAAGATGATGAAACCAACAGTCGCTATGCAGATAATTTTTAAAGGTAGTTGATATGACAGCCTCAGCTGCCCTCTAAGCACAGAGGGTGGATTTTATGCTGGAGGGGAGCTGACAAGGGAGGCACAGAGTTCCTTGCTGCTCCACATCAGCTCCGTGCAGGAGGCATATGGCCTCAGGGGCTTGGGAAGAAGCTATGGAGCTGTGCTGGAAGCAAGCGTGCCAGTACCCAGAATGAAGCAAGGTAATATGAAATGGAAGCTAATGAGAGGCAGGCAAAGACCCCCACTGCCCTGAAAATTGTATAATTGGAGCAATAATTTTTTCCTTGCCATATTAAATACAAAACAGGAAAGCCAGTGAGCATGATTATTATTTATCGGCTTGTCTAAGGAACTTTAAGCAGTAATTAAAATAAAAACCAGAAACATTTCCCTACCCTGGAGAATTTTTAGTATGCAGCACCCCAACATTGTGATGACAGACATTTCAAGCCCTTCACTCAACCTCAGTAGGGTTCTCATGGGAAACTTTAAAAAGTTGTCACTGTGGGATACATCAGAAGGTACAAGTGACACTGGGTAGAACATAATAAAAAGGTGAAAGGCTATTGCTGTGTAAGAACACGGCAGTTTATATTAGTTATGCATGCTGAAAAGTGCTCTGTACAGTCCAGAGAACTTGCAGCTCAAGGGCAAGAGGATACTAGGCTGGCTTTTAAGCTGCTTTAGCTTCTTTGTGATGCTTTGATACTAGAGGAGATACCAGGGTCATTTGAACAGCCCCTCTTCCATCAGAAATAATCAGATCTTCCCTGGTATTTAAGTACAAATCTTTTGGTTTATACTTTTTACAGTGTGTATTTCATTCCCAGCTATTGCAATTCCTTACTACAGTAAGAGATTCTTTCCTTTTTTATTTAAAATTAAAACTAAATGAGAAAGGATATTTTCTAAATAAATAATTACAAAATAAAAAGCAAATGAGATTGCTCCTGTGCTTTAATGAGAACATAGGAATGGTAAGATGAGTTGTATAAACTGGAGCAATGTTGAGAGAGATGTCTCAGTTCAGTACAACTATATAAAATTAAAGAGGAATATAAAGTCAGGTAACAGTCTCCATCTAATTAATCCATCTGAATTTGACATGGCTTTATCATGTTCAAACAAGTAAACTACAGTTTTAATATGACATCTGTTTTAATTGTCCCTAGAAACAATTATATCAGTTTAACAGAAGAAAAAGGTATTAAGATTTGTGTGTGTATGTGCTTTTCATACCTAACATGCTGTGAAGCAGCCTAACTCTGCAGAGGGTGTCTAGGAAACTGTCATTTGTGTACATCAACCTCACCCAGACTAAAAAACAAAAACAGTTTAAATAGAGAAGAAACACTATTCCCAACCCACAATTTTCTTCCTTATCAATTTCAAAACTGCTGTGGAATTATTGATGAATTCCTAAACACTTAAGAACGACCAGATATTTGGATTTAATATCCAGCTTCCAGGTGGCAACTAAGGAATTTAGCAGTCCATTTTTCACCTACTTTTGTGTAACTAAGTTTACTCTGGCAATGAGTCTAATCTGCTCCCTGATTGCTTTATGCTTTCCCTCACTTGGTCTAGTCATGCACCACTGTACAGTCCCCATTCCCCTGCTGATTTCCCTCTGCCCCCTCATGAATTCATGATCTCATCTTAAAGGGCTTACAGAATTTTCTTTCTCTGCTTGAGGTTTATCTCCCATCACTGCCATCATGGTGCATTCCCTGCAAGATCCCTTTTCTGTGCTGCCTCCTTGGGGCTGTGTCACAGGGCTCCAGGTAACACGCAGCATGTGAAAGAGCAGAAAGGGAAGAGCTAGCAAGACCATATTTCAGGAGCTTTGGTTTATTGCTGGAGTTTTGATTGAAACAAGTGGTTATTCATCAACATGGGAAATTACAGATGAAGATAACCATTTATGTATGTTTATTTATTCCTAAATTTATTTAGGAATTTACAAATTCCTAAAGATACGGAGGCTTAGCTGGTGGGGAACCCAATGTTTCTGAACTGCCAGATATCAAGCTGGGAGCGTAAGATGTCTGGAAATCTCATACTAGAAAGCCAAGTTCCCACGAGAAATTGGCTTAAGCTGCAAATATTAAGGCAACCATCATCACAAAGCTGTGAGCCTTGAATACAAACTTGGAGTCGCAATTTGCTTTCCAGTACAGTGATTTAGGCTTTCCGGCTCCCCATTAGCTGCAGCAGATTGCACTGGAGCACAGAGCTAAGCCAGGCTGGGCAGAGCCTAGGAGCCGTATTCTACATTATTATGTACAAACACATCAGTCAATAAATTATGTATGTATATGAAACACCAGAAAAAGCCTTAACCAACTCTATTAAAAAAAAACAAAACAGCACAACACCAACCAACCAAACAACTGCCCAGAAAAACAAAACAAAACAAAACAAAAAACCACCAAGGTAAAATAACTTAAAGAATGCAGTGGTTTCATTGAATAAATCCCAGTGAGCAATTTTGAGATAATAAGCTAAAATATAATGGAAAGCACAGCATTGCTTGTTCAAAAGCTATTCTGATAGGAATGCTAAACTGACAATAAACACAAACAACTAATAATCCATTTAGTGTCCAATATTATATAATGAAGAGTTAGAGTGGTCAGATCCTTTGGGAAAAGGTATAGAGCTTTGTATAACTTAGTAACTATAAAACCATAACCCTATTTACTATTTTCCATAAAACAAGAATATGAGAACATTTGTTTAAATGGAAAGCCACACATATTTTTGTGGGCTATGCATAAGTGGGTGGTGACAACCAGACTTCTAGACTTCCTCTCCCTGATCAGTTTTGAGGAACTGCCTTCAGTATGAAAAGTACCTGGTAATCCTTATTGGTTTCTCTTTGCATGTACTTTGCACCTATCTGTCACCACACCTGAGGAAAATGATCCCTGGTTTAAATCTATGGCTTATGACAAATACTGGGAAATGCTTAAAAAATAAAGCAAAACCAAAACATGGCACAATATGGGAATTGCTTGTGGATTTCACTGTCAGAAAACAGCAGTGAAGGAACAATTTATTAAGGTTAGTTAAAAGAAAGTCAAATGCTGAAGACAACTTTCATCCACGTAGAATAATACTAGCTATTTAATACTACCAGTCCTCATATTTCAAACGAGGTATCAAATGAAATTGGGAGAACAGTATTTTTCTTTACTTGGAAAAAGGAAAAATGTTCTCTGAATAGCTTGCATGGGTAGCCTTTCTGCATCCCTTTACTGGAATCAATGCACTGATCTTGCTAGAAGTACAGTGTGATTATCCACAGACAAAACAAGGATGTCCTGGTTTTCCATTAAGTTGAGTGCCAACTATAATTTGTGTGTGTGTGTGTGTGTCTGCGCACATGCATACATACAGTTAGAGGTCATGTAACACAATCATTGCTCATGTTATCTCATACCAAGGGGTGAATATTTATGCAAATAGGAATTTCTGGTTTGAGGACACAGTTGCATATTTTTACAAGAGAATTGCTACCCTCTTGAAAAAAGATCAGACCTGCTATGTCACATGAGTCACACACGTGACAGTCTGCATGCATGCTTCCACATTTAGATTTTGTTTTCATTGTTCCCTGTAGGGTTTTTTTTTCTGGCTATAATTAGAGTTAATCACATTTCAAAGTACCAAGATAATTATCTCCATGTCAAATTAGCTATTTTCAAATGAAAGACTATTTCTGCTTAATTTTTCCTATCTTGAAAGCAAAGCAGTGATCCCCAGATCTTTTATGTCATTTCTTTATGAACATCAGGTTACGATAAGCTACTTTCTGAACCACTGCTTGAATACAATTTATTTTACATAGCTTTGCATAATAAAATGGCATTTTAGATAACTTATTCAAAGGGCAGATACTAATTCTCTAAAGATTTCATTAAATCACTCTCTTCATGTTAAATTAATGTGCCAAGTTAGTTTTGGAATAAACAAACTAAGATATTTAATTGCTTTGTGATAAATATGTAGTACTTAGAATTTTGTCATGCACTTTTACATTTCAAAACTCCATATATTTCTCTGTGTTGAGAGATTTAAATTTACATTCTTACTGGTACACACAATAATATATATATATAATAAACTAGTAAGTCCATATGTATATCAGACAAAATTTTTCCTCTTTAATAATTATTTTGTATCCTGTGTTTTCCTAAAATATGTATAAACAATAGAAGGTGTTTTCTTGGAAGAAGTCAATTCTAAATAAATTGACACTGAAAACCTGAAGGATGACGATCAGCTTTGAAAAACGGGAATTAAGATTAAAATATGCAGCTGCACAAGAGCAAGACAACAAAACTCAGAACTGAAGCTAGATTTGCTCTACCTCAGACTTCACAAGGCTGCTCCCTTCTTTTCCCCTTAAATGTAGAGTGCTCCAAACATCACCGTTTAACATACAGTTAGTTGGAAACTAGCTCAACTGAATTCAAGTTTGAGTTTCAGAAAATGATCAACTTCAAGTCCAGTCAAATCAAATATTACACAACCCTCCTCCCAGTTTTAAAGGCCCTGTGACACTGCATGTGGTTATTCCATGACTGATCCTGCAAGTGTTCCATTCAACTTTTATCACTGGATAAACAAAAACACTCCCTACTAAATCTGTGGTTAAAGATATGCACTGCTGAACAGTAATTAATGCAGCATCTTTAATAAGAGGAAGATTTTGATGAGCTTTACTACTACAAAATAAGACAACAGTCCAGCAACAATTATTTTCTAACACTCTTAAGAAGGAGAAAGATTTGACTTGAGATTTTAGAGCCAAAAGGTACCTTTGGCAGCCATCACTAATTATTATTATTGCTGTTACAATATGGTTGGATGCATATTTTATTTTATTTCTTGGTAATATTTCACATTACTTCTAAAGGACATGAAAATCCATTGCAATACTAATATTTCACACTGATTTATGCAAGCATAATGTTGGAATTAGTGCTCTTTGATTTTTTTTTTTCTGATAGGGTTGTAAAATATTCTTGGGAGTTATTTTTTTTTTTTATACCTTCACAAGAAAATTATACTTAGGTAGAATAAAGTATTTAATTTCTTCAGTTACCAATGAATAAACAATCTTCTCACTTAGGATAGTTTTTCAGTATGTACCACAAACTGTGGAAGGAACAGTTGAACTGTCATATTGGTACTGATAGCACATTTTTAACTAGAGAATTAATTATTTCACAGTTCTGTAGCTGAAATGTTTCTAGTGAAACTTCTGCAGAGAAAAAAGGTGATACTTGCTTATATTTATGGAATTATTTTTCTGGAAAATAATCGACGTTGGTCAGTTGCTGGATTAATTCTTAGTTAGATATAGCATCTAGGAGAGCTTCCCTTCCTTGTGTATCCATACTCATCCAGCTGATCTTGCTGCAGTCTCTTTTGCCAGGTGAGGGACACGAGGGTACAACACACTCAGTCAGGAGCATATGGAGGAAGGGAGCCAGAATTTCATCATCCTCCTGAGATTTATGTCGCTGTTTTTCTCCAATGGTCTACCAGCCTCTTAACAGCTAATGTAGTACAAAAATGATCCATTTCACTTTGCTTTTCTGCATGACATTCACTGTGCTCTAAGGATGTTTACCTCAGTAACACACACGCAGAGGGAACACCTACTTGATGGATCACAAGCGTACTTAAGCATGATCTACATGCCAGTCTGCTCTGTTCTGCTGGTTTTGGGTGTATTTAAAAGAGCAATGAGTTTCATGACTAATTGTCCTCCGTTAATAGAAGAAAGCACTGAGTATAAATTGCATTTGTGAAAGTTCAGTGAATTTTGTTCAAGGGCAGAAAAAGCATAGAGAAACATTTTATACTTCTTAATAGGATACACAAAAAAGTAAGTTTTTAAACCCTTTCAGGACAAATATAGTCAAGCGTTATGATAGAAAGTAATCCCGTGGGGGGTGGGGAGAAATCCACACATGCTTAATTTTAAGCATAGTCTTAAGCCTCTTCAAATCCAAGGGTACTAGAGCTCACCAAATTCAGTGTCAGTAAACTAACAACTCAGTATAACCTAAACACTACTGAAAGTGACGTAACCACCCAAGTGCTTCCTTGACTCAGGCAAAAATAATGCGTATGGGGAGCTCACAAGTGACATCACCTTGGGGTTTTACACATGTATTTGTATTTCTACAAAAAAACCCGTCAAAATACTTCTTTTTTCCAGTGGTAGAAAAAAGTCTGCACGCATGTGTAAAATTTGGGGATTGTGTGAAAAATCAGCTTGTTCTCCATCCTCCACATGCTAAAGCAGACAGAGTGCACTCTTAAGTAGAGCACCCCAATGGGAGTACAGCTTATTCAGAGAAGTCCTCAAAGGGTTAAGCCCCTGGTCCATTTTCAATAGTTTAAAATTCTCTTACGTTAATTATAAAAAGTTATTGTTTTTCTGAATGAAGAGGAAGAAAGAAGAACAGATGGTCAAAGCAAGAGCAGAAAGTATACATGCTAATATGTGACCAAGTCCTGATCAGCATCCAATTGTGAATACCAGCATCTCTCAATGGGATGAAAATTTGATGATAGGTTGCATGTGCAATTGAGCAACGCAAATACCTTATCCTCAGCTGTACTAAGGGCCAAGGCAGCACTTGTGAAAATAATTATTTTTTTCGAATACACAATTTTGAGGGTCATTGCCCATAGATTGCTGAAAATGCTCTCTCTGGGAATCTAGACTTATTTGTTTGGCCACGAGTTTCTATTTCACAGTGTAAGATAAGGCCTATTTGCTGCTATTGCCCATCACAATGTAATCAGCTTCTGTTATTATCATCAGTTTATTCATTCTTCTGTAGCATACTGTGCTGTTCTGTTCAATCAGAAGAGATTTATTGTAGGAATGACTTGTTTGTTGATTTGCTTGCTTCCCCTCCTCCCAGACAGCACATACGTGGAGATATGTAGGTGAGCTACAACATTTTATGGCTTCCTAACCCTAAATCAATGTAGCTTCTGGAAAAGTCTTTAAACTGATGCCCATCTATGGTGTCTAACTCTCGTTTTTCAGGGTAGTATTAATATCTAGAAACTTTTGCCTCTTCACGTTAAGAGAAATTGTTTCAGTGCAGGATAAACAATGTGAGAAAATGAGGGCACTGCTGCCTACATTTGAGAAACGCTGCCAAAGGCAGCAGGCCAGGGCCAAAGAGAAACTCAGTTCTCCTGCAAGCAGTCATCCTGTGGAGGTTAGCTGTAAGATAGCCTGGCTGAGCACACTAGAGTCAGCATAAGTGGAATTTTCTGCTGTAAGTGTTATAAAACTGTAAACCTTCTTTCCTATATTTACAGCTACCCAGGCATTTTTTCCTACTACCAGAAGCACTTCAGGGGTTTGCTAATGCATGGGAAGCACCTATCTGATAAGAAACATAAATAGGTACAGCAATAAATCAATAAGCATTATGCTACTCCATGATGTGGACGGGGATCATTTCATTATGCCGATAAAAAAAAAAAAAAAAAAAACCAAAAAACCCCAAAAACACACATATCAAAAAAACCAATGCACGTCATACTACTATACAAAGGTGTATTTCTATGTACAGAGAATCTGAGGAATATTATACCTTGATAGGAGAGGAAAATAGTTACAGGACTTGCTGCTCACTGAAAGCAATCAGGATTGCATGGCAACTGACAGTATAGACTTATTAGAGAAGGTTGCATTAGAAGACAATATGCCTTATGAGGGAGATAGAGGCATTATTAAAACATAACGCACATCAAAAGTGATGCATACATTACACAGTGACAAGCTAATGCTTCCCAGGAAAAGACATTGTTTTAAACAGAGCTTTAATTATATAATTTTCTTGTTCAAGTGTGCAAAGCTCTAGCCAAGGAAGCATCTCTTTCCATATTAGTTTAAATAGCACCTTTCTCCTATCTAGTTGGTAGCTCCTATTTAATACTGTATTGCGACCAGGAAAATAAAAACTAATTGCATTAATAAAAATCTAATTGCATTAATTAACAGGTGTTTTATTTTAAAATTTCTATAGCAAAATGAAAATTGCGCCTGAGAAGTTGGACCAGCATGTTAATGGTCCTACTTTTCATTATTTATTTGGTACATTTCTTCAATAAAATCAGTTTCTTCCTTTAATTAAACACATTTTATACTTTTATTGCCATTGCATAAAGTCCAAAAATCACAACAGGGAATACATTACTGAGTCATTACCCACTTCTTAGATGACTGAAAGCACTTAGTTTCACCTCAAACATCACAGTGCGCTCGAGAAGGGGAACGTGACGGTGATTATTAATATTAACAATAACTTAGTATTGTGCTTCTATGCTGACGGTCTCCCAGTGACTCTCACCAGCTGTGGATCCAGCTCGCCATAGCCTGCAACTTAATCTATTGACAGCTTGTCCCCCACAGAGTTCCTCTGCGTGGAGAGAAGCATCCATCGTCCTGTGCTGCCAAAGCAGCTTTTGTCCAGCAATGGGGACACAAGCTAGATTTTGGCAAGACCCAGCACCAGAGTAAAACCCCAGCTCTGTTCCAGAGAGCCCTTAACCTTGATTAAATGAAATATTAAGGAAAGATAACACCGTACTACAGGCTTTGAACACTGAAATACAGAAATAAACCTAATGCAAGCTGCTCTTGCCAGCCCTGCAGAATACATGAGGTCCAGAAAGGGTTTCATAAATGTTGCAGAAGGCTATTCCAAACCAACCCATCAGCATGAAAGGAAGCATGAAGAAACAGAGGATGGAGAACATGATCTAGTTTTTCTTTAAGACGCCTAAGTCCCAAGGGCGCAGAAAACCACACAGTCTACTTAAGTCACAGAAATACTCAAAGTGTTTCAGTGTGAGCTTTCACATGCAAACAAGCTTTACAGGACAGTGCCATAGGCTTGTAGTAACCAATCTCATCTCAGTACTCTAACGCCTTTATTTTCATTATCTGGAACACAGTGCCTCCAAGGCCTTTCCTTCTCTATTACTGCTTTTGAACACCACAGTCTGTTGGTACTAGCAACATTTCTCTCCATAACAGTCTCTACATTTGGGATGGTTAACCAGAGGGTCCTGGCTCTTTTTTCCTGTCTCCCTCCAGCTATGTATTTCCTTTGGCTGTAGCACATGGGAGTTTTCATCTGTTCCTCTTCAAGTTGTCTGTTAACACTATTCATTTTCACAGCCCCCTACATGTGCCACTCAGTCTTCCAAATGAAGGACCTGCTTCACATCACATTCCCCTCTATTCCTTTCACCTGCACACAAATAGTGTAGATGTTTGGATAAGCGCAAGAAAGCTGCATTTTCCCAGTCACATCGTTAGCATATAGACTGACCAGGAGACATAACAGAAGTAAAAGGAAGGAAAATCATTTCAGTCAAATTGTTAGGACTTGGTTGTGGTTAAAAAGAGAACCTCTGAAAATATCTGTATCAATTATAATTTAAACTCCTTTGTGATCATTTAAAATTCCATCCAATTAAGGTAGTTTTTGCAGTATACCTCAAGAAACATCCTATGTGCAAAGTTTCCCTCTATTTATGTTCCCTGGCTCTAAATGCTGCTGCTCTATTGATTACTATAATTCAGCTCTAATTGCACTTTTACAAAGCAGAATGAATAGATTACAGTTGAGCTAGGAGGAAGCCAAACATCAATTATTAATATAAGAGAGCTGGCCTTTACCATGTCTGTATTATTTACCTTGGGGAGTTTAGGAACCTGCTGAATAGTATTTATTCTTGTAAATTAACCACTTCAAAATATTTGTTTCCATTAAGAAAAGCACCCAGACTAATAAAATACACTTTCAGAAAATGCAAACAAGCCCTCAGTGTCTGTAACGATACGTGAAAACCCAATGCACTTTCTCAGGAGGAGGCAGCCGTGGTATTTCAGAAAGCAGCCTATATATTCTTCACCAAGAATAAACACAGCTGGTTGATCTCCAGATTAGCTTGCAGCACGGGGTCTTTGGTTACTGTTTCAGTCATTGTTATTATTGCTAGGCTATTTTAGCCTCGACAGGGATCCAAAAAGCTGACTGTTTCAGTAAGGAGAAAAAGCTAGTGGTAAAAATGGTATTTCCTCAGTGCAATTTTTTGTATTTACAAGGCAATTACATGAAGCCCTATTTCCCAGCCCTATTTTGGCAGCATAGTGGCCATAATCCTCCCCCCCTGCCAGGCCCCCCTCATTCCTGACTTTCTCATTGGTCTCACATCTTGCCTGTGCATCCTCTGCTTCTTTGCTCCAGCAGTCTTCATTTCCATTAACAACAGTTAAAACTGACACACTTTATACTCTAACCTTATGGCCTATGGCTCTGGCTGATGATTTGGCTCTATTGATTTTTTTGAAAAAAATATAGATATCGTTAAAGAAGGAAAAATTTAAATTATTCCTCTGACCTTTATCTCTTGTCTTTGGATACTTCATCTGTCCAAAGAAAAAGAGTCATCTCTTTTCTGCCACTGGTTTGGTCACCTGCAGAATGATCTGGCTTGGTGCAGAGTGTGCCTGGCCAAAGCACAGGAGCTCCCAATTTGCAACCATATGCACAGGCCTACAAAGAATTTCTTCTTAGGAGTGAATTTCAGAATTGTCCACAGGCAGACAGTACCAGCGCAATTCCCCCCTTCAGTATTTAACTGCTACTTTGAAGGCAGCTCACATGCTGTATAGATTCTGTTGTTCTGTAGGTCGAGGTGAATCTCTTGCAGTAAACAAATACTATGCTTAAAAGCTTTTGTTTCTCAAATAAAAATATTCACCAAAGCTAATTCTGTAGATTTCCACTGTATCATAATCAAGAACTCACTGTACAATAATTAGTTAGCCATTTGCAGCTAGGATTGGAGGCATTCATCTTCTTTCCAAAAGCATATATATCACCATCTGTAACATCCACACAGTGTTTTGAATGAGATAAAACATTTAACACATTGGCTGCTAAAAGTTAGTAGATTTGTTGCAGAACCATAAAATGTGAATTATATTGTGCTGCTCCTTGGAGAGTACAACCCCAGCATTTGCCACTATGGTATAGTCTCTCATTGAAAAGCCTGGAGGGAATCCAATGAAATCCGTGCACAATATTCAACTGCAAGAGTGTTAATCCATGTCTTTTCTCTACCTGATTAGAAGAAACCAGCTCTTTTCTACCCATTAGGCATCTTTTATCGGCTCCTGCAATATATGTTTTTATTTCTTTTCAATTCTTTGGAAGTAATATCAGTGCAGTAGTACTCTAGTAACTGTGTATCTGTGATAACAACTTCGGGCTAGATAGTACCTAAGAAAGAAAACAAGATGCTTCTCCTTTGATTTACCGAGGAACTGATTAGAAACCCTCTGAGCAACACAATCCTTGGATATGAGGAACGTCATCAAGGTGGAGCAAGGAAGACTGATAGCTCTGACTTGTTTAGATTCCTCTCTCCAGACGTGCTGTCCTGCGGAGGGTTCCTGGCACCTCCAAAACTTCCAGTTCCCTCCTCCAATGTATTGAGTGCCAGGGGGCCACAGGCTATCCACATTCCACCACCACCCTACCACCCTCCACATCTCCAAATGTGTTACAAGCAGATTCCTGGAGCTGAAGATTCCTTTACCTCATTTCAGAGTTAGAGTTTTCCACAATATAATCCCTACCGTGCAGATAAAACTGCACTGCTGGTTGCTGGGTGTGTAAGTTTGAACTGGGCTGTGCTAAAGCCCAAGGGAACTGGCCTAACCAGTGAGCAGCATGAGCAAGTGCCCTGTTCTTGATATGTACCTCGACCCTGGGTCACCTGCAAATTTTATCATTGGCAATTTTATATTTACTTCACTATTATCTGCAAAATTGCTGAATAAGATTAATATCAATACTAATTCACTAAAACACCCACTCATTGATTCCTCATTATCAAATATTTGTCATGATCTAAGGGTCTGGCAGTTCTTAAAGCACTTATACCTGTTTTAATAATGTTGCACAGTGCTAGTTTTCCCTCAGAAATCACAGTTTAAGCTATCAGTCTGTAAGTCAACCAATCTCTTCAAGAGTTTTTTAATTTATTGACCAATTTCATGGATATTTTATAGTGCTAGAGACCTGAAACATGTTAGAATCCCACAAGTTCATGAAAATCAATTATAAAAATGAGAAAGTTCTGAAAAACCTCTCAAAGAACATTTATGGTTCAGGGATGAACTCTACTCCTTAAGCACCAGAGAAGCCACACAAGACATCAAATTCAAGACAAAAATTTCATAGGAAGGCAGGTGGCACTCGCTTACCTATATCAAATCACCTGATCCAGTGGAATATTGCGCAATGCTAAGTCAGCAGCTATCAACTGTACATTTAAATAACTATACAGGTACTCTGTACATGAAAAATGAAACCAGATTTATTTGAGATCTATTTCAAAACATTATGTAAAAGATATCTACAAAACCCCCACCGTCAATTAAGAAGAGTCAGAGAAGTTCTCTCTACCAGATCCATATGTTCTTGTGTTCCCTTTTCCTTGCCACTCCCCTCACATGAGAAATCATTGACTTTATCTGGACATGAGCTTTCAATGCATTTTTCTTCCACACCCCTGCCCCCCACCTGATCTTTTTTCCCTAAGCCTTGAGGTATTAGACAAATGCTATCCATTTAGTGAAGACTTTCCTTTTTCTTCAAGAAACAGAGATGAAATCCACTCAGATAGGAGGAAATAAAAAAAAGAAATACTTTAGTCAACCTCGAAAGAGACAGAACAACACTGGAACACCCATTATTTTAAGTATTTAAAAAAACAAACAAACGGAAAAAAAACAACAACCAAACAAAAAAGCCCACACAACCAAAAAACCAAACCCCTGAGAGATATGTCTTTGTTTTAGTGATACTTTAGGAGCCTTGAAAGACACCTATGAACATTCACTTTTTCACGTGTTACAAACCACCTTTATTGCAATATACAAGTAGCAGTCTGTTATATCTTGAACAGATATAACGTTATTAATAGCAAATTTCTCCTCCCAAATGAAGTCCTTCCATGAATATTTATCTACATTCAAATAGAAATGTCTCTTATCTCTGAAAAGAATTCATGAACTTTAATGGCAACTTCAGATAACTTAATAGGTTTATATTTCCCTCAAATAAACAGCTTTGCATTAGCATATGAATGTTATTATCTATCCTTTAACTTTGCCAGATGCTGACCACTTTGTTGCATTTTTAATAGCCTACCTATGAAATTTCTTCATTAAATGTTTTTGATCGAGTGTTAGCTTTGATGTCAGCTTGAGGAAGAATTTTGCTTGTTTGCATATCAGTGAGCTGAAACTTACCTGGAAACGCTTTATGCCAGCCTAAATTACAAAAAAGGCCTTACACAGCTAGGCTTACTTCTCTGTTATAACACAGGTATCTGAGGAAAACACATTAAGTACCATGAAGGATGCAAAAATACTACAATCTGAACAGCATGTAGCATCATCATTCTCATTCTTTCTTACTACAGGAGAGCTTTTTGAAGAATCAGAATGCTCATTTCACAGAAAATAGTACTTTATGATGTTTTTTCTGCATTCCAGGGGAATTTGAATTACATGTATAAATGTGGACTTACATACAAGAGAGAAGAGAGATGGAGAGATCCCTTTGAGACCTTTGTAGATTGAAGAACTTTATTTATGTACATCTTCCCATTAACATTTTTATTATTAATGAACAACACATGCCTGATAACAGTCACGGATTTTTTTTTTCCTGTGTGGAGAAGATCTCAAACATGGTAATTACTAAGGTCTCTAATGGATCCCTAGGCACTAGAAGAGATTCTGCTCTTCAAGTTTCCTATTAAAGGTTTATCTTGAAGCTCTTCCTAAAGAAGGGAAAATACAGGGATGAAGAAAGATCCTTTCCTCTTGTTTTATTTTGACCTTGGTTGACTAACCTTGAAAACAGCAAATAAGCTTTTTTTTTTTTTTTTTCATAGGAGAATATCATTATCGTGAATTGAAGACAAGGCTATACTGGACATCTTTCATTTAAGTTAATGTACACACTCTGATTATAACAAAGTCTTTATTTTTACATGCTTGAGGAAACATCTCTTTTATTCGGTATTTCCATTAGTTTAAAAAGTGATTCCTACTACTGAACATGTATGTTCTCACATAACACCCTTTGTGCTACACTGCTTCAGGTCTCAGTCTAGGTAGATAATGAAAGTGATTCTTCCCCACAACACAAATTCCCACCTAGCAGACCCAAGCAAACAGATGCCTCAGAAGGTTGAAACAGATAATCCACCCTGATATAGAAAGAGATTTGCATGCATTTGGTTTTACACCTACTCTGATAGATGCAGCCCTAGAGCTTTCCTGGATTAACTCAATTATTCATCATCATCTATTTATCAGTCTACTTGTGTCTGAAATGAATTTCAGAGTAAAATACAGCAACAAGGAACTTGCTACCTCAGTGGACTGAAATTGTTCATGTGACTGCCTCAGTTCCTGATTTACACAGGGCAAATGGGCATTGCCATGCAAGTCAAGCTAATGGTCCATTTGATCCTTTTTCTTACTGTGTCTTAGAAAGGAACAAAATGTTGTACAGTGGGAAATGATACATAACTATTTAGAGAGGCAGGTTTCCATCCCATCCCACCCTCCAACAGAGATGCTGCTTCCAATTAAGCATGAGACTTTACAACACCTCCACAAGAAACTCTAGAGTTAAATTGTGTTGGTAACATGAATTTGGCTAAGAGCCAACTGCAGTCCCTCTTGAAGTTTTTCACACTTGCCAGTTTCCCCTTCTGTTCAATATTAATTCATTATTTTCAGTACTGGTTTAAGAAGTTAATCTTCCAAGTTGTAGATCAGACAGTTACTTACTATGAATTTTTATTGGTTATTTACCTGTTCCTGTACCTTAAAAATCAGTAAAATCAAGGCAAAAACTTCATAGAAATGCTTACTGTTTTCCTAGTTATCTCTATGCACATACCTGGAGAGATGTAGGGTGTGTTCAATGCTTATAGCTGTCACCAGGCTGTTTTAATTTTATCTTAGCAAACTTACACTCCAATATGTATTGATAGTAGGAAGAGTGAAGCAGCTAAAAGCTGAAGTCTTCTATAGTGATTTTAATTAAGAGTCTGTCACCATCTGAATTATTATTACTGTTACTTTAGAAATTAAATTGCAGCATAAATTATTATAATAAAGAAGACTGGTGATTGTGATTTTAGCCAAAGTGCCTGAAATAGGTTTAGCTTGCATTATGCCTTTTGGGCCACTGGGGAAAAAGAAAATCAAAGACTTTCCATTTGGAAGAAGAGCTGTGATGATGCCAGATACTTCCATAATTACCTGCTGTTTAGCTATGGAAGCTATAGCTGCCCTATCCCCACCTTCAAAGCCCATGGAAGGCCACGGCACTCCCACAGTTTCTCACCCAAGCGCTCCCTTCCCGGGGTCCGTGCTTTCATGTTTGCTGTATCACTGTGTCTCCAACATGCCCAGCTCCCCTGTGTTCCTGCTTGCTCTCTCTTACAAACACACCACAGCAGAATGAAATCCACAGAAAGCCTTCCACCTCATGTGTACACCACAAATATGTGTGTTTGAAACATGAGATGTCTGCGTTTGGGCTGAAAGTGGCAAATGTGTAGCTAGTTGATGTAATAAAACAGCTAAATTCTCAACTTTTTTTTTTTTTTTTTAAGGGGGGGGAAAAGCAAGCATTCACTAACTCATAACCATACTTTATCAAACCATGAGAAAAATCAGACAAAAGCCAAGAGAGGAGAGTTTCCAGCCAAAGACTTCAATACACAGGCTCCCCTGGGAGTGACTTGCACATTGCACGTGAGGGGGTGCCTCCTGCTTTGACTAATGCCTGCGAATGGTGTCAAGCAGCTGCTTTGCTGGCTGTTGGCAGGGTCTCCTGACAGCCACCTCATGTCATTGCTTTCACTCAGCCACTCCACTCTGGAGAGAAGAGAGGAAGGAAGCTGCCATTCCTACCAAGCGCATGGGGTACAGCACAAACACCATCACAATGCTGCAACTTCAGTGGACTGAGTGGATGCATGTCACATGGAGAGCTGAAATGGCACTAGCTTCCAGCCTGTGATTAACCTGAAAAGTCATACCCCAACACCACCATCCCCGCTGACCTCCAGTGTGCTGGAAAGATTGGGTTCTCTTTTTTTTTTTTTTTTTTTTTTCCAATCCTTATAGCTTTTAGGGGAATATAAGCAATGAAACTGGGAGGAACTGAGTCACAGCTGTACCTAATATGAGCGAGTCACCCAAGCACTTAAGAGCAGCAGCCCCACGCTCCACGAAATGCAACACTGGAAAAATGAAGTGCTACAACAGGCAGAAATGGATTGTGATCCTTAAGCTCCCCCTGCCTGTATCTGCAGACGCACAGCAGCACTTCCTTAGCTAAAACAGCCAGAAAATGGTTTTATGTGAACACTAAACAAGGGAATTATTTCCTATTTGATGCAGATTGTCTTCACGTGTCTGGGCTGAGATTCCTTTTCCTTTGCACCAGAAAACTCAGTTATTTAATTTACAAAAGCATGTGTCTTGGCAAATGAAATGCAGGTGCAGCTAGTTTTTCAGCAGATGGATGCAATGTTTTTACTGTACCCTGAAGGCCAACCAAAACTACAAAATAAAACAACCAAGTATAATATAAAATTCAAACTCTAAGAGAAAAATAATTTTGGCAGCAGGTTAAGTAGGATGAGTGACTAACAAAAATGCAGAAGATTAAATATTTTTTAAGGAAAATAGAAGATTTTGTTTTTCATATTTAGAGCTTTGTTATCTTTTTTGCTAAGCTGTAATTAATTATAAAACTTTTCTAATTCTGGCTATGAGTTTTAAAGCCCATGTAGCATAAGTCCTTAAAAACCTGCATTTCAAGTTACAGCATTTAATTCCAGTTTTTCAGCAATGGAACCTTCAGAAAATAAAAAGCTCTCAAGTGAAGAAATGTCACTGCCTTAGGATAGGGTCAGAGTTTCACTTTTGCATGCAAACCCGAAATAATTTACATTTGTTTCAAATTGCTGTAACATGTCAGAATGTGGAAAGCATCAGAGTGGACTGTTTTCTTTATAAAGTAATAGAAGTATTAAAAAGTGGAATCTTACTGTATTTTTCAACAAGAAAAAACATCTTCAACAAGTTAGTTTTATATTCTTACCCAGGCTTCACATTAGGTAATTTATTGTCTGAAAAACAATCCGTTAATATTTAAGATAGCCAGGGCCTGCCCTGCATTACTTGTGTTTCATTCCAAAACCAAAAAAGCATTATGTGTTGGTTGGAAAGCATATAAAACTATGTCTGTACAGCTGATGTCATTTTTCTCCAGCGTGGGTCTGCACAGTTCATACACACCACCACCATCATCATCGATTCACAGCACTCTCTATAAAATGTGTCTGGCAATAAAAGCTTGAAGTGCATTTAGAAAAAAATAGAGCAAATCTTCACCTTTCACAGATGGGTCTTGTCCAGTAGATCTGATTAACTGGTTTGGCAGCCACTCTACCAGAAAGCCACACGCACAGCATAATGCAGTGCTACTCTACAACTTTATCTTAATGTAAATCATGAGATTGTTTACAGATACTCAGAAAATGATAGATACTCTTAGTCTTCAGCTCAGAATCTCTTTCAAATGAGCATCAAAATAATGATTGTTCTCTCTTCTACAAACAGATGCAGGCATTGCTAAGCCCCCAAGCACAAGAGTGAAATTCACCCCAGTGCCAAGGACCTTCACTGAGACTCTCACGCGTAAAATGAAGCCAAGGCCTTGTACTTCCATCAAGCACTTTTTCCAAGGCAATACCTCAGTACGCCACTGCAAATGTATATCACTGCTTAATGCTAATCTTTCAAAATCTGTCTCAAACCGCATGATACATGTGGG
This sequence comes from Falco naumanni, assembly GCF_017639655.2. Classification (NCBI taxonomy): domain Eukaryota; kingdom Metazoa; phylum Chordata; class Aves; order Falconiformes; family Falconidae; genus Falco; species Falco naumanni. The sequence goes on from NC_054068.1 coordinate 14,186,158, forward strand.
CAAGTTTTCTGGTTTAATTCTGTGCTTCACACAAGGGCAGCTATATCGGAATGGTCGTTGAAATGACTCCTTTACGTATGCTGTGTACAAAGCGATACAGCATGTTGTGTATTATTTGTTCAGAGTCTCACATTTAAAATGCAATAAAAATAATTCCAAGGAATAGCATTCCTACTTGGGTCTGTATAGCCTGGGTTAGCACTTTTAAAGAAGTATATTTTGAAACAAGAAAAATCCAAGGTAGAAATGAATTCTTTAAACTGTCCTGATCCTTGTTTTCTATCCAACTTCGAAGACCTTGAAATATAAATAGCATCAGAGCAGTTCAGACACTGAAACATGCACTAACTCCTTCTGCAGGCATAAAGAAAAGTTACTCACTTATGACAGGTATACCCATTTGATCATTACCTGAAAATATTCAGAACATGCATCCCTGGGAGACAAAGCGTCTTGCTAGGGCTGAGGGCTGTCATATTTTATGCAACTCATGTCTTTAGTAAATCAAGATTATTACATCCACCAATCTAAGCCTGAAAGGGGAATCATAGTAGAGAACTAGGCTTTAAATTTTCTCATTATAAAGAAGTCAACAATTTTGTTCTGGACCCAGAATCCCCCCAAAGCCACACGGCATTCACAGTAAGCCTCCTAGTACAGCACTCTCCTACAAATCTGTTATACACTTCATTCTTTTAGTTCCAGAGTTTTGTGAAACTCAAGCCCTGTTATATAGGGGTCACGCAACTTGGGTAAAAGTAGGAATTTGTCTAAGCCAGGGCTGGATGTGGCCACAATATGAATGATGAGCAGTCACGTGGCCTTTCTCCATCCCGTTCTAAGTATCACATAGCCTGCAGGACTTGCAGCAGCTGTGCCTGCAGTTCCCTGGGACTTCCCCAGAAATCCTCATTTTCACATCCCTCGCTCCACACCACAAAAAAGCAACATCACAACAAAGGTAACACGTCTGCAAAATACCTGAATCCTTTGTACAGGCAAAGGCAGACCAACAGGACAGCACGTGATAAGGAGCAGCCATATGGGGCCCAATCCTAGTTTCCAATACAGACACTGGGAATCCCCAGTTCCCAAAATATTAGATCTATTTGATCTCTAAGGAAGGAAAAAAAACATGTTCTATGCTTAGCCTTACGTTTAGCAACATTTCTGTCAGAGGCTCAGCAGGTATTCCTGCAATGCTCTGCATTGTCTAGCTAAGCTGGACTCATGCTAAGCAGCAGAAGAGGAATGGATAGAAGGAACGTTCTCATTGTGCTGCACCTATAAACTAATCAGATTCTCTTTCAGGATCAGGTTGTATGTAAAAAAACCCAAACAACAAAACCCACCAAAACTTAGTCTGGGTTTACCAATCTAGTTAATCCATTGTCTCCATTTGCATCTCCTGCCAAATCTCATTGTTACAGCAACTGCATCACCTGCAGATCCCTGTCAGGCCAGTTCCCAAGCACCATGTTACCGACCTCTCTTCTCCACCCTTGCGCAGGAAGGTGCCAGGTCTTGCCAGGGCTCAGTGCAGCCCTCCAGCCACAGCACTTCTGCATCCCTTTGGAGCAGTGCTAGCACAGCAAGGTTGTTTTTCCAGAAACAACTACCCTTTACTGTACATAGGGGCCACCTAACAGCTAGAGGAATCATAACAGGCTTTTTCATCTGTGCCTAGCTCTCTCATTCATTACTGGGCTTTACTAAATATTTTAGGAGCTAAGGGCTGGGTCTGCCCAGAGAACAAATGGTTTCAAAATCCCTCTAGAAATGATCTGAGATCTGATGGCACATCTGTCCCCTCTGCCCTGAGCTCCCCCAGTTCTTCATGTGGAATCACAAACTAGCATATATGACTGCATGACTACCTATAGGTTTCATAAAAATACACATCAGCTACTTCCATTCAGGAGTTTACTTTTCTTCTCCTGCTCTGTCCACTCTCCACTCCCTCTAGCCCCAGACCCTCCCCTAGCCCCCCCCCCCCCCGTAAGCTAGGAACTCCTTTGGAAGGAAAGGGTTAGCTCTGGCAATCATGTCTCTAACAACATTTAATAACACTGCATAAATGCTTGGAAAAATATGGAAGAAGTGTTTACAGTAGCTGTATATCATGAGATTTATAGGCCTATTAAAAATTATTAGGCTTTACGATTTCTTTAGTGACAAAGCTGCTTTCATAAACTGCTCTCAACAACTTCATATCCAGAGTCTGCAGGACCTGTATTTTTAAGTTTTCAAAGTAAAAATTACATATTTCCTTCACCATTACATTTTTTGTTTTGTTGTTTAAAACAACAATTCCCTAGCTCTTCTGGCCTAGCAATTCAGTTTAAAAAATAACTATTACCCTGGAAACACTTTCAAATGGACAGTATGATTACAGGGACTGCTGTAAGTAATGCTGTAAAGTGTTCCCAAGCGCCTGAATAACTAAAACGTACATGTCACAGATCAAAGTATGTTGTCCCATAGGCGGGTTCATTACACGGTGCACAGTGCCAATTCAAGCATCAAGTTGAGGTATTTCTGTTCCTTTATCCTAATTTGCACAACGTAGGGAGCTAGGTGGTCACCCACAAATACAAATAGCTTTCCAATTATCAAAACTTTACAGTTCAGCAAGCAAAGACATCAGCCTTCATTGGTTACAAGTTACATAATTCCTCCATTACTTTAACACTCAGTTTCCTATTTGTCAACTAATTCTCTCGCTTCTCATGTTAATTAGTTCACATGCTCGGTCTTAATTTCTTTTTGGGTCTGGGGGGTTTCTTGAGTTGGTGGCTGCCATCTCCCCCTGCCAGAATTACCTTCCCCTAGTGCATGCTTCTTGTGGTAAACTTCTAGTCAGATTCATTTATAGAAAGAACTTTCTGGTGCTTAACGAAGCCCTTAGCAGGACATACAAAAATACTTATATCTTGAATTAACCATTAACAACTCATTTGTTCTAATTGTCTTAAATTCAAACTTCTAACAGTGTATTTGACTTTATTAATTAATCCCTTAATCATTTAATGTCAAGTATGCAATTGAGCATTGATCACTGATACCAGTTTCAGTGGCTGCTACACTTTGGTTGGACGCAAGGACCTTATTCACAATGGTAAAATCTTTACCCCTGAACATGGCAAGCAGGAAGGCAGGACAATGGAAACATCATTTTCATATTGGCTACAATACAAGCTCTCCCTGTTCCACCCTCTGCCTCACCAAGAAACAGAAGGGTTAGTACTGTCCTTTTGTACTCATGATGGCCACGATTCCTTCCTTCAGCGTCCACATATCAATTCCCAATGGCTATAAGGAAAAGTAAGAGATCTTTCCACTTACTATGAGAGCATAATCTTAGATTTGGCTTCAATTGATTAAACCAATAAAAACATTTGCAAATGTACTTTGTATTAGAATCCAAAACCAGGGAATCATGGCTGCTCTAATACATATGCCAAAGATGATACAGCTGGACAAAGAGAGTCAAATTCAGGAGCTGTTTCATAATCTCATTTTAAATTGCTCAAGTTAACAAAAGGAAAAAAAAAAGTTTGAGAGTTTTGAGTTGAAGTGGTGGACAGAAATCACCCTACTCCAGGTTTCATTTGGGTTTGCCTAGGAAAAAAAATCTCATCAAAACTTGCTCAGCACAGAAAGACCTTTGGAATGGGCCTTTTTCCACTAACAAAGGTAATCCTTTGTGTGATACAGACATTTTGAACAACCAAATGACATTAAAAAATATTCTAGCTGTAATCTATTACTTTCTTCCATAAATGATAACAAAAATCACAACACAACTGCCAAAAAAAAAAATGTTTCTATTTCTGAAGGGTGATACCAAAGCTCTGTATTTTCTGTCAAGGCATTTGCAAAGATTTCTCTCCATCACATCCCTTGAGTCTTCAGTACTGGACAGGTACTCTATGTTATAGACAGTAGTTACAGTCAAACTGTGTTAATGAATTAAACACAAGGCTGCACAGAACCTGTCATAATTTACATCATAAAACTGCTAAAATCTCAGTGGTAAATCACAATGAGAAAAAATGGTTTGTTCAGGTTAATCCTGGTTAAACCATATAAATTTTTCAATATATCCCAGTGGTCTTTTTTACAGAAAAGATGAATGTGACCTGAATAGAAAACAACTGATTTCAAACTTTGCTGAACCCATTCGCAAGAAGAGGTAAAAAAATTCGAAGCCAGCAGGCAAGAGACAAAATTATTTGAAGTTTTCCTTCAGACTTTCATCTGTGTAATATACAGCCCCCACTGTGCAATCTAAGATTATTGGCAACACCAGCAAACCATCACTGACCAGGGCAGTAATTAAAATTCAGCACTGCCCCTAACATTACCTGCTGTTTACTGTTGGCTAAACCAGGAATAATGCTGCAAAAAGAAATGCTGCAATACTCCAGGGCAGTGGAGTTTGTAAGTAGAATGCCAGTGACTTTCAAGATGCTTTTCTATTAAACTACTGGGTGGGACCAATTCCTTCACTTTTATGGAGCTGAATACCACCTACAGCGGACTGAAGTGGGGCATCATTCTTTACTGCAGCATGTATTGTTTCCAGTGCTAATCCACTGGAAGAAAACTATCAGCCTGAGATTTTCTGATGTGCATCAAGCTTCATGAGAAGTTCTATTTTTCCTCTAAATGGAAAGGAAAATAAACATGTTTATAAAGGTTCTTCTGTGTGCAGGGAATATGAGAACAAACTCTTTTTTTCCTAACTAGCTACCTTGGAATGGTTTAGCATCAATGAAGAAAGTGAGATGACTCATAGGAATAATGATTTTTATGAGTATAAATACTATACAATCAGGACTGGAACACAGGCTGCATATGGTTAATCTCAGTAAGTACACTGAGGAGTCATGGCGTTTCTCACATGCGCGTACAAGACCACACTTGTATTTACTGTTTAAAAAATTATTATTATTGTTTTTGATTTAAGCACTGTAGACATAAAAGTATGGAAGCTATTCTGTGTTGTGTCCTAGGAAGTACAATGCATACAATTAGATCACAGTTGTGAAACAAAGCACACTACGCTCACCGAGTGCTGTTAGAGCCAAAATACAAAGTCAGATTAACAAAAGAAAGCCATTGCCAAATCAGAAACATTTGTAATGGGATTTTGAGACTTTCAAAAGGTCTTCCAGACAACATTCTGGAATTTGGAATGTGCAAAATCACATAGGAAGAACAAACTACTTAATGTCAGGAATCAATCACTAAATTCTAAAGACCCTAGATTAGATAAACACAAGGCAAAGTGACATCCTATGTTAATATTGTCCATATGCATGGACATTAAGAACGCACACAAACATTAGTGACTATGAACTAATGCTTCATAGCTTCAGATACGTTCAGTTTTGGTTTTCTCCCTATCTAGAATGCATGCTCAGTTATACCCATTTTTCTATACAAACGCAGCAAGTTTTTGATGGCACACGTTGGACCTTTTGATACAAGTTTTAAATTATATTTAGTGGCACAATTGCCATTTGTCTCAGCCAGCTAACAGGAAGAGAAAGAGAAACAAAAACTTCTGAGATTTCAGCATTTTCACAAGCACAAGTGCTGTTGTCAAAGCATTAGATAGCAGCAGTAGTGACCAGATGATCTTGAACAATAATTTGCTGGGGTCAAAGCTAAAGCAGATAATAGAATTAAAAGATTCATTTCACTGAAGAAGGTGGGTGACTAGCAAAATCCCTCTCTCCAGGAAAATTAAAATAAGGGGAAACCAACCACAACAGCCATACAAGCAGTAACACAATCTTCAAACAAAGATAGCACAGAAGTGTGGAACAGAAGACTAGAAAGTAGTTACTATTTTTCCCCCACATCATGGTTAATATGTAGTACATCACATATGTATTTCAGAAGGTTCCACAAAAAAAAGTTCATGCTTATATGGCTTTGGGCTAATATTTAAATAAGTTAAGCAATAGAAGTTAGTTTTAACAAATCCAGCAGTCTAAGCCAAGTCCAAATGTGATGATGGCACACAACCGCCCTGACCACCCATCACCTGGATAGCATCACTACAAATGTGCAAGTCTTGAGTAGAACCTATGCAAGTCTTGAGAAGAATCTGTGCAAGCCTACAAGGAAGAAATTAGGGTGCAACAAGAAGAAACAGCCTTTTATTTCTTTAAGCACTCTGTGGGCTAAACAATCCTTCTTTTACATATTCCCATCTGAGACAAGAGTTCATAATCTAATACAGGATTCCATGGGTAGTTTCCCTCTCCCCCCTCACATTTGCCATGATTTCTCCCACATTAATTAAAAGAGCAACTAAAGACATAAAGGCAAAATTTGTTAAACGTATTACAGATCTTACTTTTTCTTTCTGAAAAAGTATTCTTTGCAGAATATAGTATCAGATTAATATAGATATGGTATCCCTAACAAGTTACAACAGGTAATTAGATCATGGACACCTTCAACAGCAGTATAATTATTTTTACATTGTCTGCAGCTAGTAGTTAGAGAATAGCAGATAAGCTATTTCTAGACAACTCTAATAAGATTGTGGCTTTATCTGAGCCCAGAGATATCCTCTTTCCCTGCAAGTTGCATACAACTCAAGACCTGACAGATACATACATTAGAACCTTTTTATAATTCCAATAATGAAAAATGAAGTCATTATAAAGGCAGCCAAGTGAGATTTGCAATGCCAGCGTTTTAAACTAACTTCTGAACACATAAAAGCTTTGTCACTTATCCATACCCTGAGTCTCCGAAGAACTAGCAAATAGATAAATTTTCTTAATTACTCCACCTTATAACCAAATGTCATCAGTTCACTGGAAGTTTACTAGATCCAGTTTCAGTTTTCATATCCAAAACATTTGCACTCTGAGGTGGCTTCCTAACCTCACACTTCACTAACTGGACATAGTGCTGAGCCAGAAGGGATACTCATGGCTATGTCAAAAGCTCAGCTCAAACACTAGGTCAGCCCAGTGCAGAAGCAGGAGCAGAAAAGCAAGCATGGCAAGAGGCCTGCCTAATCCCACCCACTTGTTTGACAAACTTGCTTGACGTCAGGATAACCACTCTTGAGTTTGGAGAAGGAGATCCCTGAAAATCAACTAGCTGTCCTGGACCCCTCTTCTCTCCAGGGTTGTATCCCATGGGATTCTTATAAGCAGATCCCTGAACAGGCTAAAGTCTGCTCTCCTGAAGTCCAGGGTCGGAATCCTGCTGTTTGCCTGGACCAATTCAGTCACTGCAGCCAAGGCTGCCCTCAGCCTTCATATCCCCAGCCAGTTCTTCCTTGTCCATAAATACCAGGTCCAGCAGAACAGCTCCTTTCATTGGTTCCTCAATCACCTGTGTTAGTTGTCATTGATACACTTCAAAGACCTCCTGGCTTGCTGATGCCCTGCTGTGTTGCCCTTCCAGCAGGTATTTGGGTCATGAGCGTACACCATGAGGACTAGGACCTGCAAATGTGGGGCTTCTCCAGTTGTCTGAAGAAGGTTTTGTCTACTACTTCTTCCTGATGAGGTGGTGTGTAGCAACCACCACAATGTCACCCCATGTTGGTCTGCCTCTTAACTCTGACCTATAAGCTCTCAGCTGGCTCATCACCTTCCCCAGGCAGAGCTCCATGCACTCCAGCTGCTCTCCCACACACAGGACATGTCTTCCTGGCCTGTCCTTCCTCTCCTGAATTCTGTATGCATCCTTCACAGCAAAGATTACACAGCTAAGTAATTTTGTTAATAACACCACCACAATACCTGCCTAAACTGAAATGGAAAACCGAAACTATGGGATTTGGCAGATTATTACCCAGACAAAGTTTGAAGCATTAAAAAAAAAATTATCTAAAACTTCACCTGGGTAGTGGCTGATACAGCCTCACAGTAACCTTTAGAGGTGGCTATAGGAATACAATGGAAGTTACGGCTGCTGAACCAGTTACTGGAGCACTTTGTAAATAAAGTTAGCTGAGTAGCAGGTGAAAGGAAAAGTAAACTTCACCCTTTGAATATCTGAGTATGGCCTTTTATTATCAATATTGCCACAAAAGCAAACAAGAGTTTAAGCATGACATCAGCAGAGCAGGAATGCTGAGCATGCAGTCCATATACAGTCCATGCAGACTCACTAATATTCATGATTTGCAAAGGAAAGTGTCTGTGTGTGTATCTGTGTATCTGTGCGTGTGTGTCTCTCTCTCTCTTCTAGCAAAGGGACTACCATTATTACTTACCAGTCACTCATTCCACTTCTCCAGTACGCAGCAGTTTGGTCAAGCCTCCCTGAGCACCTGAGCATTTCACTGCACCATACTTATCATCTCACTCTATTTTTAAGGAAAACTCCCCCTTCCCCCATGCATTCACGTAACCCCTATGCTCTCTCCTAATGAGCTGTGTAGAAAAACAGCCATTTATCCTAATTAAGGGACAAGGACAAGAACACAGGCATTTCCCGTGTCTTAATTACAGATACCACTTTTTGCAGCTATCACCCAATTTCTAATTGTATGAATACTCATATAGAAAATTCACAAGTTCTGTAAGTGTTCTGTTTTTTTTTTAATCTGATCTTCAAAGCAGGGTCAAACTCAGAAAGACAGAGAGGAATGCAAAAGCTGTCCTGCTTTTCTTAGTGAATGACTTGGAATCAAGGCAGTAAAAAAAGTGAAAAGAAACATTGCCTCTGAGAACAGATTTTGCCAGTTTATGTTCTGCTGGAAGCGCTGAAGATTAAAGCCATCTCCCATACTCATGGAAAGTCAGAGAAGCAAAGCAGCAAGTACCACCAACCACTGCCCATCAGGACAGAAGCTTCATAAGCAACTCGCACAGCAGCTGAAGGGAGCTGAAACTGCACCTTCTGATGCAGAAGTGAGCACAAAAAGTACAGAATCTGTGGCAGCTCCGGCTAGGGACTGCACATTATACTTCTTGATGACAACTTAAGAATAGAATCAAAATATTTTACAGTGTGAAAATCCTTTGGTGAAAATCAATTCATTAAGACTAATACAGTGACAATGTGTGGGTTGCACTTCCCTCTGTGAATCCCAGATTGCTTAATGAAGGCTCAAGGAACTGAGCCTTCCAGCTAGAGCTGGTCAAAGTCTGCAATTCCTGCTGCACAGAATATTTTGAAACAGACCTTGGGGATATATCCTACAAAAATTGAAATCTTAAAATTGCTTTCTTCATAAAATAAAAAACTCCCTAACTACTTCATTCTGATATTGCTTTCCTCTCCCTTTATATTGCAAATTATGTCACAGCATACATAGTAATATTTTAAATTATAAATCAAACATAAAACCTATAAAAATTCCTTTAAGTTATTAAAAAATAAATAAAGTCGAAGTCACCACTTTTTTAGGTCATTTTGATATGAGAGAAATGGCATTTTCTAAAGAAAAAAAAACCACCACTGTCAGGAATTTCTTTAACAAGTTCTTTCTCCGGTGTTGAAGAAAGTAATCTCAGGCTGTAAAAGCAGGTCCAGAGAAAACAAAACCACATCTCCCAGTGCATGTTCCTACGCATAAACCAGCAGTCACTACAGACTTTTCACACAACCAGCTGCATTGCCTACTGATATTTCTTTCAGTATAGATAATTATTCATGCCCTAAGTAAACCAAGAAGCACCCTTCTGAAAAAGAGAAATTATTTTTCATCAAGTTTTATTTCAGGTACTAGAAAGAGCACAGGAGTAAATATCTTGCACACAGAGACTGACTGGAATAGCAATGCTCTGTTTTGTTTACCTGGAGCTCATCTGCTACGCCTCAGCAGCTTTAAACAATTATTTCAAAATGGAATTTGAAATTATCAAATTACCATCAAACTAAGTTTTCACAGGTAGAGATAACCCATAGATATATACCAGGAACACATCAAGTAGGGAGAACTCAGGTTCTGCACCATTAATTTCCTTTCCTCCTTACCACAAACCCGGTTCTGCCCACCACGGCCAGGTCACCATGCAGCTGCTCAAAGAAAGGGGACAGTGGGCCTCTCTGCCTCTTTGGGCAGCAACAGCAACTTGAAGTCTTCATGAAATGATGGCTGCAAATTATAATGAAAGAGAGGATGATATTGAGGTCGGGGAAAAAGAGGGAAGTGACATGAGCCACAGGCTCCAGTGGCTGCTCCATGCACAGAGCGGGATTAGAGACTGCTGGAAATGCCAGTGATGTCCATCATGTCGCAGTGCCTGCCCTCCCAGTGCCTCGGGTACACTTGTGCGACCATCCCTCTTTTCCCCAACAGGCTCATGTCTCACATCACTTGCACATAATCGTTCACAGAAAAAAAAGAAAATCATACTTCTGCTGAACTGAAACCTTCCCAGAGCACTGTAATGTTACTGTTATTGATTTATCTATTTAAAGTAGTGTCAGGATTTTGTCATTAATATTTGATTGGTCTTTTTAAACCGTTACAAGAATTGCACAGACCATAAAAAGGTGTTACAGTAAAGCACCATAGGCAGAACAGCATTATCCTAAACCACGGGGGATGTTGGTTGGCACTATCTTCTACATCTTAAAGCTCTCACAATGTATCAAGACACGATTATGTCATTGCCAGGACCTGACTTCTCAGCACACATGGATTTAAAGATGAGATTAAATAAGACTACTAGAAGTGGCAGAACAAAACAAAAATCTAAAGTTACAGACATTCACAGAATAAAAAGCAGTAGTATGTTTATTCATTAGTCAAAGTAAATTCAACATAGTATGCATTGAAGATTTGCACATTTTAACAGGACTTATTACAGTGAAAGGCTTGCACATAAGAATGTACCATTACAAGTGAAGAGCTCTGTCCTATTTCTTAAAATGCAAAGAAAAATAGATCTTGGGGTACTTTAAAATGTGTGCATTACCCCAAGCATACTTAGTATTCTGAAAACATAACTCACAACAAGAGCAATCGTGCTTTTAGAATCAAAGAGAGGATCTATGAAGAAACCTCATCAATGAATTTATACAAGGCCTTATATACAAACAGAATTAAAATGCATTGGTTTTTCAGAGTACAAAATAAGTTAAAAATGGTGTCAGGAGAATGATGCAACCCCAAAAGTTTATTAGCCACCTATCCACACTACTGACCTAGAGGTAAAAATCAAGCTGCCAGCATAACTGCCCAAAGAGTTGGCAAATGAGCCCAGATGCCTTTGATGAGGAAGCATCTCCCATATTTTGACATCTGATGCCTTGGACCATCATCCCAGAACATATGTTTGGTAGAGTAAAAGGTGTTCAAACTTTTAGCTATGTTATTAAAAGCATACATGTAAATATGCCAGGTTTTACTTATAGAACAGGAGTATTTTTGTATTAATTTTAGATAGAAGTGGTAACGTTAGCAAGTCTTTAAGTAGCCTGAGTGCTCCCAATGCGTAACCCAACATTATACAGTTTGTAACTCTAGTAGGCTGAAGTTTTCCATCCTAGGTATCTGCCACTGAGCTTTCTAAAAAATTTCAGGTATGAGTTTTGGAAAACTTCTGGAGGGAATTTAGGAAAGAAACACATTCTTTATTCGTGGTAAAAATGCTCACAGTCTTTCTGTTGAGGTGTTCTAGTCCAGTATACCTGTGAACTTTAGAAGGGACTTAAATTTTGGCTACAAGTGATGTCCTGGTTTCTGGGCAGTTGCTTTGTCACTCAGAAATTCTTCCAAACATTGCCAAATTATAAACCTCTACGATTCCTCAGCTTTCACCTTCACAGCATTCAAAATACATGAGAATAAGGAGATTCATACTGCATTTTCTAAATCAATACAACTTGAGCACTAATTTAGGAAAGTCTAATATAGTAACAAAACACTACATTAAAAATTGAGTTATCACTAGGGATAAGAGCAGGACTACAAGAATTTAAGACCAACTAATTAAGCCCCAAGCAGATCACTCCACAAGTACTCCTGAAACAGGCAACAGATCCTGCCCCCTGAATAATAAACAAGGTTTGATAGAAATACTGGAAACACTAGCTAAGTTTATAAATTCTTGCGTCTCACTGAGGTTGCAAAGCACACATCTCCCAAATTACAAGCTGCATACCTGTGGGTGTGATAAAATTTCCCATAAAGGAGGCAAGTAGCTGTGGTAGTTCAAACCATTTCTCCAGTTCAGGGTCAAACCCTCTCTCCTCCAGATGTTCATGCTGTATGCAACATCAAGGGGTACTTACATACACAGCCTAGAGTGGAAATGAGTTTTAAGCTATGTAAAACCAGCACATTACTGTCTATTATCATAAAGCCTGAGTCTGCTATTATATCCACAGTATAAATAAGAATAAACTCCTTTGAAGTCAGTGGAATCAAAATTCTCAATGCCAAGAACAGAATTAGGTCCTCCACTCCAGGCTTTCCACCTACCACATGGACAGAAGTGAAAGACTGATAGAATTGTATGTATTTTAAAAAGTGAGCTTTAAGAATTATACTGCTAAGAAAAGCATGTTAACAAAGTCATTTTCTATAAAAATCTATTTAGCAGAGAAAGGAAGACAGACACGTTTATAGTGCTATGTTTCTTCATGGCCAGAAAAATGCAAAATTAAGCAGGAGAAATTCTTTGTAGTTTATACGAAAGACAGCGTCTGCCAGAAAAGATGTTCCCTGGTAGGAGAGCAGTGGAAGTGTCTTTTGACAACTCTGATCAAGTGCTCTAGTTAGTATTCAGGATGGCCATGATGACAGATTAGATGAATAATTTTGGTCCTTTGTCAGGACTTGGATAATATCTACCTACAATACATCTGTATCAGTGCACTCTTAATTACTGAGTAAAGGACAGATAGAACAGCACAAAACTTTTCTACACATCCTTTATGCTCAGATAATGACAAGTTCATGTAAATTATGGCACATATTACAAAAGAAAACACTATGCTTCTTTTCATTATCACTCACTATACATGTGTAGCATTCTGAAGAGCTATAGGGAGAGTGTTGTTGAACAAGATTCATCTTGTTAAAGAGTGAAGTACAGAATTTGAGATGATAAAGGTCTGAGGACCAAACTTTTCATTGTGCATCTTACTGTAGTTATGCAGAACAAACTGCAAAAATTTAGATTCAGTCTCCTTGTAGGTGGAGAAAGGGGTTGAGGGAGTGATAGAGTGACACAAAGACATCAAATTGTTCTGTGACTTCTTTCTCTGTTTTCTTTAGGATTAAGGCTTCCTGTCTGTACAGGTTGACAAATGGCAGAGTGCAGAGCATCCTCTCTATAAAAAAAAATATCTTCCATTATTTCACATCTGCTCTGTATTTACATATTTATTTAGTCATTTCATGCTCCAGAAAAGTGCTTTTGCTTTAGTGGACAATCACCATCCTAAGATCACCTGTGGGTTTTTTTTAGCATTTCCCCAATCAATTCAGAAGCCCAACACAGGCTTTTAAGCTTTTCTCCTCTTGTAGCTCACCATTTGTCTTTTCTTTTAGTCTTCTCCCCAAAATTTTAGGTTTGTCCTAGTTCTGGAAGATGGTTTGGTGGACTGCAGTGTATATTGAGTTGGAGTAGGTATTATGTGCACTTTATAGAGCTAAGGCTATTTTGCATAGTTCCTGTGAGAATTGAATCAGACTATATAAATCCTATGCTCCTGTATTCTAGATATCAACCATTTTAGATCTCAGCATCTTGACTTGTTCCTTTCCCTACACCCTACAGCCTTATATATTTGCCTAAGAGAAAGATTATTTCCAAAGAATTCTAGATTATGTTCTCCTTTTTAAGTCATTTACCAGATTTGCTACCACTAAATATCATTTCACTTTAATGCATGCTTCTTAAATACCTTAATATTATGTATGCTCATTGCTTTATTGCTTATATAAGAAAATATGAATTAATAATCAATATATCTGATGTAAAAGCCCAGATGCTTGGTACAGAAGTCTGAAAAATAGGAGATGAAGCAAGTAAAAAGCAAATAATTCTGAAACTGCTATATTATGATATTATATCTGCTGTGCATTTGTGCAATAGGAACTGTAGCACATTTCTCAGTGTACAGTAATTGATACAGTAAACTATTGGACTAGAAAATTGCTATTGAAAACATATAATCAACCTTTTGAAGTATATAAACCCAGAGAGATGCGAGATTCTACTCTAGATGCAATTCTGCTTCCTCAGGTCACGTATGACTAGTCAGTTTAGATTTCAGCCTCAGAAAATAGAGGTGAACAAATTGCAGACAACAAAATTGCAGACAACAGCTCTTACAGGTAAGTTTGTTTAGAATTTCATCATCCCATACACGTAGCATAAAGTCTTTCTGGACTCCGTCTTTCGAAAGTATATAGCCCATGCAATAACATGGGAACTGCAGATCTTGATAAGTCACTTTCATCCCAGAAATGTTATATACGTAAAGATTTAACATCTATTAATAGATCAAAACAATTTTGAATTTTGCCTTTTGAGTCATCTGACCTGATACAGATCAAATACTATTGCTTCTATTTACTGATAGGTTGTGATGCTGTATTACATAAGAACTATTAAGGCACGTACCAGGTTGAGCTGCTGCTTTGTTTTCCCCTTTACACACACACTCTTCCAGGGAGTTCTTTTCCATCCAAGGTTAAATCATAAAAGACAATTCATTATTTGGCATAGATAAGAAAAAGAACTATTAACATATATACTGATATACTGATTTGTAAGATACTGTCCCATAGTAATGGATCTAAACATTTGCCATGGAAAGACATTCATCTTCAATATACTTCCACTGGTAAAAGTCCATGAACTAATGATTGATTGTAATTTGATGTTTGAATACATTTGTGCAATGATTAAATCTACCTTTATCATTTTAGAGGATCATCAAGTTAAAATTCCTCTTTTCATGCCAAAGTTCTCAAATTGACTTGAGATATGGTTCCTAGTCAGGCTTCCAAACCACCTTCTTCAACAATTAAAATTGATTGAAAATATTAATCAAAAGGTATAGTGGCTTGAAGTTTACTTTTTATTGGAGTCTCCCAATGTCATCGGTAGATACTGAATCTGATCCTAGCAGAGGAACTGACTTACAAGGTAAGCACACTTACCCACTGTAACACAGCTGCCCTTTTCAAGCCCTAATTTTTCAGAAGGCAATTACTGAGCCAGCTTTTTCAGAATATTGATTTAGCTTCTTAAGGTGTCTTAAAGTTTTTAGAAAAATGTTATAGACCCACAGGCAGGCAAAGGAAAAAAGAACAACCCAGAGAGGCTGTGGAGTCTCCTTCTCTGGAAATATTCAAAACCTGTCTGGACACACTTCTGTGCAACCTACTCTAGGTGAACCTGTTTTAGCAGTGGGTTAGATTAGATGATCTCCAGAGGTCCTTTTCAACCCTGACCATTCTGTGATTCTATATCACAGGAGTTCCACCTGACCCTCAAAGCTGTGACAAACTATATTGTGCTTCAGATCCTTACAGATCTTGCTATTAATTTAGGAATATCCAGATCACCAGATCAATAGCTCTTGGCAGCATTTTACTATCCTCTTAAAGAGAAGCAGCTTTAAGATAGCTGCCCATAGAGTATGAATTTTGGGTTCCAATCTTTATCTCTAGGCAGCCCCACACTGAGAAGAGACAATTCTGCTTTGACCTACATCCAACTCCTCTTAACTTTAAAGTGGTCTTCTTGAAAACGTATTGCACTTGGTGGCAAATTTGTGATGGGAACTAACTTCTGATGAAGATTCTTGGCAAAAGTCTCTTTCATTTGTGCTAAGGCTATTTTACTGCTATCAAAACCTTGCATTATCTCAATCCACCACAACTTGCTGAGTTAAAAAGCCTTTTTATCTAAAGATAGAGGTATGCTCACTGTGATAGGTTTCTGGGGCAGTAGAGGTAGAATGAAAAGATCCTATAAAGATAAGTACTTTAAGATGGAGTTCATTCAGTAATTCAGCATTAAAGGGTGTTCCTAACTTAATAGGTGGGTTAAAAAACCATGGGTTTTTTTCACTGTCTTCTGATCCAAGTATTTAGCCTGCTGTTGGTTTTTCTTTTTTTATAACAAAACTTTCTGGCCAGATGTCTGCTGCTTTTTAAGCTCCTCAACATCTGTGCTAAACAGTTAGGACATTGCCTAGTCGTAATGCTGGACTTGTAACAACTGTGAGGCTTGTGAATTTGCAGATTTTAGCCTTCCTTTCATGCATATATTGTAACATCTCCTCATGTTTGCTTAATCTATAGGAAAAATGGCTCTTCAGACCATGCCACATGCTGATGTGACTGGACCAGACAGGATTTGTTCAGATTCTGCTCACATTCTCTTCCAAATTCTACAGATCATAATTTCAATATGCATCATGCATATAAAAAAAAAATGTATGCCCAGGTATGAAGATATCAGAACTTCCTTATAAATAGCTGCATAATAAAATAAAAGTGTTCTGGGTTTCTGCTAATTTAAGGTAAAGCTGTGAATTAAAACTATGAATTTTAATTGCTTTTGAGGTGGTGAGATGCATGTAAAATGAAGATGAAAAGAATGCACCAACTCTGTCGCATTTTGGATGAGAACATCAGAACTAGGAAACTTCCAAAAAAGTCAGTTTACTCCTCTAATATGTTTTATATAACTTTATCCTTATATTAATGCTATCTCTTAATGGGTGAATACAGCAGATGGTAAAACAAAATTCAGTCCTTTTGTACCATCAAGGTGATCATGGGGCTAATACATTCTCTGCCTCTCAGTCCGTCCACAAGCAAGGTGAAAATGTAAACGTGACACCTGCTGCATCGCCTCACAGTTGTCAGCGGAGCACCCTAGAAGAAGGTCCATGAGTTCCACCAATATATCAAGGCTCTAAGCCTGATAGCCTGTGCCTGGGTCCATAAAAGAATCTCTGTGTAATTACTGCTTTTCTGACATGAGTCCAACTACATGCTGGCCACTGGCCAATGTGCTCTCAAACTGCAAGAAAACATCAAAGAAGCAGTTTACGGATAGTAAAGCTTTATAGTAAAATTATATCATGTTACCTATTAAAAACAAAACACAATCCCTGTATTTGCTATTGTGCATGAACAACATACGAAGAGGAGGAAAGCTCACTCCACTGAATTAAGTCGACATAGAGGTGAATGGACAAATGAGCCTAGACAATAAAATGCATCATTCTCCCATGTTATCAGCTGAGTTTCGTAATAGTATTGCATGGCAGGTCATGTTTATATTTCTAGGATGTAACTAGTTCTTTCAGCAGTAATTAATCTTGCAAATTTGACCATAAAGCTAGGTTTACATATACTTTTTTATAAATGAATGGTTACATGAATTTATTTTTCTTAACTCAATAATACTTCACCATCCTATCTGCTCTGTTGTGGATTGTGTTAGTGACTAAACCGACTAGCAAGGTAGGACACTAAGTCTATATTTAGCTCATAATGACATAATGACTGTAGATTGCTCTAAGTGATTTGTAGAGTGATACATGAATGAAGTATGCCATGTCACATCAGCAATCAGCTTCTAGTACACATACACAACCTCAAGTGAAGCACGTATTTTAGTTAGAAATTGTTAGTAAGAACTAACAGGAATTAGAAGTCAGCACATACAAGACCACCTATATAATTCTAAATTAAGTGTTCTATTTAGGAAATGTATAAAATCAGGCAATTTTAAAGCACTTATTTTGAAGGGAAAAAGTATTAACTGTTTAGTCCAACTCTTAAAGTTAATGTTCAAACAATTTTCAAAGGGTGCTTGATTTGGATCTTAAGCGTTTTCAAACAAAATCCAGGCCAAAACATTTTTAGCCATTAAGGTGTTTCACTGATGTTTGGCTCACAGAAGAACAAAGGAGGGTACACGAGAAGCCTATATATTATCCATAAAAAGACCCACAAAAACCAACAAAACAATTTGCTGGTCATCGCCTCAGAATAGTAGATCCCACAGAACAACAGATGGTGAAATCAGTACGATTCCTACAATCCAAAAGACACTGGCAAAGAGTATTTGAAGTAACATAAAATTGTACTTTCTGAAGTGGCAAGAAAAAGAAAGGAAAAAGGCAAAAGGATATTAAACCCAAATCTACTACACACAAGTAAATGTGCTACATGTTGATAAGCAAGACTAATACTTGAAGCTAGCTTCTCTGTAAGAGATCTTCTAAAATACGTGCTAAGAACAACCCGCTTCTTCTCTAGAAGACAAACCTAGTTTTGCTTAAAAGATATTTTTTCCCATCTTGAGATTTAGTTATATTTTTGCTTCTCAATAGTTAGAATTAATTTTTATAAAATACCTATGTTAAAGTGGTACAGCAGGAACATTGCTTTGTTTTCCAGTTTGGCTGATCCCATTGGACAGAACACCCGTGAAGAAAGTGCAGATTCGGTGACTTGACAAGTATTAAGCGGCACAGGAGGGAGGCAGGCGGGGTGCAGGAGTGCACTGTGGGGCAGCCACCCCTAAGCCCAGAAAGCCCCCCGGAGGCGGTGGGGGTGGCAAGCACACTGGCATCACTGGCAGAGCCCCACGCCAGCTGCAGAGCCCCTTGTGCTGCCGGGCGCCAGCTCCCAGCACTCACACTGAGCCAGCCCAGCCCCGCTCCGCTGCTGCACACCTACAGCACGCCGCCGAGCAAGACCGTGCTCAAACTTTTTAAAATTACTTCTGATTTCTAGCTATGAGAAACCATCTGTGGAGTTAATTAAGCATGCCTAAAATCTATCATAGCTATTTGCTATGAAATTCCTCTTCAGACTTTTCAAAAAGGTAAAGCAATGGAAGCCACACTGGGGGAGGGTGATAGGTGTAAATACCCATGCAGCAGCTGCACACAGGCAGACTGGGTTTGCAAGGTGGGGTTTCCGACAAGAGACCCCTACTTTGCCATGGTGGAAATATGTCACTGTTCAGATACCGGAAAAAAAAAAAGCACAACCAAAACCAATTTTGTGATTTGCAGCTTTTTAAACCCAGGAATCATTACTTGCCACAAATCCTCTGCAACAAGAAAAGAAACTACTTTCCCATTTTCACCATCATTTTTCCATTGCATATGGTTTACACAATAAGAAATCTGTGTATGTGCCATTTGCTGTGGATCTGCGCTGGTAAAAGCAATTTCAATGTTGTAAGGGTGGTTTTCATATACAATTGAATTGATGTAATGTATAGTTTAGAAGGAAATTATTTTAAATTGAGGGCAAGAAGCCAGCTGAAGTCATAGCTACACTTAATGCACATGCTGTATACTGTAAACATTTTTGTCCTCATAAACATGCAGCTATTTAGTTTAATACAAACTTCTTGGGTAGGGTGATCTTACTCATCCTGCAGCGTAAAGATTGCTTTGCTCTGTAGTCTCTGGAAAGCAGTATGTAAGAATGACCCAATGTGGATTTAAATTAACTGGAGCTGAATTCCATTGATGATAATCTGTGGTTTTAATTATTCTCATCTCTTCTCAAACGAACTCTGTAGGTTTTCCACCCTATTGTAATAATTTTCTTAAAGTTATAATTATAATTTAATAAGCCTAGTGGCATAGCAGCAGTGCATAAAGCTGCTACGCAAAATACTGTAGTTCCAAATACACCCTTGGGTTTTCATTAATGGCATTTACAACTTGAGATTTTACATTTCAATGAAGGGTAAGAAAATATATTCTCTCCACTTTTTTTTTTTTTTTTTTTTTTAATTATCTTGAAAAAACACATTCCAGAACTCTGACTTTGCCACATATGTAATAGATAACTGCTCCTGAAGCTTCACTATTCTGGACTGCTGGCAGAAAATTCAGCTGCTTCTCCAAGCAAAGGGACAGGCAGCAATCACCCTGGCAAGACATTGTTAGAGTGGATCATTTAAAGAAAAGCATCTCAGTAAGGCATGCATGTGCACCAAAACTGACAACATGCTTAAGGACTATGTAAGCATACCTCAGCTAAATTTAACCAACCTACGACTGCTATCAGAAACAGCGGTGTAGATCATTTTTTGCTGTGGACTTGAGCAATATCTAGAAAGCTGCCTGCCAGCTGGTTTTCCTGACCTGTCCAAAGCAGGTTTTTACAGAGAGCTGAAGAGAGGAAATGAGAAACCATCAACGCTATGCTGGACCATGCTGCAACCACAGCTCTAGCTGCCATGCAAAGATATTTCTTGGTTTGAGATAACCCAGTTTTATAAAGAGACCCTGAAAACACCACACATCTAAAGGGACTGGTAAAACTACGATTAAGTGTTGTGATCATTCCTGCATATTGGCTTTGTTTGCTCCTGACTGCACTAGGAAATGCTCATGCTGAAACACAACTATGAAATGTCAGGCTGACACCACACTGACTACCACGGGCATAGAAAAGGGACAATCATATTTTAAATCTTGCCTGGTGTTTGGAAACCTCTCACTGCAAAGGTAGTAATGATCACCTGATACAGTAACAACCATGCACCAATTTCACAGAAAGTAATTAAAAAAGAATAACTTGTAAAAAAAGCCTCTCCTAAAACTCACCATAAAACTTGCCCATCCTATAAAGAATATGAGGACTCTCAAAATCCATAACCAACCAGTCTTCACTCACACTTTTTTTTTCCTCAATGTAAGTCTGTTGCTGTTCCTAAAGAACGGTTACATATTTTGGATATATTGTTAAAATTTTAAGGGGAGGTTTTAATCTCATTTACCTTGACTTAAATCCAGTTTAACTTCACTATGGAAATTCAAAAGGACCAATATCAGCCTGCAGTTTTGTTTTTACTTATAAGTTTTTGGAAGAAAAATGAATGCCACTTCAGTTTCTCTGATAGTTCCCACACTTAAGTTCGGAAGTAAAAATGTTACTATAGTCTCCCTAATCATGAAAATTTCACTCTCTAGAAAGCTTATTTTTTAAAAAAATAAATTATTTTTTGCAGATATTGCACATGTTTATATATATGCATATTATCTTTAAATTTTAAACCACATTTGCATTTTAAAAATGACACTGTAATTTGCTTTTCCCAGATGTATCACTCTTAATCCTAACAGCTAACTAGCTTTTTTATATTGCTGTTATCACTATTTAAAGTTGAGAAGAGGCTTCTAATTGATCCAAATTACATATTCAAATTAGCCTTTTATGATCTCAAATTAACATACCATAGACATTTTATTTAATTTGGTCCCCAAAATGTCACCAAAGTAATTTGGTTTTAATATATTAATTAGTACAAATGCACAAATTATTAAACTATAATAAACTCCTCTATCTGAATATTCCTCCTCAAATAGCACCCCAAAGTAACTTAGAGCACACTACGGAGTCACACATTCACAAATTTGTCTTCCTCAGGTTCTTTAATATTTGCCAGTGCACTTTTGTTTGCTATCTACACAAGAACTAAAACATCAGAAAAAGCCTTTGGGATTCTCCATCTGGGGGACATAATGCCTCATATCTAGGTGTGTGAGGGTTTTTTGTTATCTCTTTTTTTTTTTTTTTAATATTGTGTTCACATTCAAAAGGTTGAAAAGAGTAGAGAGATAGCTACTTTTTTTTTTAATTGTCTTATTTTAATTAAAACAT
Source organism: Falco naumanni (assembly GCF_017639655.2). Classification (NCBI taxonomy): domain Eukaryota; kingdom Metazoa; phylum Chordata; class Aves; order Falconiformes; family Falconidae; genus Falco; species Falco naumanni. The sequence goes on from NC_054068.1 coordinate 14,207,774, forward strand.
CTAATTTCGGAATTTTGTTTTCTTATTTTATAAGTTCATCTGCAGTAGAAAGAACCAGGCATTCCCTACCTTTGCAGAGCTCCTCTTTTGCCCTGATAAAAGAACTGAACGATCTCCAGTGCACAATGAGGACTCAAGTGGCTCTCCCCTTCCCCCTGCTGCTATCTACCCACCTTGGCAGCATATAAAATTAAAAAACGTTACTTGCAAGACTAGAAATACATGTCTGTTTACCTTTTAAGGTTCCTTTTTTTCCCCATTCTTTACTACTGGGAATTTCCAGTCTTTTAGAATCAGGCTCTGACACTAGCCCAACACATCTTTACATTTTCCCAGGCTTATCAAAACCTATTTCATCAGTTCACTGATTCTTGTGTCTAACCTTTCATAAGCAGAAACTGTACTTTGGATAGTTGTTACCTAAACCTGTGGCGTGCTTCACTGCAGGAAAGCAGTTATTGTTGGGTACATCTATCCAGCCACTTATGTCTTTAAATGGCCAACAACAGAATCCAGTCCTGGAAAATCAGGAATCTAAAAAACAGGTCACAGATCCTAGCTACAGTCTGGCTCTGTTGATGAAATGCCATCAGTGACTGGTTTCATAAGGAATGCTTGTCATTACAGAACTATACGTCTCTAACTGTTAGATTCCTGCTTCTATCTGTATTCAATTTCAATTTGAACATTTAAGACAAAGTTCAGTTTTCACACATAGCACAAATCCATTATTATTTTACCCCCGAAACTGACAGCTTCCCCAAAGATATGAATGATTTATTTTGTTTAGCAGTTGGCTTGGCTGAGTGATAGCCTCATCTGCATGAGTTATCTATTCCCAGAGATGAATCAACCATGTTTCCCTCATTAAGTCATTCATCTGCAGAGCTTAAGTATACTTCTCTTCACTAGAAGTTCAACTGTTAGTAAAATAAGACCTATAACTTTCCACATTCCTTACTAGTACTTACACACCATATGTCATTGTTTAAACCCAGCTGGCAACCAAGTACTACACAGCCACTCGCTCACTCCCCTGCAGTAGGACAGGGGAGAGAACTGAAAGAATAAAAGTGAGAAAACTCATGAGTTGAGATAAAGACAGTTTAATACGTAGAGTGAAAGCTACACAGGAAAGCAAAGCAAAACAGGAATTCATTTGCTACTTCGCATGGGCAGGGAGGTGTTCAGCCATCTCCAGGAAAGCAGGGCTCCATCTCACATAACTGTTACTTGGAGAGACAAATGCCACCACTCCAAATGTGTGTCCCCCCCTCCCCTATACTCAGCATGACATCGTAGGGTATGGAATTCCCCTTGGTCAGTTGGGGTCAGCTAACCCCCAGCTGTGTCCCCTCCTAACTTCTTGTGCAACCCCAGCCTACTCACTGGTGGGGTGGGGTGAGGAGCAGAAAAGGTCTTGATGCCGCATAAGCACTGCTCAGCATTAATAAAACCATCCCTGTATTACCAACACTGTTTTCAACACAAATCCAGAATAGCCCCATATTAGCTACTACAAAGAAAATTAACTCTATCCCAGCCCAAACCAGCACACCTTACAATACTCATGAACTTTTTGCTACTGAATGTAATCCTCTGCTCTTGGAAGATTTAAAGGTTTGGGCTTCGTATTCATTAGCTGAAGCATCTGTGCATGTTAAGCACTCCAGACGGTAACAGCAGAGGTGTGCCACCTCAGCTGGGAATGAGTTTGCCTGACAGTGAAACTGGCCAGAATTCTTCATTCGTAGCAAATCTCAGATTTGAAATTTGGCTTCTGTCCAACCTAGAACTAAATATTTTTTTTTTTTATTTCTTAAAGGAAATTTTCTATGTTATATGCTATAAGGCCAAATGTTAGAGTTTTCAAAGCACAACATTTCTTAGATTCCTCAGCTGATGAAAGTTGTTCATATGACACACAGCACTGGTTCTTAACCAAGATGTGTGTTCAATTCAAATATTTTCAGCACCAAATCCTGTGGCCTGTTAGCAGGTAAGTCACTGAGGAAAGTGAAGTTCAGATACTTTTATTGGGGACTTCTGGAACTTCAGCTTCAAAGGCCCTAAGGGCACAGATTTCATGAAGTTCAGTAAGAAACAGTGTCTAGTTTGTAAAGTGCAGTTACTAATGAAACACCTGTTGGTCCCAAACCCCCTGGACAGTATTTTGAGGTATGGACTAATCACCACATTGAATATACTATCAGGTGTGTGCGCACAGACATTTTCCTGGGAAATGCTGGACAACAGTATGCTGGACAAGTATTTGGGTGGAATTGTTCTGCTGCATCACACTTCGCATGCTGTTGGCTGGACCTGGGCTTGTGGAGTTTCTGATGCGTTTTGTTTAAAACCAGAAATTATTATATGGATGTAATTGCAGTCCAGAAATGAAAAAAAAAAAAAAAAAAAAAAAGGTCTCCAGTCTTTCCTGGGCTACTGCTTTTTTCCTTACAATATTTAGACTCTGTAAAGTGAGTAAATATGTTCTTGATGAACATAATCCTGGAGAAAAATGCCTTCCTTCAATTTAAAAACAAAACATCAATTAACCCAGAAGAGGGGTTTCAATGGTTAAAAAAATAATAATAATCTATTAACACTGTGTTGCCCTCAATTTAATAATTCTTTAACAGCCCTTCCCAGAGTTTCTGCTCACAACATGAAGTTTCTCCAAGAGCTGCATTAACCTACACATAAATAACACACCAATTTCTAAGTTCCTCATTTATAGTATCAAAGAAAGTATGCACAACTGTAGCAACCTTATATACCTTTAAATACATCTTAGTTCAAGGAAAGTTTTTCAAGTTTTCATCAAACATCTGGAGTTTTACAGCACAATAAGAAATACAAGCAAGCCGTAGCAAGTTTTCACATTTCTGCTATCAGTGGATCATAACAGAAAACCACAGTTCTGCTGAAGCAAAGGTATATGCTCAATATGTGAGGTGAGGGAAAGTGTGGAATATAAAGCCTACAATGCCACAAGTCCAGAAAAATCAATAAAGAAACTGCAACACAGAATGATACATGTCAGCTGATGTTTTTGAAGTAAAGGTAGAAAGTTATCTTTTCTAAAAACCGTTCATGTGGAAAAATATACTTCTCTGCTCACTTCAGGATTATACTCAAGTTTTCTTGAGTCATTGCCTTTTTTTAGGGGTTGCTTTCTGAAAAGTTTTACTCTTGGGACCAACTCTCAGTCCAAGATAACCCATCTTCATTTCAGCAAAACTTCTGCTTTGTAGACAGCATTGAGGATAACTCTTACAAGACTGAATCATTCAAAACTTTTGAGGGAGGGGAAAAAATAAAATAAAAATCACTCAAAGCGAAGATACTATCAGAGTGGAAAATTCAAACACTACATTTGGTTATCTTGTTCACAGTTTAAAAAACATTTTTTGTGTCTCTCATTATCTCTACAGTCTATATTACAAAGTAGATGGAACATAAGGTTAAAAAATTCATCAGAAAACTATTCAAAAGAAAGACTATCGAATGTAAAGCCACTTGCTTCAAATCCATCTTTGGTTCGTACTTTGTTACAGCTCTTTGATAGGTTCATGCTGGAACAATTTGAACTGTCACAAAATTCTGTTAAGCCCGTTTGTAGACTCTTACTCTGCTCACTAGTGAGGATAGTCACTAAAATAGTCCAGAAAGATGGAAAGCGCATGATCCTAAAGAAGAAACCTTTTTCTCACGTTGAAAAGTAACCCAGGACAGTAACTGAGTGGGCTGAGAAGATAAACGTGTGGCATAACAACACACGCGGTACCATTTCCACTATAGATGCAGATCTTCATTCATCATTATTACCAGATTTCCATAAAATCCAAAGTGTCTTAGAGAGGAAAGCCTAGCTCAAAATGAACCTTTCCAAAAAACCTACCGTAAACTTTTCTTAGCCAGTTCACATTAAACATTTTTGTTAACTCATTATTCCCAAACTAAAAAACAATTAAGAAATGGAACTACTCTATCAGGCATTTAGAATAAACTAGATTATTTCAGTTGGAAGGAACCTACAATGAAAGGTCTAGTCCCACTGCCTGACCAATTCAGGGCTGGCCAAGTTAAAGCACGTTAAGGGTGTTGCCCAAATGCGTTATGCCTTCAGGCACTTATATATATACACATAGATACACAGCAGCACTGAAAATATAGCATGTACGATACAAATATACTGTATATTCTTACTAGAACGATGATTTTTGGAAGTCAGCTGAGCAACAATAAGCCTTTTCAGCAGATTGAATTTCAGCAGATAGGTAATAGCAGTTAATCTTCAGTAGCAAAGCTGACGCTGATTATAAAATAAAACATATCTGATGGCCATTTTATTTCTTATAATCTGTGTTTAAAATTAAATTTTCCCCCAGCAACTAAGTTACTTGAAGATCTTTCTCCTTGGACAACTTTTGGATCTAGTATTACTATGAAATATTACACAGTTCACATTTAAACACATTTATCAGAAGCCCCACTTGCCTGCTCCCTAGAACTAGGAAAGACTGGGGGCAAGGAGTCTCGTTGCTCCTTATTCCTGATCCTAAGCCCAAGCCCTGCTCTGTTAATATTTCCTGGGCTCCTGAGCTGGGAAATTAGAATCCCTGCTTTATTCAAAAGGACATATACTCGCGGGCAATACTTGACTTTGAATCTGGATAAATAAAAATTCAGAGATCTCAAACTTAAGTGACTTTGTTGTGTTCATATCTTCACATATTTACTAAATGTATGATGTTCTGCACCAAAATAGCACAAGAACAAAGTGCTCAAGGCATTAATTCCTTTCATTTGCAATACATTTACTGAATGACAGAGATTGCGGCTGTTGCTTCTGTATCTTATATGGCTGCACAGAGGGGATCTGCAAGGCAAGAAAGTCAACATAGCCGTGGTAGTTCAAAATAAAAAAGGATTAGTCTTCCCCAAAATGCATGAAAGCTGCACCTGGGATTTCAATAATGATAAAAATATTTGCCAGGCACCACACAGCCCATCTGAAGTTCTCCAAGGGAAAATTTACCTTCAGTCAGACACCTAAGAAAAACAGCATTTTCACAGCACTGGATGTTACCAGAAGGTGTGTTTTGTTTTTCTCATTTCACAGGGCAATCCAGTATGTGTTGTCTATCAATCCAATTATGCCAAAAGCAGCATACAGTCAATCTGCCAGACAGGCTTTGAACAGTGAATAAGCTGGAAATCAGCAGATCTGAACATTATTTTTTTTTTAAAGCCAAACCCTCAAAAGTGGAAATTAAATCAATTTCTTATTATTCAAATTGCCCCAAGATCTGACTCTCTTTCTATTTTAAAGGGTCTGGACAGAAAGACAGGTTAATTCAGCATTTTGACTGTATATGAGGGTTTATATATAAATATATATATAAAATTCTAAACCATCCCAGCTCATTTTATTAGTTTGCTGTTCCGATACTTAGATGCATATGAAGTGAACTTTGCCTGTTCCTTACTATAACAGCATATAGTCAAATTGATTTACAACTACTTTCAAACCTACTTACCAAAACTTGGCAAAACCCCAGAACTGGGTAAAACTCTCCTCCTCGCATTGGTTTCAAGACAGACTAATGAAGTTGTGCCTGATTTATACAGCAGACAGCTCTAAGCATACAGAAAAGTTGCATCAGTTTATCTAAAGACATTGTCAAATTAAGAAATGCAGCTTCAGCAAACTCTTACTTGTCCTCTTATTCAAGCCAGGTTTACATGAGCCTAATCTACTGGAATTAGCAATTTATGTGTTATTTCTCCTATAAACAATATAGCATCATGTGACGAAATGCATAGCTACTGCTACAAATAAACATAACTTTGTCACTTGAGCTAATTGAGATAGCTTTAACTGGGGAAAGTGCTGCAGTGCTTCCAGGTCTTGAGCCGGCGTCTCTGCTCAGTGCTGCACCTATTTTGCATAGTCGCTGTGCACCATGCAAGAAGGCTGACATCAGGGTTGATCTGGGGTGGTTTTGTTCTTCCCCCATCTCTACACCTCCTGCGTTGCCTTGTCATTTGGTCTGATAATCATTTGGGAGGTTGCAAGCTGCATCAGGTAACCAGTTATGGCTAAAAATAACCTGAGCAAGAAAGGGTGTCTTTTGTACTGGGCAGTTGCTGAGGGAAGCAGAGTGGTTCAACTAGGACAGATGGAAAGAAAAACGACTAAGCTTTTTGGAAGCACAGTACATTTCTCAGCAAACCAGATGCAGTGCAGCTCTTACTGCACAAGAGGCCTCTGTACAAGCTGTAGAATCCATCTCTGTTTGCTTCAGGAGCTGAACAGCGAATCTGTCCCTTCAATTTATTAAACAAAAAGGGGGAGGGGAGGTGGTGTAAAGAAAAGGTCCTTAATAGCTTATATACAAAACACACTTTTATCCTGATCAGTTTGATTTCATATCACTGCTTTTGATTTATACAAGGTGATTTTTTCCATTCTCATCATGTGTCCTCTTCAGTCACAGATTTAATTAAGATTAGGAAAATGAAAAGGTACTGAGAATTAGTCAGATTTTTGAGACAACATCTATAACAATTATTCATTCAGGGCTAGCCAGAAAAGATTACACATGTAACATTCTGAGGGGAGGGAATACATACCATATGGTAATTTCCAATTTATGGAATACAGTGTAATTTTGTGCTAGACAAGTGTCAAATGTGATTAATAATTAATTTCTGTGGAATCTCGTGGGTCCCTTTTCTGTGCTTTGCTTGTAGAAGATTTAGGTTTGCAGAACACTTTGAATCAGCTAAGACATACTAACACATAAAACATGTTCTACTTTCTTAATGGTGACTCATCATCACAGGTTAAGATCTCCATTTACTTCAACATTCTCTACAGTTTTCCTATCCAAACATTAGCATGATGGTGAAAAGAAAGCAACAGGACAAAACTGATCAAAGTTTGTGCAAGCAACAAGTGACACCACACCTCTTGCACTGACTGAGGATACAGCTGGATACAGGCTTGGCTGGGTCGAAGCAGGCTTGGCCAGAGCAAGTTTCTTATAATATAAGGATCCCTGTTACATAGACAAAGTGCGACCAGCCTCAGGAACAAGGAACACTGGTAAAGTATTAACCTTTGATAGGTAATGGCACTTATAGGAAGCATTTAGCTCACTTAAGTATTGTTCTAATCAGCAAGACTTCATGCAGTCACACTTCTGCTCAGAAGGGTTACTTTTTTTCCCCCCACTAACATCATGAAATCATTGTTATTCACAGATTCAATTTAGATTAGAAAGAACAAAAGACAGCAAATGTTTGCAAGTGTGCTCAATTAGGGCTGCAATAATTCTACATTATCATTTGTTTTCATGTGGTTTTAAGTAAAAGGCGGAAGACCATGAAACAATAATTGTTCAGTAAGATTACCCTTTTTAAATTTTTCCTTCAGACACTTTGGTCTGTGGCACAGCTTTTCCCTCCCTTGCAGAGGCTGAAAGCATTGGTGCTGCTAGAACTGGTGCTCAGCATGGGGGAGCTCAGTCCATGAGGTAATGGGCAGAGGCTGCACCCAGTAGCAATGGGAATAGGGGCAGGAGGTTCAAGGCAGACACCTGTAGACTCACACCAACATATCCACACCATTGAGCATCATAACTTCACAGAAGAGTGTGCTGATAAGCTTGGTAATAGCTTTGTTTCCTGTCTTGCAGCCTATGGGATACAGCTCCTCTCTGTTTTCTCCCTACTGGGAAGAGGATGGCTTTTCCCATGAAGTGCTGAGTGCACTGAGGCCATTCCCACGAAGCCTCCAAAGTATTGATGTAACCTTCTTGGGGTAGTCTCTAAACCAGGAAAGTAAAGATAACTTACATTCCCCATCTTCTACTATCTTATCCAATGCATTCACAACAGTGGCAGAGACAGGCCACTGAGACAGATCTGTTAACTCTTGCCATTTCTTATATTCTTCTGTTCTATAAAGGACAGACAGAAACATCGCATCTAAAATGAGGAAATGAAAGCTACTTAACACAAGATCAAGCATAGCCATGAAAGAGGAACAGGAAAGCCACCACATATTGATGTTGAAAAGAGAAATTGCAGAAAAAACACTCAGAAAAGAAACCCAGAGCAGTGAAGAAATCGTAATGCATTATATTCTTGTGTGAACGTAGCCCCTCCAGCACCACTGCTGTACACCTTTCTTCTGCTTTCAGGAACGCTACCCAGGCTCCCACCAAATTTTATACATGTGTAAGCCACGTGCTGGCAACAGATGTTTTTAGCCATTCCCCATCCTCACCTGTATAGGAGCAACATCCCAAGGTATTCCCTGGGGTATTGTGTTCACATGAAAACTTTTACATGCCATTTGCAAGGACTTGTACTACTAGAAAGTAGCAGTCCTTTACTTCAGTGAACATGGCTATGAGCAGACTTGCTTGAAAAGGTCACTTAACTTGTTAAAATCCAATGAGAAAGACTTTGGGGGTAAACTAACTGAAATACTGAAGATCAAAAGCTAAAATTCAATGATCTAGTGAGTTGAACAAAAGTATAGAAATTAATTGTAGTGATCGTTCTGTTGAAGGCCTAAGATAACGACAAGTGATCAGTATGCATGAATGGGTACAGATACATACTAAGAACAAAGTAGTGAAATACAAACGTGAGAAATATAAATCTCTACAGCTTTTGAAAACTGATTCACAATGATTTATCTTGCAAAATCACACCTATTTTACATCCAAAGTGCTCATAAGCATATTTCATACAATGATGCATCTTATTGCTATTTGCCTGCTCTGTTCCTCCTTCCACGCCCACAACAGAAAGAACATAAAACAGAATTAAAATTCACAGCACACATTTGAGATACTGTGTAATCCGAGTTGCAAACCTTAAAGAGAGTCATGAAAGATATCCCAAAACACTTGACAGCTGACTGAAAGCCTAACCTCCAACCAACACAGATTTATTAACATGGGTTTTTAAGCATGATGATACTACATGTGCATTACTAGCAGGTTAGAGACATTTAAATCCTCTTTAAAGCACCAAAGAGAAATACCCTCAGGAAAAATAATTATTTAATCAGAGCAGGCTGCTTAGCTGTACTTTTAAATCTGAAAAATCAAGGTCTCGTGGTAGAATTTTATAAGCAAACGGGTACTGTACCCAGCAAAGTGCTGTGGAGAGAAACGTTCATGTTCACCATGAACTGAACAGAATAGGCCCTTTGCACTGTGCAGCATTGCTGTGTTGTTATGGGAAAGAGCTGTTCTCACAGGTAAATTTAAGGTTTAATATTTTCTTCTTAATCTAGAATGTTCTGTCAAAACTTTCCAGACTTGAACTACAGCAAGGCTTTCTAATCTACATACACAAAAAGAAATTCTCTCCTAACCTTGTATACCAAAAATATTCCTCACTGTGAGTGGTAGTGATGTCAGCAGTATTTTCCCAGGGAGAAATTTCAAACTGAAAAATTACAAATCTTCTATGGAGGAATAATTTGATATGCAGGCCTTGCACTGTATTTTCCCTTGCAAAATTCCTGTCATGCTTGACAGAGTCACCTGTCCATTTCACAGATGGGAATGCAGATCCAAAAATACAGAAATAAAAACATTCAGACAGTCCTTTGGAGTAATGGATACTTTTGAGAATCTTACTATGTCCATCCATATTAAAAGATGCCTAAATATATTCTCTATTTGGACTATAAGTATTTTTTTCCCATGTTCCCCCAGGAAGTCTGGAGATGAGCAAGGAACCTGGGTCATTTCTCCAAACAAAGACAGTGCTTTGAGGCAAGACCCTCCATCCTGACAAACAGCAAAAGGCAGGTCTACAGTTTAAAGTATCAAACCTAAACATGCAGCCTTAAGGATTGTAGCAAAGCCATATACTCTGTGACTAGAGCACGAAATTTAATTCGTAGTGCATGTTGAATAGCAAATTAACACAAATGTTTCTGCATTATGTTTAAAAACTGCCAAAATAAACGTTATAAATAAAAAGTATAGTTTCACTTCAATTTCATTTCATAAGTAGACTGTCTGAAGACATACATTAATGGGTAAAAGCTGTTTATTCTGGGGTTCATTGATAGTTCAGTATGAAAGACAACACCCTATACAAGATCTCTGTATCTTCAAAAAGATTATTTCACTGTATTGTAGTGCTAAGTAATGCTAAATCCCCCTCAGTGATGTTAATAAATGCACTGCTGTTAATACTGCAGAAAAATGTTACACCTTCACATATCACAGTGTGCAGTTTGTTATGATATCAGGGGCTCTGTACTCTCCACAGGAGAGAGAAAAGTAAACATTAAAATTTAGATATGAAATGGAAACATCTAAAAAAATCTTGGTAGAGAACCGTAATTTCTATGAACAGGTGGAAGAACAAAAGAAAGGTATAAGCATAGTCTGTAGATACCTAAAACCATCTGCTGAGTAACTTGCAGAATCTTTTATATTTCTGTTAGCACTAGGAAGACAATTAGAAAAGGTGTTTCACAATTACTTAGGCAAGTTAAGAATCAAGATTGATGAACATGGCCCTTTGAATTTGCTTTTCATACACATTTGCTTGATAATTTGTTTGCAGTCAACAGTTCAATCTGGTGTAGTATTTTGTACACAGAAGGAAACAGATTACAAGAGTAAGTGACGGGACAGTTCAATAAACACACTAAGCAAGGGGAGACAGTCTCATCGGTGGGCATATTCACTTTGCAATATTTTTGAGGATGTAATTCATACATACTCTTGAAGATCCTGAGCTTGTTAAAACTCCAATTATATAAGCAGAGACACAGAAGCAAAATTTGTCTATTCAGCATTGTGATCCATATTTTTTTCCAGGCCCTCATGCTGTTCAGTAATCTCTCAGAGCTAAGAAGTCCGACAGATTCCAGTTTTCTGCCTGACACCAATTTATCAGCACTGAACAAAACAAGCCAGTATATAGCTCAAGTGTTGGCTTACACCAGAGCCTCTGAAACTTATCACCTCCCTCCTTCATCTACCCTGAATAATATTACCCTATAACCAGCCAGGCTTCTCTGACAGGGTACTGGAAGTTTATTTTTGTAACGACAGAGCTAGGTGACTGCAGATATTATGTTACATCCTCTTTTTGAGGGGAGAGAGGATGTAATATCTCTCAATATTTGGAGAATTAGTGCAGTGTTGAGTGTCACAGAGTCATTGAGAGAATGTCACAACAGAAAATTCCCAGGCAAAACTATATTTCTATTTCTGTTTTTAGACATTTAAGATTCCACTTCTTGGTTCTCCTGGACATAATCAGATTAAACTGATATGATTATTTCTAGGAAATATACAACACCATGCTCCTATTGTTTGTAGCGCTTTCCCTTGATACAGCCACATTCTCAGCAGGCTTCAATGACCACTTCAAAGCCTCTCCCAGGCTGGGGCAGGTACACCCTGCCCCATTCACACCACATCCCTGCAAGCTTCCAGTACCACCCAAGTTCAACAGCAGAGAATGCATGTGAGCAGCTGAAGCACTAGGTTTAACAGACCAACAGACCATTTGCCCATTTCATTTTGCTTTTAATTTCTCTTACACAAACTCCTTCGGGAGCTCAGCGCTCCAAGTTCAAATCAGTTGTCAGTCAAAATCTACAAAAAACATCTCTTGCTTGCACTTCTCAAGCTTTATTGTGAATGCCATAGGTTTTGGATTATTCACGATATAAACTCCACTTCCTCCTGCAATTCTCATGTTTTCTATTAATCAAGTTTTAATGGCTGAAGGTCTTTCTGCAGCATACTGCTGCCAAAATGCCCTTTTTTTAAGTTTGGCGACCACATGTATTTGTCCAAAACAAATACTTTTTCCCAGAATTTCCACATCTCTCCTTCTCTACACAATATTTTCCAAACCTAGCCTAGGAGTTCAGAAGGAATACTTTTCTCTATTCTATTTAAATGTAATATTTGGCAATCCTCTGAGCAAGTCCTTTGATGTGTCTTTGGCTTTTATTTTGGCTAAAGGCCCAGATTCAGAATGAAGCCTTGCAGGCAATCTACCATAGCAAAAGCAACAGGAAAATAGGAAAAGCATTTAGTGGAAGTGGCAGCCCAAGCAGTTGCACGCACAGGCTATTTAATACTTTCTCGGAAGTTTCAGATGCAGCTTTCTCAGGGCGGAACAGAAACTGGAGGCTGTTATCACACCTCAGGGAGGGAGACAACCAAGGTTACGGATTGAAGCAAGGGATATTTTTACTAGCCTTCTTAAAAAAGGATTTTGCTTTAAGATTACATTTATGTTAATATCAAACTTAATACATTAAAAATTCTTAATATATTTTATCATGTTTATAACAATTTTAGCAAACCTTTAAAGGATATGCTATCAACAGGGGAAAAAGGTATCACTTGAATAGATACAGGAGAATGGACACATGGCATGTAAAACAATCAAGCATGTGACCCGAAGGACGAAGGTGTCAGGAAATGAAGGTTCCAGCCATTGGCCAGTCACATAACCACTCATGGTAACAAATCCAGAAGTCCCTGAATTCTGAATGACACTGCCATCACACAAAAAAATCATGTGTTTTTTCAGCATCATGTGTGCTAGACAGCAGGGAGAAAAACAGAACAGACAGCTATTAAAAGCTTCCTTGGAACAATCATAAATACCCATTTTCACTTTTGGCTTAAAATTTCTATAGCTCTACTATCAAAAATGATTTATCTTCTTTCATTTTTCACATTATCTGTAAATAGGTTATTCCCACTGGCATTGCTGTAAGAAACATTTGTCACAGCTGTAAGAGGGGGGAGCCTGGCTAATTTCTGGATTCAGAAACCAAGACGAATAGCCTTTCTCACCACACAAACACCCCTTAATATCAGTCAAGCCCTTTCTTCTGAATTAAAATATTATTTTGAAATTTGACAGGTACCTCTCCACCTTGTTTTTCTTTTCATATTCTGATATTTAGGTTGATACGTGCCACTACATTTGCTACTAATAATGATGCAATTTTGTAGAAGAGCAACTTATTTTAACAAGTATTGAAGTATGTGGAAGACAGACTAAAACACAGCAGTACATAGTTAGAATATTAAATATATTAATATAGCCTAATAATGAATTTTTGGCACCTACCAATTTAACTCTGCCAATGCTCCCTTCTTTTCTTATTCTTAGGCCTGTCTACTTAGACTACAAACTTACTCTAAAAAAGCATCTCTCCCAAATGTTACTGGGTCCCCTTTCAGCTGGAGTCACCTATATGTATTACTATGCATCACACTAAATTAAGGCATAAGAATAGACAATTTTTGAGACCTAACTACTGATAAGAACCCTGCTTAGCAGCATTTTTAAAAAGCTGAAAAAAGCTCAGTGATTTGATAATCTACCGAGTGTCAAACCTTCCTTCAGCACTGAAAAACTGAAAACTGGATAGTAAGAAGTGATTAAAATGAGCCTTTTTAAGGCTCAACCTATTACTAATTGGTCACAACCATCCTGCAGAACCTCATTTGTGACACCAGTAGAACAGAAATTATAATGCTAGTTTAATAACCTGAAAGAACTTTGCTACTAAAAGACTGAATCATTTCTTTAATATTAAACAGTACATTTACTCTGTAAATGATGAACCAGTATTTCAGCAGAATGCACAGTGTTAGCCAGCCAAGACTTTTCCTTATTAAAAAAAGGAACAGAAACCACTGTGAGCTGAATTCCACAGTCCTTTCTCCTACAAAGCTCTCTTTGAGGTCAATGAAAAATTTGGCTATTAAAGAATGCTGAACTCTGACCTCGGAATCACACAGCACAAACCATATTCGGTTTTGAAAATAACATCCCATCCTAGGTCTGGAAAGATTTCAAAACAGGAGAAACAGGACATCCTTTTTCTATTATTCTTTCCTTAAGTTCACAATACCTGAAAGATTACAACTTAGCCTGACAAACCATCTCAGCCTCCTCATTTGCTGGCCGATATTGTTTATTGCTTACTTATTTCTTCTTTTAGGATATACAAGTAGTAACAAAGACCATGAAGCTATTTAATCTAGCGAGAGTGAAGCAGCATTTATCATTAGACACATTAAGCACAGTAAAAAGAAATACTGTCAATAAGCTTAATGAACTTTTCTAGACTGAAGCAACTGTAAGTCATGATGAACAGGGAAAGAATGCAAACCAAACACCTTTCTTTCTATTTTCTTTCTATCATTCAGGATACTTTAGATGAGTGATGTCTAAACCTAGAGTAACAGAAGATCACAAGGCAAAAAAAAATGATATGGCAATAATATTCTGACAGAGAAGATCTAGTGATCAGTATTCACAAAAAAAGAAGTAAATATTTCTTTATAGTACATTTTAGTACAGGCTAAGACCCAACACCATAGAGATTGTCACCTGAATCTTAGAAAAGCAGAACCTGGCTGATTTAAACTTTCAAAAATTCCAGACAACTGACTCTTACTGGATCTGCAGTGCTGAATTCAGTCTCATATACATAAATGATGCCAATGGGATAAACGTTGCATGGCCCTGTACCTGACAGCAAGACCAGTTCACTTCCAAGGCAGTCACACCTTCACACTACACACACTCTACTACTTCCACAGCTCTTCAGTCAGCATCCCCATGGATAGCCTCAAGGACACAATTACATATTTCTCAATGCACCCAGGGCAAGAGTAAACACTGGCATGATTCGGACAAGGTAAACATCTTTTGCATTTAGTAAATCCCACTACCTCAATAAAACCTATTTTATGAGGCCTAAGGGCAAATAATTTTTCTTAAACAGAAAGAAACAGCAGCTGAAGCTGAAAAGCTGGGCCAGGAAGTTTTGGCAGAGAGTTATTTGGCATGTTGTCTGAGAAGGAAGGTGATATCTACGTTCGATTCTGCCACGACATTGAACATGCATTGGAGTTGCTAAGCATACTTACCGGGCCTTTCATATGATTCAAAATTCACATTTCATTCTTATGAATACCATGTTCAAAAATATTACTTTCAAACTCCAGTTATACTTTCCTACCTGTTTTGCCTACTCATTTTCTATGTCTATTAAAACAGTAGACTCCGCAACACTCTTACATAGCTACAAATCTGTACTTGACTACAACAATGTTCAGATGACTGTAGATTCATTGTTCAGAAACTTTAAATTTAGCTTCAGATCAAACAGCCATTCTATTTTCACATTCAACTTTTGTCTTCGGTCTTTTTTTTTTCTTTTCTAAAATATATTTTCATTGTAAGTCAGTCCTTTATGTCTAATTTTATAACGTCAAAAAACTTTCCCATGGTCTCAAACTACTTCCATTCTGCTCAAAATAATAGCTTTTACTTAACATGATATGATAGAGCAATTTAACAACTCATTGTCTTCTAACAGTTAGTTATAGGTGATTAATCTTAGTCCTATTAGGTCTGAAGAGTCCCTGAGCTCAATCAATTCTTTCTAGACACCTAAACTGGGGCATGGATTACATTAAGTGTTTGAAACAAGATACAGGCTGGCCAGAATATTTTATGCTTCAATCAGGTCTGAATAGTTTACTTTCAGTTTAGAGAAAGATCAAGTACAAAGTCAGAGCAGTCTCCCGTCTTGCCTGGAGATCCCTTCTAAGCCATCAGATCAGGACTGAAAGCGCTGGAGTGAAATGCCAGTCATGTTACACTAGGATAAAGGGCATACCTCGTGCCCATATGCTTTGTTCCATCAGTCTCCTCTCATGGAGCTGGGTTTTCCTTGAGGGTCCCATTGCTCTCCCAGAGGGAGGGGGGATTTATTACTCTTTCGTACCTCAAGATACGGATGGTGATTTTACATCAAAGATGTAAAAAGACTTCCATACTCTGTCTGATAGAATGATTCACCAAAGTTGAAATAGGCCTCCCTCTTTTCTTTCATAAATGTATTTTTTCTCATTAAAAAAAAAAAAAAAAAAAGGAAAAAAAAAAATCACACCCCTCATATTACAGAATTCCTTTAGAAAATACAGTAGACTCAACCTTGGTGCTGCTCCCTTGGTAGGTGTATCATACCCTGACAGACTTCAGATCCCTTCATTTGATCTTGACAGAGTCAGACCAGCACACCCGGCAGCAGTCCAGTCCCATTAAGGGCATTCCTTCATGCACGCAGCCCTGATGGGAACCACTGTGACATCCAGGGAGCACAGGCGAATGGCTGGGCTGCAGAGCATTGCTGCCACCAACATACCCACAGGCAGAACTTCACAAAAAGAAGAAAAACTACCACAAGCATTGGCAAAGATTCAAAAGCAATATATTTTTTTTTAACATATATTCATGACATTTACTTCTTCCCTGTGATTATTTGAGACCTTGAGCAAGATACTCTGAAAACAAACTTCAGTTTAAAGTATACCCTTAAATACCAACCTCTAACAATTGCTTTGATTGCAACTCATTAGAGGTAAATTACCACATAAGAAATAAAAGGAAGATACAAATATGGTATCATTTGACTTGTGCTCACTACACAGTGTGTTATAATGCTTTGAGAAATGACAATGAAATGAGAATAGTAAGAGCAACGTTATTTCTGGAATAAGAGGTAGACATATCTTAGATAATGTTGTATTTTTTCCTGCATCTGACAGCATTTTGATCTAACATCTTCCAGATGCCAAAAAAAAAAAAAAGTGCTATTTTTTCCGTGTAATATTGATCTGCATATATGAAATAAGGTCAGCTCACAACCCCAATTCCTTCCCAAAAGAACAAGAAAAACACTCTCAGAAAATGTTGTGTGCCCATTTTTCAATTAGGTGTAAGCCAGGATAGAATTTAGGATATTGTCCATTTTATTTCCTTAAACAAGACCATTATTAAGTCAAAATGTAGGTCCTGCTCTGTGTAGCTTGTATAGTTTTATATGATCATGAGCTGGCTGGTTTTGTCTTAAATACAGACCTAAATGCTTACCTATACAAGTGTGCCCCCTTGCATTGTCCAAGAATGAAATGCTTGATTTAACAATATGCAGAGCTGCAGCAGACTGCAGTATGGAATGGATGCTCCCAGTTTCATCATCAACAGGCAAAAGATTTTCTTTTTTTCCTTGGAAAAAACTTGTGTAACATTTTCTTTTTAAACTATATAGAATCATCCCGAGATTTGACACCAGCTGGAAGGTTTAAAGGTGAGATTGATGTTTAACAGCAGGTATGTAGTCCAGTTTTATCTTCTTAGCAATAAAATTTTGAAGTACTATGCTATACAGTCACTAAACTGCTTTCCTTATTGCCACCCAGTATGGACACATTGACAGCAGCAAGGAGAGAGCAAGATATTCAATATGAAATATACACATAACAAAATAAACAAATGGGCTCTTCCTTTCACTGCTTTCCCCTCTTTCCTCTCCTCGGCACACACTCCAAGCTTTACTTTTCCGTTAGGACATTTGCCAAACAAAACCTGGGAGATGCCAGCAGCATGCATGCGCTTCCCCCGTATACTTTGCAGGGCAGAGCAGAGCCAGAGGACGGTGCTAGCCTGGCTGCCTGAGCAGAGGACTCTTCCTATGGGGTGCCAAGCCCCCCAGTCCCGCTTGATGGAGCCTCCTGCACCCAGCACGACCTGGCACGCAAGATGATTTGTCTCAGGACAGAGGCGGCGCTGGGCTGCCTTCAGATTCACAGATAACCTTGGGGCTACCAGAACTGAACAGTATAAAACACTACAGACTTCAAAAATCCTTAGCAGCGAGCAGCCAGCTACCCTGCCTAATAAGCCTGTACACTTCCTTACGATACTCAGAATATATGCAACTAAAAGCTTATTGTTGAATATTAATTACAAACGGTTAAAAAATTATACTACTCATGTTATGCAAATACATCAACTCACTCAACCTGAGAATAAACAAGTCTTTCAAATATTTATATGCTGCAGAAAGCACTGCAAGGGTAATTTATGCATTTGTTGACCCTTATTCTAAATGTTCAGCCATAACACTGCATCTTTGTACTTGCCATAAATTCCTACTCCTCCTCCTGCCACTCCTATAAAGAATGTTATTGACTATATCAGCAAGAAATAATCTCCATTCTAACAACCACTTTCAAATTTAAGAATACTTATGTCTCAAATATGACTCATTTTGTTCTCTGTGCATATATATAAAACCCTTCTGTACTTAATCAAGTTAGGACGGGTGCAGGAGAGTCACTTGGGTGGCTTTGCATAAAATTGCCACAGTACCAACATGGTTAGGGTAGTTTGCAGAGCAAAAGTAGCTGTATGCTTCTCTAAGCTAGTTTAAGACCAATACTGCTACTATGTTTGAAAGGTGCTGTAAGTGGTCTAATAAACTGCTGAAAGTTTGGGGAGGATGTCTGTGGTATGGGTAATCCACAGTTCACAAATATTCAGAGGTAACCGAGCAGCATATAAAATAATGGTCCTCCTCTTGTCCTTAAAAAGGATGGGGTTGGATTATCAAATCTCCTGTAATACTCAAAAAGAAGCCAGCTCAGGAAACACTGTGTGCTTCAGAAATTATTATTACACTTATACTAACTACAATTAAATGTTACCTGTATGAAAATTCATAAGGTAACCTCACAGCCAAAGAAAGTATTTCTGTGCTGCACATGGCATGTTAGACTTTGCTCTTTGTGATGTTTACTCACATTTCTAATTACAGAAGAAAATAAGTTCTGTTGAAGTCAATGAGATTTTATACAGATTAGTTTTTCAAATAACTAGACTCACTCTAGAAGCAAGAAGTGGAGGGGATTTAAATGAGCGCATTTAAAATGTAGAAGTTTTAAACTCTGTCAAGAATGATTTTAGGTGTTCAGGAACCTGATTTTGGAAACCTATTTGTCTGCAGCACCTAGCAAGATAAGCTGTTTTTGCAAATAGGACTATGTCAGCTTGACATTTTTGACAATGCTACTCTCTGACTCCTTTCAGCATCCTTGTCCTTTCAGGAACTTCACAACATTAAAATCCAAGGAGAGAACAGACTTCAGCAACTGATAATATATTCACAAAATGGTACAACAACAAAGTATATAAAACCAACTAGCTATCCCAGGATTGTCAGGCAAGCAGCCTATAAATCATGCAGACATGTTGCCACATCTGTTCAACAGACATGAAAAAGAATATATTGCTCAAAGAATAGTTACCAGAGTATTACAGGACTGTAAGAGTAAAGGCATTATTTTCACTGCCAGATTCTCTCTCACATGATCTTTATTGTAAAAGTTAAATTATTTCATTCTAAAATAATTAATCTCAGTCCTTACCAAAATATTCAGAACATGAAAAGGTTTGTCAGCAGGATCAAAGACATGTGTGCTGAATATTCCTGCCACCTTCAGCAACCAAACACACTCAGAACATGGAGAGTTCCTTGAAAAGAAGCTACTTGACTGCTACTCTAACTGCTGAATATTACTTGTAAGTCACTTCTGAAGTAAAGTCTTTACATACATTTGCACCACACAAAGTCTCTTACATATGGGATACTATTTGCTTCCTAAAGACAACAGGTCAAACTAAAATTCAGCTTTTCTCAGGGTCTGCTAAGCTAGCCAAGTTTCCAGGAATTCCAAACAAGTTGAGCTCAAATAAGCATCACTATCTTCATGGATGTGAGGATCGTATACAGGAAAGACTGGCAGTGTTTGACATCTTATCTTATTCTTCCGAGGAACAGAGCAGTGCACACATGAAATCCAGACAGGCAACAGGAAACATCCCTTTGCTCACAACTCCATAAACAGGTTTTGGCTTCTCACATTTCATAGAAATATAATGATCTAAGAAAATATATTCCCAAAAACTGAATGAAAGGAAACATTTTTGTTGCTGTAAGCTGTAAAAGTTTTTTTTTCCCTCAAATGGTTCCTGCATTATCATCTACCATACAGAACCACTCAGTCAGCTATGGAAATACTGTAAATGCACTGCTGTCAGGATCCAGTTTTAGCGAAGAAAGCAAGGCAGGATAGGTATGTTTAAATAAGTCAACACATTACAGTAAAATGGACCACATTTGGTGACCTCTAGCTTCTATGTTTATTTATAACAAAACCCAATAATGTACTACATGATTAATTAAAAATACACTGTCCAGAATGAACAAAAGCCAACAACATGCTACAGTCCATTAAATGAAATGATGATTCTGAATTGTAATTGCTTTATAGACCACTGAATTAGAAACTAGGGAGAAAAGATTTATCACAGGAGATGTTTGAGATCATTAGCAAAAGTTTAATTATTAAAAGGTTTTATCTCTGAAGGCCAAATCTGTTTCTGTATTTATGTGTGCTTCTATTTTTTTCCCCTAAATTATTAAGAACAGTCATTACCAACCCCACCCCCCTTGAACCCCCTTGAAATATTTTATGCACTCTTAACCGCTTTAATGAGATGAATGTAATCCTCTGAGGTCTCAGTTCAGGAAAGCATATAACTGTGTCTTAAGTCCCACTGGGGCAAATCCTCAGCTGATATATATCACATGTATGTAACTTCAGCATCCACCTCAGTGGGACTTAATTGCCTTCTCAGTAGATGGCTGAACCAGGTTATTAAAAAAAAAAAAGTGTTCCTTAAACTGTCATGCAGTATTGACAACACAGAAATTAATATTCTTATGTGGAATTTCATTATAATTATTTTATGCAATATGAACATTCAGTACTATGTAAATGTTACTGTGCACTAGATAGTACAGCAGCAACATTTTTCAGTCTAAGGTAACACAGCACTTCCTAAAAGATCATTACAGGTCCTTGTGGTCAGGCAATCATTTAGTTGGTGATCTCATTTTGTAGCCAAAGCCATTAAGACAACATAAAACTGATTTCAGGAAAGCACATTAGCTAATTAGAAAGCAATCTAAAACAAACCAAAAGGAAAATATTTGATTTATTCTAATTGTTTATAGATATATTGTAATACTGTGGTTCTCTAGTTTGGTATCTTGTCTGGGGGAAACAGATTTTATAGGAATAGCAATAATATGGGCTTTAGACTTCTTGCTTTTCTTTTAAATAACTTTCTAATAATTCACTTGCAGCTTCTACTGGCAAGAACTGGTCCCAGTTTTATGCCAAATTTTGCTCATGTTGATGTCAACAACCTTCATTAGATGCAATATAAAGATCTCAACATTTTGTGAACAGGAAATTAGTTTCACACCATCTTTCACCAGCTGGTCTGTACAAACCACTCATGAATTTAGGGTGCAGAAAACAGTCCAAACCTTTCTTAAAAGCACAATGGCATGACATGCTTTTCAACTGGTAGCACTGTTTCTTTCTGCAGCCTACTCCATCTTGCTTTCTTTTCTTGGCTTCTTACTACACCTTTTAGACCATAAGCTCCTTGGGACAAAATTATCACTCATCCTGTGTTCTCCAACTGCATGGAAAAGTGGGGCTCAACTGTTTGCAATCACAGTGTAAGTGCTAAATAAATCATAAAAGCAGTCACACTGCATTACAAACTGTGTTTGTCTACTATTCCACAATATGAACATAGTGATCTTTTTAGCAGAAAACGCCTTTAGATTTTGCATTTATATAGAACTTACCACAGCAGGGTCCTGGGATAAAATTGGGACTCCTATGATCAGGCTTAAAATGCATAATCATTTCCATTGACTTCTGCTACTGTTCTGGATTGCTGTAGGCTCCTGCTTTAATGTGTACAGATACCAGTTCAAATGACATAAGATGCAATCAGCAATTGTAAGCTGTTAAATCTCACCAGGCAGAAATAGCTATTTATTTCTTGTCACTGCATTTCCTGTGCAACGTGAAGCCTTTCCTTATTCACAGGCTTTCATTATACTCATCAAAAGGTTTATTCTTATCACAGACAAGACCAAGCATATCTAAAGAGATATTGTAGGCACTGCAGTACATTCACCACAAGTCAGGTTTGACATATTCATTTCTAGTGCATCATATATTGCCAGTGGATAGTTTATAGCTTCTTTCTCTAACGTTCAGCTTCTACAGGCAAACAAGTTTCTGCCTTAGACACTTCACTAGAGGAAGCTCCAGCACGCCCCCAATCTGCAACTACCATGAGATGATTCATAACATCTTTCTCCAAGTCTTTTTCACAGAAAGAATCAATTCTTGCTTGGGTTTCTCCATTGCTATCCCAAAATAACTACCCCAGATCCAGCACATATGCAGATTCTGCCAAAACCATCCAAGGTCAAGAGCTTTGCAGGTTTGTGGGGGTGTGTGTTTTGTTTTGGGGGTGGGTGGTGCATTTTTTTGTTTGTTTGGGTTTTTTTTTTTTTCTAATGCTTTAAGTTTTATTATTAATTGAGTAACATGGGAAACTTGGAGCTCTGAATTAAACCAAATGGTTGTGATTCTGAGCTGCTGTGACACTGTAGCTGCTGCGACACTGTAGCTGCTGCTATTGCTTAACTCTCCCAGTAGCACAGATCTTTATCCACTGATGTCTACTGCAGCAACCTCAGTGGTTTTAGTAGAAGGAAAACAATGTACAAGCCTATTTAGGCACATGCTTGATAATTTTTATAACAGGAAGGTAATTTTTCAAAATTAATTGTAGCAAAGAAGATTGATACAGCTTGTTACTACAGCAATGGATGCGGAATAGCTAATATTCTTCACAGAGGTAGTGCTGCTCCTCCAACAGCAGGGATTAGCTCCCAGATTACGTTCTTCATTTGGAGGCCAGGAAGAAACAGCAGAGGTGGCTCTCCACTCCAAGCAGTGCATCATTCCTGGGCACAGCAGGGTGTAGGCAGAGATATTTTCCTACACTTCCTTTCTGTGTCCCCCACTGAGCTGGAAAAGGGTCCTTTCACACTGAGGTCTGAGGCAAGGCAAACCTGCATCATCATCCTACTCCATTCCACAAAACAGTACTTGGGAGCTTGCAATTAGCAGCTGCCTAAGGAGTTTTTTGGGTTTTGATTTTTTTTTCTTTTCTTTTTCCTTCTCCACAGATGGGCACACTTACTCTTATTTAGATAGAAATCATAGCAACTTTTTACAGGGAAGGTGGGTAATTGCAAACAGTCACATACTGAATGTGGGCTGATAAGTGTGTGCTAGAGCTATGAGAAAAAAAGAGGGAGACAGAAATTAAGGGCAAAATCTTCTCATCATATACATACACATGTATTTATTCTGATCAGATATCTGAACAGTATGTCTTTGCATGCAGACTACTTACAAATACGTTATGGTCCTCCGTAAGCCAATATTCCCACATTTTGGCTGTATAATATTATGCTGTAGGTGAACATATGTATTTAATACAGCTAGATCTTTGAACAGGAAATAGAACTTTCTCTCAGATATTACAGCAGAAAAGGTGTAAGATGTGAATCCAGTACTGCACAGCCCTAGAATATCTTGTCCGCTAGACAGTATTTTTTTAAACCCATCATTTTTTGGTACGTAATGCCCTATAGACAGACATTTGTACAACTGCATGATGAAGATTCTGGCTTTTTTCAAGACTTTGCATAGTTTTTACCACTTTTTCAGTCTTGCCTTTCTAATCAAGTTTCAGAAAACAGTGGCAAGTGATTCAAGTTTCATATACTCCCCATTCCTCTTAAGCTCAAGAAGAGCTCCTGAATGGTTTTTGTAACTAACCAGTTTGGTGTCGGAAGTTATCTTTATTGGTGACTATACATTTGCATGAGCAACACATAATGGCATTTTCCTACCTTTAATTGCAAATACTTTCCCCTTTTTATCTAACAGATAACACTCACTTTCTTCCTCAAAGCATATTTGAACTCACTTCCCTTCCTCTAGAGTTTTTAAGAAATGCACATACATTATTATGTCTGGCCATTGCCAGTCATTGATCAGCACCAATTTAGCAGGTGTGAAGCAAACTTGGCACGACTTACTATCTCTGCAGGAGACAAAGGTCATAATTTCAATTATAATCTTCATTATTTACTACAATTAAATGAATTTGTTAATAATGCCAAAGCTTGGGTTGTTTAACATAATTAATTAAGCCAGTCACAGACTATTCCATCCATTAGCAATGCATTTCTTCTCAGGCTTCTGGTGCTTTACATTTCAGTTAACTGTTTCTATAGCAGACAGCAAGTACAGGCAAAGCAGGGGAATTAGAGAGTCTAGCAGCATCTGAAACATCTGTCACTGGAGATGAGAAAACAGCACAAGATGTGGACATATAGCCTAAGCCAATGCAGTATTTTTTCTTTTCCACAAGCAAACAACAAAACACAAGTTACTCATGGTATGATGACAAAACAAAAGTAGTTTTGAAATGCTCACCTTGTTCTGCTAAGAGACAGAAAAGAGAGCAAAGTATTTTTTACAGAGGAGGTAAAATACAATACTTACTCTCTTATTGTTTTTGGCATGTGGATACTTTGGTTCATAGCAGCAAAGGATGTTTAATTCCCTATGACTTCAAATAGGTTTATAGTATTTATTGCACAAAGGAGATAAGTCACTTAGTTGTTTTGATAGTATGGATTAGTTAGAATAGGAAAGCCTACGTTCTCTCAAGTTGAATGACTTCGAGGACCACAGAAACCGATTCCCGCTGAAACCAGGCGTTGTGGCCAAACCCTGCCCTCCTCCCCACTCTGGCTTGAGGGACACAAGGGCGACAAGACATCCCCAGGTGCTTGGAGCACTGCTGTTGAGGGAAGCACAGCTGAGAGCACAGAGAAGAGCTAGGGGCAGCTGCTTCTCATGGCACAGCTCCAACTAGCCAGGCAGATTGGGCAGGCTGAGCAAGCCCACCACAGCTGCCTGCCCCCTGGATAGGGGGAACTGGCAGAACTGCTGGCAGGAGACACTGCTTGCTAAATAGCGTGACGAAGTATTTCATTTAAGTGCTTTGGAAATACTAGTCCAGGCTTAGAAAACAGACTATAAGCTCTTCAGGGCAGGGACCATCTGTCTGTTCTCTACTTAGGATGGAGGGGTCCTACTTTTTCACCAAGTCGTTAAGGAACTGCTGCAGTAAAGCAGGCTGTGTAAACATAAACATCATATATTCAGGACAAACTGCAGAACAAAATGGATGAGACTTAACTGCAGAGTGACAGGCAGGCAAGGACTAGTTCCCAGCAATGCAGAGCATCGCTCTATACAGCACACTACATTCCAGTTTGTGGGTCCTTAAATTAAAACCTGAAGTTTCTCGAGATAAACACCTCTCCTACCCCTCTTACACCTTTTTTCTTTGGCTTAGAATTTCATTTGAGTTTTTATAGTCTCTAGTTTGGCAAGTTATTTGATGGTAAAGCTTCAGCTGACATACAAAGAATACTAACTGCATTCACAACAGCTCCTGTAGGTAGGCAGATACACATTTGTGCAGCAAAACCATCACCTCAGTCCTGCCTTAGACCTTGTTTATAATAAATGGTTGGATTAGTCAGGATATCAAGAAAGAAATTAATAATTCAAATGAGAAAAATCATTAAGTTCTAATTACACCAGAGTTTTGCAAAGTACACATTGAAGCTAGTAGTTTTTCATGGTTATGACAATGAATGGTCCACATCCCACAGCTATGTCTTTCCCACTAATTAATTTTAATTCTAGGAACTGCCTACAAAACATTTCCCCAAAGTACCCTTTGGTTCTTCAAATGGAGCTGTAGTTCTGTTTTGCTGAATCTGAGAATCTTATGGGGTTCTAAGCATGCAAAGTGCTGAAGGATAAGCACCCAATACATTACACAAATGAGAAGATTACTACTGGTAGTTCTTACTCCTACCTTCCCCTGACATTCTACAAGTAAGTATTCCAAAACACCCTCTTGTCTTTCCCAGATTTGATGGCAACTCCTCCTCCCTCAAAGTTTACTGGCTTATTCTGTCCCAGGAATACCTTCACTTCTACCAGGTCATGGTTGAAAGTTTTAGACATTTCCTCCCCCTCTGTCACATTCTCCTGCAGAGAAGGGCAAAAAAACAAAAATAGCTGAAAGAGCACCAAAGCCTACAAGAGTGATTGCATGGCCCATTTTGCCCTTCTTAAATCACAATTAGTTTTCCAGACAGAAAGCAGTAATAAGGGGACATCTGTACATGGCATCCTGTCCTCAGTGTTCACCAATACACTCGTAAAGAGAGAACTGTGACAGAATAACAGCACTAATTTAACATGCTGCAAAACACATTGCCTCCAGTGCCTTGTCTGAGCAACGCACCCTGACTCTATTCAACACAAGACAAGAATTAGATGCTACAGAATAGCCTATAAGCCATCCAAGAAAGACCATTAAACTGCCCAAGCTATCTCTGCAGGTTTGTTACTCAACACCATTAGTGATTTACAACCTTAAATCCTCCCTCTAGTTAGGAACCTCTAGCTTAATTATACTGAAAACCACGAGCCTTTATTTCAGTAATGCCTAAATGCTTACTGCAGGAGGACTGAAACTCGTTTCCTGTCAAGTGAATGCCCACACTATGAGGCATAACACTATTCTTATACCTACTTGCTCTCCTTGACCCAACAAGGGTCAGAGACCAGCAGACAGCCTGGTAGTTCCTTTGGGCTGAACAGGAATTGATCCTCCATCCTGGCTGGATTCTCCATCACTGGGCTGTTCATTAAGTAGTTGTTGTCCTGTTATGTCATGCAATGCCATAAAGCAATCGGAATGACAGCACAGCTTTGGAAAAGATTTCAGTAAAGTTCCAGCATAAAGAGGAAAATCACTAACATCCAGCTTTTATCACCTATTTATGTTTAATTTCACAAGCCCTTTGTAGGCTGAGGAGAACCATAAGCATACTGCTCAGTCGTAGATTCATTGTGCTTCCTCTCAAAAATGCAAGGTAACGCTAAACAAATTAAGAAAAGAAATATTTTTTAAATCTGTTTCAATACCGCCATGTTTACTAGTTGAGGAAAACACTGCCATATAATATGTATGTAACAACAGGCTGTAACAAATGAGAGTAATTAAATATGTAATTCCTATAGCAAAGCTGTGTAACTGCAAAAACCCTTACCACATTTTAACTTTACATTAATTTATTAGAATACACTTGACCTACTATGAATTTTTTCTATATACAAAGGGAACTAAAGAAACCTTCAAAAGTATTTGCTTTAATTCGTCTAGTTATTGCATAAGACCATATTATTAGGTCATTTTCTATTATACATTTGTAACGTGCTCAGGAACACTGAGGGGTGGTATTTTATTCTTTAAATTGCCTTGGCATTTTCCATCAGTAAAGAAAGATACTGAGAGTTGCACAGCAGTTTAAACTACCCCACGATAACAAATAATCAGTGTGCTCTGCATTTGTATGAGGTATCTACAGCTACGAAGCACATGGGAGGGATATATTTGTTGTACATTTCTAAATATCAGAAGAATGTCAACACAAAACCAGCTGTTATAGTTCCCATTTTAGCTATGATTCAAATGGTAGGGTACAAGATTGCAAAGCATTGGACAGCTTTTATTCAAGCAGGCTCCATTCCTCCCATCTGATGAATTCTGAAACTCTATCAGAGATTTGCAACTTAGTAGTGAACACGGCAACTGCAATCTAGACTTACACTTAAAGGATTGGCTTGAAACTGAGCCAGAAAAAAAAAAAATGTTTAAAGACTAAAATAAGCTGATTACCTATAAACCAAAGGTTCAGCTGTACCTAGCAATACATGTAGTATAAGTTCAGAGTCCTACTCTTCGTGACGAACTGTGGGAGTTAGAACTGTCAGGCCCTGAGCACCTCAAGCAGCTCCAATGTGCAGCCGTGGATCAGGCTGCTGGGAAAATTGTTGCATATGAAGCAGCTGTGAAAAGCTTTGTTGGGACCTTACCCTGTTCATTTAGGAGGTGCTATTAAAACCCAGTGCCTGAGCTTTTAAGTATATTAAGTATTAAGTCATTTTATGATCAAATAAATACAATTTTAGCATGGTGTTTTTAGGTTTGTCAGCAACATCAATTCACATTAGCTTCCTGTAGATGGTGTGTAGATTTTCATCGATTCATGTTTTAGGATATACATCTGTGATCTCAACATACACCTTGAGAAAAGAGCAAAAACTTGTTATAAATGTGTATTAGTATTCAAAATAAGGAATTTTATTTATACCGACATATTAAGCAGAAATGGGTGTGGGATATTTCCAATGAGGTGATTATTCTACAAAGCCTAAGCCACCTGTTTCAGTCTTGGCTGTCATGGCAGCCACATAACTCTGTGATACTGCTTGACTTTCAAACTTTCCTGAAAAATTACCTCTCCAAGTATTCTGTACCCTTCAAATGCAATATGCTGTACATTACTGTAATTTGTATCTGATCTATTTAAATCATGCATTCTAGGTTAGATTGTCAGATGCAAATTTTTTTAATTTTTTTTTTTAATTTTGTTTACAGAGCTGTCCTTCATCACTTGTGCAGGCTATACAAAGACAAAGTAAAACTCTCCTCTATAATATTTTCTAACTAGGTTAAAGATATACTCTGATTATTTATGTCCCTTGATGTTACAGAAGGAACTGTTTGAAGATGCTGGCTTCCAGCTATAAGGGCAAAAGGATAAAATAAGACAGACAGAAGAACATTCCATTAATCCAAGTCATCTAGAACAGACTCCTGCCTGGCTGGAGTCTCTCCTGCTTGCAGCATCACTCACAATGTTCCATAAATTGGTTCTAGGGAAGTTCTAAAAAAAGACCGGACTTTAAATACCAGTTAGCTGACAGCTAGCAAGCGGCTTGAATCTTGCTGCTCTTAGTATGACAACTGTCAAATTTGGCAAGGTAAGAGATCAACTTCTATTTATTGAAGGCAAGAAGCTAGAGAATTGGAGGTAGACACTGGAGAAAATTGATTAATTAATATTTGACTTCTGAGAGTATTTCTTTGATTTGTTCCAAATTATCAGCATAGGACGACAGGAAAAGTACCTGCATATTGTTCACAAAAAGTAGACAAAAGGGCTTAAATAAAAGGTCCATCTTCCATGTGCTAAAGTTTACTAGGTGTGATAGCAGAAGAAATAAACCCCAGATCTTATTTATTCAACAATCTTTCCTAGTCTTAGCTATTTTTAAAGCAAGCTCGGGAGGGTATAGGGCAGACAGATGAACAGGTTTGCCCCCCCAGGATATGACTGGTTAATAATGGCAGTATAACAGAAGGGAATTCAGCCAGATTCTGTTTCAAATGCATGAACATTTTTTTGGAGGATGCTTTAATCTTGTCAAAACAATCAAGCAGCTAATTCAAGTCAAGCAAGGCCTTTGATACACAGTGGATTACACATTCTCAACTAGTGTGGATTTACATTGTTTCAGTGCAGTGGTGAATAATTTGTTTTGCTGCAGCCAAGGTCCAAATTCAGCATGTTTAATAGCAGAAGAGAGAAAATTCAGACACTGTTGCCAGCTAGATGTCTTGGAGGACTTGAAATGATAGAAAATCAATTAATCCCTGGGCAAAACCTGCTCTTGTAAACTGCCATCCTGTTTTGTACCAAGTGAAAAATAACATTGATGTTGATAACACCCATTATGTTGACATAATCTAATAGTTTGCAGCCAGTTGGAAATGTCACCTTAGCAAATACGATGCCTTAAACCACCAACTGGCAAAACCATAACAAAACGCCAGAGACCATTAAAGAGAATTTAAGGCTTCGCATTATAGGTCAACAAAACCAAAAAGCTAACGAAAAGCACCATGAAACTCTCATACCAACAATTCAGCTTGTATATATAAAACCATGGCTGTGCAAAATTTGACAGTCTGGATCTGGGACCTTCTCTTTCTGCTTGCTCAGCAACAACAATCATGCCAGCAAAACACTGGATGATTTCCCATATTTCAGCATGAGAATTTCTACTTTTGATTCTTGCTCTGAATAATTCCAGCAGTCCCCAGTGGATTGGTATCTGACTACTCTTTTGCAGAACAGATGCTACACTTCCACATTCACTGCCTACAACATTTGAGGCTGGTTGTACCCATCCACAGAGATCATCTCTCTGATGCTGCTCACCTCCATGAACTTTAAAAATTATAAGAAATGTTGGAGTACTGTGGAATGAAATCAGAAAGCCATCCCCCCAGTAGGTACAGGTGTACTAGAACTGTGCCCCAAATTAAACTTGTTACCACACTATCCAAAATCTTTTAAAATACATACTCTCCTAGTTAGACAATCCTTGTTCTATGTTCATTTCTTCCACCTCAAAAAAAACCCCAAACAAACCAACAAAAAACAAAACAAATCACAGTCATCTGCAACTAGTAAACTGATTTAAAGCAAAAAGTGAAGCAAATACAGAGAAAAAAAATCTGCCATTTAAAGTACTGCCTTAATCCCATCTCTAGCAGACAGTATTAAAATTCTACTTTCTGGAAGAGCTGTGATAATTTCATTGACTGTATTGCACATATTTGGAAAACAAAGTTTACATGTTTGAGGCTCTCTGGGCTCCATAACAAGCTGACTTAGATTGTCCCACTTAATATTTGTATCATTTGCAGGCAGTCTCGATTTGGCAAGATAGGCATCAGAAAAATAAAGACCATTATGTACCAGAAAGTTTTAAAAGTAGGACCAACAGCAAACATGAATACAGTTAAGTTTTTCAGGGGGTGGTTTAATTCTAATACTCATATTTGGTAGAAGTCTTGAACTGAAGGCAGCTAAGATATATTAAGAGATCCCCTATTTCCTGAACACAGGAAATTTGATTAAGCACCTTTTTCCTGTTGCTGTTCTGCAGTGATCTGAAGGTTCTAGTTTTCCCTGTACTGCTCATTAGAGGTTGCTCACTGGCATACAAAGGCTAACTTTCAACACAGAAAGCAGAAATGCTCAAATTGAACTTAGTCCTTTTATATCATGTGCCAGGTATACAGTTGCTAGACAAGTGTGTCAGTAGGGAGGTAGCTCTGATGGACTGATGCCAATCTATTTACCTGTGAAGAACAAAGCTCCAGCTAAGAAAAGATTTGTGAACATGTAAAAGAGAGTGAAAAGATATTTGAACTTTTTAAAACGGGAGAGAGAGAGAGAGAGAGATATGAAATTGTTCTCCTATAGTTCAATTGTGTTTACTGACCTAGGTCTGAAGGATTCAGCCACATATTTCTTCACTTATTCTTACTTTAAGTGAGAAGGATGTTTTCCTCTCTTATTTTAACTCAAGCCAAAAATATCACATCTGGGGATAAACTGAAAGATGACAAATGATAGTGTTAGCAGAATTAATTGCTCTGTCCTCTCCACAAAAAAAGTTTCCATAATTACATGTGGCATTTCATTTTAGTTTATGGAGTTTGTTTGGGATTTCTTGGGGGTATTTTCTTTTCTCCAAGGAAAATATTTTCTACTCTCTTCTTCAAACCTTCCATCAAGAGAAAGACTGTCATTTTCTACAGTCCTCTCCCTAAAAAAAAAATTAATTAAAAAAAGAGAAAAAAAAAAATAAGAAAAGAGTGCAGAATTACCTCCTTATACCAGCAAAATATAAACCTGAATCTTAGCATCTACCTTAAAAACATACTTTCATTTACAAAAAAAAACCCAATCAAACAACAACCAAAAACCACCACAAACCAACCACAAAACCCAACGTATATTTTAAGATTAGATCTTACTGAGACATCTTCAGGAAAAGCAGGATAAAAAAAAAAAAACAAACACCCAAACCCACAAACCAATTTTAAACCCTCTTAAATACTAAATCAGGTATTATTTTTTTATTCCTTTCTTTCCAATTCCTATTTATCCTGCTGGAAAGGAACAGCCTGCTCTTTGGTTTATCTGAACTGTGGGATGTTTTTTTTCCTTCCTTCAGCTTTTTAACATGTCCTTTCCTCAGAGATTGTAAGAGCAATAGGGAAAATACCAAGCATGTTTTCAGATAAAATCCTTGTGTTTTCCATCAAGAGGCAGTGAAGTTCAAAATTAATTCTTAATTAAATTTTAGGCTATGTTGAGAGAGGTCAAGTATACCATTATTGTTACGAACATCACTGGTTTTGTTCAGCTAGAACGCCACAAATCTTTTTTTAGCCATCTTTCATTGCATTTTGCAAGCTATTAATGAATCATTTTGTCATGTGTAGAATATTATCCATCTGAGGACCATCACATCATGAAAAGACATTAAAATGTGCTCTCATTATGGACATGGTGATTACTATAAATCCTTATTTTCAGGTCTTGGGATAAAACTTACTTTAGCAGATGCATTTTATTAAAACATGCAGCAGCCAAAGGTTTCTCTGGAACTAAGTAGTGTAATCACGTAATGACAGTACTGGTCTCAGAGTGAAACGAAAAATTCATTTTCAGATCCTTTTGATCATTTTGCATCACATGAGGATAAGTGTTGTCATATATTAAAGGCTCTCACATATTAAAGACAGTTTGTACTTAAAGATCATGGTCTTTCATTAGGAATATCCATTTTTTTCATGAGCCAATGAAAGAACTCTTCTTTATTTGTCTCTCCATGCATTCATCTATTAGCATTTGAACAGACTAGCTATAACCAATATGTGTAATAGGAGGCTGCAAGTTGAACCTTTCTTTGTCTTAGAGACACTTGTAGTGCCCATGGCATCTCTCTCAATCTTCACTGTATTTAATCCCACAACACATTCAGAGATGAAAAAAAAAAAATTGTCCTGTTGATAGGGTAGCAAAGCACAGACCTTGTGCAGCATTGAGACACTCTTCACTCTGGTATCAGATCTGGCTATCTAAACACCTTTTGAGATATGAATCTAAGTGGCCCGAATTGACATACGTTGTCTACCAGGAAGCAGTATGTTGAACCCAGCTATTTTAAAAAAAAAAAAAAAAAGCGCGCTATTTTTAACCAACGTTTTTCTTTTCCCTGAACAGAAACTGCAAAGAGACATGTGAGTATCTCAAATCGGGGTGCTTGCAGCAAAGCCAGTCAGTTTGAACAAAGCAGACTCAGAGTTGATGCCTTTTGATGCAGTTCAACAGCGTGTACTTCAAGGAATAAAGCCAGCTGAATCCTGTCATTTTCAGATCTATAAGGTGGTCTGCAAGTACAAAAGGTGCCCATGCAAATTTCCTTTTGATGCACAGATAAAAGTGGCAAATGATGTGTGGTTATTCTTATATATAAAACCACACAAAAGCCATGATTCCATCTGCTTACCACCAAGAGAGGCCTTACTTGTCTTGAGACCTAAAAATACCTTATTTGCACAACACAAAAGTATGCTTAGTCTCTGAAGTGAAACATTTTAAAAGGTGAGCTGTTTGTTGTTTTTTGTTGGGTTTTTTTTTTTCAAATGCAGCTATTGATTTTCAACTGTTCCTGCCCTCTTCTCACCATACCCCCAGGTTTTGTTCTTATGGATTAAAAATATCAGAAAAAACCAAAACAGTTCACCCAAAACAAACCTTCACAGTACCAGTCACAAAAATAAGGAAATAGGAGATGGATCATCCCTCATCCTTTTCATTTAATAGCCAAAAAATCATGCAAGTTCAGAACTAAAGACTTTTCTTGATTTCCTGTTCCCACATCCAGTCTCCGTAAGACAAGGATTTCATGGAAGGAGCAGCAGTTTCTAGGGCAGAGCAGAGCTGCCCAGCTCAAAATACTTCACACCCTTGCACACTATTTGAACAGTTGCCTAGGCAGCATTGAAAAAAAAAAAAAAAACTAAAAAATGGGCTGCAGTCCTTTTGGATTGATCCAGCTAGTTCTTACTCTGTAAGGGTTCTTTGGTAGTTTAAGGAAGAATTGGGGACTACATCTTTAATTCCTCTATCTTGAGAATCTAGCTTAAAAACGTTGCAGTCTAAAGCACTCAAATTCATTAATAGCTTGAGCCAACTGAAACCAAATTTTATAGCAAATAAACTAGTCTGGGGAAAAAAAAGAAAATCTCTTACAACCATAAGCCTGAGAATCTATTTAAAAATACACTTTTGCCTCTCTCTTTTCCTTTTGTGATTTCCCATCTTTTATAAACCTTGGATAACTAAATTCAGTGCAGTGGTGACAAACATTAGGACTGCTGGAAATTAGCTGTTAGATAGACCCCCTGTTCTTATGGAAAGGTAGTCCTTTACAGAGAAGTTAAACTAACATTTCAAAGTATTAGGCTTTTCCATTCAAACATAGATCTGACTTTTCATACTTTAAGGAAAGAGGACTATCATAATTAATCTGATGATTTAATGTAATTCTCAAGGTGTATATCTCATTACATTTAAAAGGAGCCAAAACTTGATAAACAAATAAACTGTGACTCCTACCTACCCTCAACATATCCTTATCTACTGGTACTTTTGACTCCCAAAATCCCAAAGTTCATTGAAATCCTACTATTGGTAGCAGCCATTGGATCAAACTTTTTGATATGAAGTCAAGGCTTTTTAGTATAAAGACTTATTACTAGGAGACACTATTTCCACAGAAACAGCTATATAAAGAACTACATGTTTATCTTTTGATTCATATTTTCAGAGCCTGTGACCAGTCACACTCAGAAACTTAGTATTACCATCCTGAAAGGAATTGATGCACTCAAGCCCTTTCCTCTATGCACAGAAAGTCTCTAAACAATGCATTTGGCTATAGGAAAATTCAACCAAGTGTAATGAATTTTATCACACAGCAGCTGTTCAAATAAAGTAAAGCAAATTTGGCTTAATAGCTACTTGATGAGAATACACTGGTCTAACAGAGAGGCCAAAGCAAAAGTGTACCTGTGTTGTGTATTCTGTCACGTAGTAAAGCCTTGATGAAAGAATAACACCCCACCCAAAATATAATTTTCAATTTTACTCAACTATTTAGGAAACTAACAGTATACAGAGTTTTGTATTAAAGATCCATCTTTATAAATATACAATAAATCAATTAAAGAGTTGATGTGATTACATATATGCACCATAGGCAGTGCCCAGTATTGCTCTGGTAAAGGAAATCCTGTTCATTTATAACAGTAAAGTTAAAAGATTTGGGGGAACATTACCTTGTAGGCATCAATCTAGAAGTAAAATATTTAAAGTACTTTTCTGGTTGAGTTATGCAATTCTTTTGTACAACAGACAATACAAAAAAGCTCACATAGGATGAAGAGAACAAAGCTGATAAAGTAATTTCCTTGTAAGCTATCACTTTGATGAAAAAGCAGTAATGCTCTTTTAACTGCTGTCTCGCATGATGGATATGAAATTTCTGTAGCACATTCCCTGTTCAAGATCAAGTTTGAAATTGTCCTCTACTGTGGGCCAATTTAGCCCAAACAATTTAACCTTGAGGCATTGTGCAAGAGAACTCAAACATTTCTTCAAAGAGAGGGAAAAAAAAATAAAAAAGAAAGAAAAGCACTTGAACAGTTTTAGTTCATGCTACATAAGAAAAGAAAGCTTCTGGACTGAGTATGTTTTGAGAGGGTTTATATGGCTTCAAATCTAATATTTAATGTAGTCACAATAAATATTTTTAAACAGTTAAATCCTTTTAACCTCTTCTTATAGATGTGTTACACAATTTCACATTTCATTAGGTCAGAATTAGAAGGTGCTGTGAGGACAAAGCTTCATTATAATTAACTGCAAATGGAGATCTGGTCTATTCTCTGCTAGACCATTACACTTGGACACAATCAAATGCATCCTCATCTATTGAGCCACAGGTGAACTTTGAACACTGACCTGTAGATCCATGGGAAAGGCACTCAGCTTTAATTTCTCAATTTGCATGCCATGAAGGCTGACCTGCAACAGGTGATGGTAGCAGCTCCAGCTTGCACAGGTGGTCTCAGGCCAGCCATGCCTCAATCTGCCTTTCAGCTCCAAGAACCGCTCACTTGGGCATATTCTAAGGAACTGTTCACTCACTCACTAGGCGAGTCACATTTTTCCTAAGGTAGGAGGGACTTAATATAATGTCCCAAGGCTCCCCATCAATACACACTTTCGTTCTTCAACATTTAACAGGAAAACAAAGATTGATTAGAATAACTGCTCATTCTGCGTGGGCTATACTGCATGAAAGCCTTCTCCTCCTGTATCTCTAGTACCAAAAGAGAACACTTTTCCCATCACCCTCCACACTTCAGATTGCATTGCACAACCCTGTCAACCTCCTGGAGTTCTGCCCTGTCTTCAACTCTCCACCCTCTCCTTTATTTTTAAATAGAAAACACCCCTCCTTTCTCCCAGATGATTCAATAACTGAATAGGGCTGATTGAACTCGATAATGTCTCTACTGTGTTGTACTACTGACTTACAAAATGCAAGGAGACAGCAATTTATGCTATTAATACAGAGAACAACACTGGAACACCCTCCTCCTTTGAGAAGCAAATTGAAAGTTTTCAGCTCGAAGCTCTTACAGTTTCAATACTTTCCTTATCTGCCTTTGTCCACAGTTGCTGATGAGAGCTAAACTCTTGCATGCATCCCAGCAAATTACATGAGTTTAATCAAGTGACTGTGTGATATATTTGGTGACAGCAGATTTAGTTACCCTGCTGTGATAAAGGGTTGATCAATGTACTATTATTCTTTCCTTTATTGGCTTTTCTTTCTTCCCAGCAAGCATAACACTACAGTATCACAGACCACATTTTCTACAGTTGAGAACTCGCCACCCACTTCTAAATCCAGAGGCAATATTTCCCACTTCAAGCAATAAAGTCATTTGTTGCATCTTAAAAATCATGGTTGTCTAGCAATCCTTTTATTTTCACAGAACTGAAGTTACTACACAGAACTTTGCATATGGGCCATCATTATCTATAAGGCTCCTTTTTTTTTTTTTTAAAACCTCCTCTAAATAGTTCAAAGCAACTGTTTTTGTCCAAATAATAGTTAAAGAATTCCTGCTTTATAGTATTCCAAAAAAGGAAAACAAAGTAGTAATTTAGTCTTTTGCCCTATTGCTTTCCAGCCTCATTCAATCTAGTCCTTAGTCCAAGACCAAGCTAATGACATGAACTTTAGTCACACAGCCATTGTACTGTCTTTCCCAGCAAAGCTGGGGTTAGGCAACATAATATGACTCCTCTTCAATGATCAGATGAGTAAAACACTATTTTTGGCGAGCTTCTGCAGATGTGTTTAAAAAAAAAATTTCCTACATAGTCTCCCTTTTGAAAAATTGTTCCTAGAGGCTGAAGATTTTCATTTCAAAATGCCTCAAATGATGTTCATTGCTGCTACTAGTAAATCATACTGTTCTACAGCACACGTCGGAAACACCCTCTCTGGCTGTAAAATGCCATCTATTACCTAATAGGACATGATACAGGACCAGCCTAATAGGGCACTATACAAGACAACATTGCCTGGGTTTGTTCTTTTTTTGTGTTTTGGGGCTTAGTTTTTTTGAAGGTCTTCTATCCCAATTCACTTTGGGATATTATAAGAATGCAACCTTTTAGAATAAAAAGGCAGATTTCAAACTGAAGAAGAGTCTGTGCTGTCTGTAGAATTTGCTCTGCTACTCAGTGTTCTGTTAATGTATTAAAATGTGTACTAAATTTAACTTTACACTTAACGAGTAATTGAAGGATCAGAAAAGCAAAGCTCCCCTTCAAGCTTTTTGCTTTTACTGCCATTTTCTGTCTTAGTAAGCAATGTCTTTATCATGATGTCATTTCTTCTAAGGTAGTAATTGCAAAAAATGCAGAAATCATTCATCTACAGTAGAAGTTTGGAATGGGCACTTAACATTGGAACTTACCTTTGCATTTTGATTATAAAAGAAAATGGCCCATATGGCATAAATATCTTCAAGTGAAATGGGAGTTCATGAATTTATAGCAAATGTGATAAGGGTAAAAAGACCTCAAGAGGAAATGTGGTAATGGTCTTTTAATAGACCTAAGAGAAAAACTGGCTAACTCTTACCATAGCTAAGCAAATAAAGGCACAAATCAGTGAGAAAAGTTGCTAGTTAAACAGAAAAGAATCCAAAGCAAAGTTCATATAATAAAGTGATCTCTCTCCAAGTGAAAGTTAAAAGGCAAATCTTAGTGAGACAAACTTAAGAGCAATAAATTAGAATACAAATGAAGACTAGGTTTTACTGGATGTTGAGAGCTTTGAACTGGCTTAGTAACTGGAAGGGCGGAAGATTGTTCACACAAGAGGTCTGGGAAAAAAAGAGGTGGGGTTTTGTTGTTGTTGGGTTTTGGTTTGTTGGTTTTTCTAAAAATCAATATAATTTTCTTTACCGACTTTGAAATTACTCCAGTGAATGCAAAATACAAATCTGCATTCATTAAGGTATTAAAATCACAATTTCTTAAGGAAATAACCTGTGGTTTCAATTATTAAGTGATAAAAGTACTTCTGAACTCATGGTCTGTGTTATTGGTTCTGGAGTCACACATTCATTTCTATGGTGCAGACCTACTCTAGGAAATAAATGAATTTCTGATTGGATGCTACCAAAAAGGACTAAAATTTCATTTTTAATTAGCTTGAAAATGTCCAAATCTTTATTCTAAATTTTTACTTATTTTCTCCAATAGCTCTAATATAGACCAACAGCTTCTATATTATCAGCAGTTCTGAATCCTTCTTCTTACGCATCTTTAGATGCATAAGTTTAAGTCAAAAGTGCTCCAGTGACAGACACAAGATCTTTATACATTGAATAAGATTCCTATAGTCAAGTATTCTTCAAACCACAGTCTAGGTGTAGGGTTACTATTTAATGAAATTGTATGTGAAATAGAGCTAATAAACTTTGTTTTCTGATATTAGTTTGTTTCTGTAACTATGCTACCTGTGAAGTCTAGTGTCATACAAACAAGTAGAGTGAAAACATAATAACACAAGACAAGACAACTTCATCACTGGTTGATTTAAAGTTGCTAAAGCAAATGCTTCTTGATGGCATGAGTACTGCCATCAGTAGTACCTGAAACAAGAGAAAGGCTTATAAACACATGGTACTACACACCAAAAATCCCAAAACAAATATCCAAACATTTAAATGTGAGCAGTCAAAAATAGCGTAATATGTCTGACTTAATTCAGTCAACAAATAATTTGCATTTTTCTCTAGCATAATGAACCTATAGAAGACAACACATAGACTAGCTGATCCATGCATATACCTACTGCAGACACCAAGTCCTCCACACTACACTGACTGGTCACTTTCATGTCTATAAAAATACCCTCCTTTGAAAGCTGTAATTATCACAAATCAAATCCTCAGTTTCTAATAAATTGACACAGAAACTACAACCTTTTACTATGGAATTTAGACCCATTTTGCTGCATAATACACTAGGGCCTTTATTTTTATTCTCTTTTCTGTATTACCTATGCAATAGTAAGAAATAGCTTTGGCATACATGAAAAATAGCAGGCAAGATGTCAAAAACCCAAACCAGAACTGTACCCACAACAAGACAGGTAAAAATCCCAATCAAGTTGGCTGCTTTAATTTCTTTTTCACTGTAGCATGATGTGGGTGGTAGAGCAGGAGGGAGACTATCTAGGACTACGCAGAGTCAGAGATCCTGCAGAAAGTAAAAAGCATGAACTCCTTGCTCAAATCCTGCTTTGCTCTAGGCAGCATTACATTCAACAAGTCACATCATAAAAGTGAGACTTCTCCATGTTTTAAATTGCTATTGCTATAGTCAGGTTTATCACGTGGTACACTCTATCAATGAATGTCTTATGAAGCAAGATGCTATTACAGTTCCTTCTGATGTAAATTAAACTAGTGAATACAACTGAATTAACAGCTTCTCTCACACTTCTACATACAGAAAAGGTAGCTGATTTTGTTGACTAAGTGATTAATTTTTAATTATTCTCTCAGATTCAACTGTTAAGGGGCATGGTAATGCTTATAATTGTGTCTTGACTTGTGTTGGGAAGTTCTTGTTTTGTTTTCAACCACTTACTCTTCCTCCCCCATTTCTCCTAACAGCCACACTATAAAACTCCAAAGCAGATTTGTAAACTTTTAGAAAGAAGGGAGAGGAAACATGAAGTTTTCTGTCATGTGAATCACCACAGACCACAGGTCCCGAAACAAAGCCAAACAGGAGAATCTGTGCAAAATGAAATGCAGCTGCAATATAATGACCAGGAAAAGGATTCAGGAGTTATTACAGAAAAATCCCTAAAAGCCCTCATCAGAACAAGCCACAGCAAAAGTGAGGAAGGTATTAAAGCCTTTGGATTACACTGACAGTTGCAGCTGAAACAGGTAAAAGCAAAAATTCTACTCTTAAAAAAAAAAAAAAAAAACCAAAAAAACCCACACAATACAAAAAACAAGAACTAGACTTTCACCAAAATATTGCACTATAGATAATTAATTTTTTTTCTCAGTTATCTGTGAAGTAAAGGCATATGGCTCAAATTCATTATCAGGTTTGTAGGGCCCTCCACAAGCCTAGGTACTGGAGGCTTCCTTCAGTGCACAGGTCTGCCCAGCAGCACAACAGCATCCCAGTGACAGCGCTCACCAGCTTGCCAGACATGCAGTAGTGATCAGAGAGCCACTGCCCTGGCTGCATCGAATGTCCTTCTCCTGGGCAGAAAAGCTTACAGGAAATGCCACAGTGTTCTTGGCATGGTTTTGAGACCACCTGTCCCTGACAGAAGCTCACCAACCATGTCAACTTCTATGGTGTATCTTTAAACCACGTATTCCAGCTGTTGAAGAACTCTGGTTTTGCTCTTTTATTATCTTGCCAATGAAAAAACATGACATACACTACGTACCACATCAGAACGCAGCCTTGGGCTAAGAAGAACCTCTATACTATCTAGGCAAAGTTTTCAGCTGCCTTACACCAACAGGGCCACAAAGACATCATCATTTTAGGGAATATGGCTAGAAATTACAGGTTAACTGAAACAAAATCAAAGCTTTTATCTGAACTACTGAAATTAAAAAAAAATAATCAAGTGACAGATCTAATGACTCAGTGTTTCAGGACATTACTGCACACGTGTACCAGCTGGAAGGAAACAGAGCAGTTTAAAAGGCATTTCTGAAGTGCCAACCAAGCTTTCTTTTTGCTCAAAGAAGTAGATTCATTGTTGGTTAACATTCTTTCTGTATATTGTGTATTTGGACAAAAATTGCACTTTGGATTTTCCTATTCTGCAGTACCATCTAGTGACATTGCAACGATGGGAACTGAGCTTCACTGCAGTGCTTCTCTTTGGTCATGCAATTATTAGACCAAATCTTGCTACTCCCACTTTAACCATTTCTTTCCTGGCTTGTTATGAGCCCCATAAAAGAACACATATGATAGGCAATACACCCTAGAAGAAATAAAAACATCCATGAGCGCAGACACAAAGCACTTTCTGCCTGCTTTCTGGCAGACTGGAGAAGAGAGGATTTCAATGAATCTACAGGTGTGAAATACATCCTGTGTGAAACCAGCTTTAAAATAAAATGCAGCGATTAGTAAGGTACTTACATCGCTCTGATGTCACTACCTATCCGGTAACTCTGTAACAGTATCTTAACTGGGAGACAGGGGAATCTCATAAACTGTGTCATTAATGAAGGCAGCTGCTTCCCTGGTTCCCAGAAGATCTTGGCTGAACCCACCCCTCAGAGGCATTCCTGAGAAATCTAGAGGGGGCGAAATTATTTCTAAGCACATTCCAGTATTCTCTTATGTATTGAATACAAATGTTCTTATAAACGTATTAAAATAGTGACTATTACTTAGAGTTAAAAGACTGTATCTGTTAAAAAACACTTAGATACTGCTCCTACAGAGCAAAATAAATACTTCATCTCTAGGTTGCCTTATCTCCGGTTTACTGGGGAGATTGAGAGAGACAAAGATAATGAGGTTTTACAATGTCACAAAAGGTAAATAAAACCTTAAACTATAAAATGAATTCCTTTGCTACAAGAAGTTTTAACACCATTTTACACAACCCCCATCAATCTGGATTTAATAAATGCTTCCCCACCACCACCCCCCAAGCTATTGTTCCTAACTCAGCTCACAAAACAAAAACGTACATTGACAACCAGAACTCTCATACCTATTCCTAATTACAGTACCAAATACAACAACTTAAAAACACACACATGCACCATCTTTGAACAGGTTTTTGATCCACTATATTTGTTCAGGATACAGGCTGTGTAGCTTAAAGACTATACTGATTCACACACTAAAAGCTAATTCATATCTATTGCAGAGAGAGAGAGTTTATGTGCAATACTTAGCTTAAAACACATATAAAATTATCCGGAAAGAATACTTGAAGGACAGCTGATCAGCAGCAAGCCAGAATTACCAGTAGTTGTGCTCTTTTTTCTTTTTTTTAATTTGCCCAAAAAATATTGAAATCATCTATTGTCTGGACAGGTGAAAGTAGTTTTTGAAATAAACAGATCATAGCCAATGCTGGACAACCATATATCTGGACTTGCATGAAAAAATGACAGGCAAAACCATTACCTGTGCCAGCATAAGGCAACAAGAAAACACACCCCTTGTACAACTATTTACTTCATCTGATGTTTCAGGAGTTTCAGGGCAGCTGCTCTCTGCATAATGTGAGCAGATGACACCAAAGCATTGAAGCATGGGCAAGACTTGATGACTCAAAGTAATGACACATCAGTATTCTAGGATTTCATGTCCATGCTTTTTGAAAACACACCACTTTCTATAAGGATATGGTTATAAAACTTTCATCAGAATTATCTAATAAAGGACTGGGCTCTGAATAAGAAGTTTCAGTAAATTCATGTCCACAATTCTGATGTTAAATCGGGTACAAAACAATGGTACTGTCAGAAATTCTTGGCGCTACTTAGTTTCGCGGTCATTGCTTTCAATAGAAGGCCTGCCACTGTCTTCAACAGGATCAAAGAAATAAAGTCAAATTAAGAGCTTTCGAAAACTCTACAAGCACAAACACAGTGGCCTGGTTGACTGTTGGGTTCCACGAATTTAAATGCCAATAAACCAAAACAAACCTACTCTGCAGCACCATCTAGTGATGCTACGTGGGTTTCACAAGAAACCAGTATTGCAAAACAATTTTTAACATTAATTACACAATTTATGTGTACTAATGCATTGCATGCAGCTTACACTGATCACTCGAGAAGAATTTTAACCAATTTTAGCTATATGTAATACAGAGCCCGGTACCTCCAGACCACCATTAGAAAGAAATCTGGAGAAAGAAATTACTTCATAATCCTCCTATAGGTTAAGCCAAAAATAGTGGCAGCAACATTAACTGAAAATAGAAACTCTAAAGTCATAGTTAAGATATGGACTGGCCAAAGCAAGATAAATTTGAATTAAATACTGCAACCAAAAAAAATTATGTCAAGTATTTGAGAATAGTCTTAATCTAAAAAGTTTCAGGTTCCAAGTAACTTATTGTATTGGCAATTCTAGGAACACAGAAAAAGATGTTATTTTTAGGACTTCTGCAACTTTCTCCTTCAAGGAACTCTCAAACTGATGTTTTAGTTTGGGTACTGGGAGGTGGGAGGAAACCTTTTTCCACAATCAGTTTCACTACATATAACAGCACCTGTTACTGCTGTATTAAAAAAATTAATAATAAAAAAATCATCACTGTCCTACCTCAGGATAGCCTTCTACTGACATGATTACACTACTCCAGTAACAAATTTCTAGCAATTAA
The DNA here is from genome assembly GCF_017639655.2 of Falco naumanni. Lineage (NCBI taxonomy): Eukaryota > Metazoa > Chordata > Aves > Falconiformes > Falconidae > Falco > Falco naumanni. The sequence goes on from NC_054068.1 coordinate 14,251,498, forward strand.
GAAGAAAGAAAAGTGGCAGACTGCTTTAATGGAATTCTTGCTTTCTTTAGTGACTGCTGTTATTGCAGGAGACAAAAGTCATGCAATAAAAGTTAAAGTGACTCTTCTTCAAAAGGAGGGAGAGAAGACGGCAGTGCCTATTGCCTGAGTAAATGAGCTTCAGACCACAAAACCCGACAGCACTGCACATTAACTTCTGAAGAACCATCATGAACCAGTGAGTTCTGGCAGCATTAAGCCACTCTTAGGAAGTTCTAATTCATTATCTGAAGTACTAAATTTTCTTCCTTATTCATTAACTGTTTATCTACTACATATTTATGATAGATGTTTTCTTCCTGTGGGATGCTATACTGATTCTACTGATTTGAGGTCTCAAAAAGGATCAAGAAAGAATCTGATTAAAAGCAAGTTGGTTTAAGCTGAAGCACTTCAGTTCGCTAGAGAATTTCACAACCTGCTGCAGATGGTGGCTAGCACCCTGCAGAGTTCTCAGAGCTGTTCTTTGCACTGATACAAAGCATTCTGCTGGATTTTAAGAAAGACCCCAAAAGACACAAAAAACCAAAGCAAACCAAACTATTTACCAGCACTAAGTGGAAAAGTTTCTGTGAGAGCTACACTACCTAACATTTCCACTAGCTAACAAAAATAGTATTACTTTTCCCCTGCATACTCTTTCCTCCCACAATATTGAAAGAGAAAGCTAAGGAATACATGGAGCTGTAATGCACAATCCATGTTACATTAGAAGCCTGCAGAAACTATCAAACCATATAGTTCTGATGTCTTGACTTTCTAGGAAGTTCTGGGGTTTCAGAAGAAATTATTATGACACACACACACACAAGAAAAATATCTTTCAACGGACCAAGGTCTAGTAGCATTGCTGTCTCTGCTTACCTTATATCATTAATTAAACTTCAATAGTAGCAAGTATAGTCACTTTTATCTCTGATCTTACATCTGCATCAAATGTTTCCTAACCATCGTTATCTTAGTGGTGAAAGTGTTAATACAAATAAAGTTTTAATAAAGACCTATTTGAGTACAAAAGGACAGGCTAAAAATTAATCACATTTTCTGTGTTTTGAAGGAAACTGAGGCTTCAAACATACTTCCCTCACCTCTAAGTTGCTATACATTTTGAGATAAAAACAATTATCTACAGCTGTTATCACATCAAGGGGTGCTGTTTATTTTTGCCTGTGCAACTAAAAGAGATGCAAAAAACAGGTGGGATGTGGTACTATTTAGGCCCAGTACAAGAGATGCTTAGTAGAAAATTCCCCCACCATCTCTCATGGCTTTTTATGATATATCCAGAAAGTCAGTCACACACTACAGCTCTTCCAGATTTACAAGGTTACTGGTTACCTACACAGGTACAGCCTCCATACTTGCATTTTTGCCTGCCTTTCCTAGCTCCTGTAGCCACCTGCCAGAAGTTGAAGAGATGTTATTTTGGGGATTCCTTCTCCCCACCCATCCTCAAATCCATTTGAAGCCATGTTTAGAATACACTAGAGTGGAACTCACCATCAAGAAAATATTTTCCCTATTATAAAGAGACAACTTTTGAGAGCTGTGCTAAGATAATATAGGAACAACTGGTGAAGTGACAACAACACAAGGTTTAAGAGAATTGAGTTTTGTGCAGATAAATAACCAGAATCAAATAGGGCACAGTGCAATGCTCCTGCTCACAAGACCTGCTGCACAAACTGAAGAAGCTTAGCATAAAGAGGACAGCTCAAAATAAACTCACCAGAAAACCCCACATTATACTTCTGTTGTTCTACTGTTATCTTTAGGAGTGTCTTCGTACATCTTATAAACTTTGAGAAGAACAAACTCACGGCAGGCTTAAAACACTTTTCAGGGGGGATTAGATAAACTTAATTACATTTAAACTCCTAACATAAGGGCTAAAATTACTGGAAATGCTGACCACACACCAATGAGGCCACACTACTGGGCTCTGTTAATTTTCATCCCAAGTGAAAAATAACAAACATAGAATGATGTCTATTTAAAGTACTTTTTAATTATGTACTGCCATATTGTATCCTACTGCAGATTAGAGAAACAACATCCAAGTGCCTCTAAATGAGATGCTTTACTATAAGCAGACTGGGAGCAATAATCACTATTTAACCCTCAGAAATTACTGAAAAAAATAAATCAGAGCGAATGAGGGAATCTCATACAATCTGCCCCATCCCAGAAAAGGGCTGGCAAAATCAACATGGGACCAAAAGAGATACTTGGTTTCTGCTTTATGCCACTGAGTTTAAAGAACCATCTCTTTTTATGTTACCATCAGCTGAACCAACTGAGGAGAGAGGCAGGAAATCAAGGGAAAAACTTCAGTTAGTGTTGATTATATGACTGACTAGATCAAGTATTAATGAAATATAGCCCAACATCTCACATACGCAATAAAATCCCTTATATGCCAATCATAAAAAAAAAACAATCAACTATGCACACCTGATTTCATTTCATGGTGCTAGTTACCTAACACAGCTTCTGTCAACACTAAACACAACTATGCAGACACACAAAGCTCAAAGATCCTGACCATAGTTCTTTTCCGAGGGATTTCTGCCTTCTGGCTCTCAAACTAACTTGAGGTAAATTGGCAGCATATTAAAATACTGCAGCACGTAGCCCTTTCAGAACAAGGTCAATTAAAACCAAATATAGTAGTTAAGTCCCTTTTTCAATTCGACCACAGGCAGCTTGGACTCTACAGCAGCAGAACCAGGTAACATGGAGAACTCCACAGGCCCTCATGGACCCTTGGGCACCAGGACATACAGTGCTGCCCACTCCAGCCCTACTGCCTGTCCCGCCGGCAGCAACACAGGCAAGTGCTCATCATGGGACAAAGGTACATTGGGAAAAGCAAAGAAGGAAGGAGCAGTAACAGCTCCAGAAATTGCAAGTCGCAGTGAAGGAAGAACTAAGCAAGCAGTAAAACTAAGGAAGCTCAATAAATACAGACAATACAAAAAGATACCCTAGCAGAAGAATGTCTCTTCCTCAGGCCATGGTTAAGAAGCCCCCTTCTCCTGTCCTCCCCAATCACAGTCAGTGCAGCAGGTTTTTGGGTAAACACCAAATAGTGCTAATATTCAACAAAAATATTGAAGAGGCAAAAATCAAACTAGGAGGAAAAACAAGACCACTGCGAAAAGAGAGTGGTAAGGTCATTTAAAAACCACTGTTTTCCTTCTCAGCATTTGGGTTGGTGCAAAAGGAGCATATCGCCACAACACAAGACGTTTTTACAGCCAGAGTAGTTTTGTGCTATTTCTACTTCCTTCAGCCTCTAGAAGCTGGGACAGGGATACCCACCCTCATCCTAGCTTTTGCTGGGATCTGGCTAAGCTTCATCAGTCCTTCTGAAGAACCAGATCCCACACCTGCCCAGAGCCCTTAGGACCAGTTCCCTCACTGTCCATCAGTGGAATCAGTGACAATGACCTCCAAGAGCATCAAAACAAGTCTTATAGCCCTTTCTGTCTAATACTGAGCTACAAGGAATATCAGCGTCTCTAGGGATAGAAGAAACAGGCAGAAATAACCATAATGGTCTGAGGAAAAAAAAAAAAAAAAAAGAGATCATTAGCAATGCTACAGCAAAAGTGTGATGAACACAAGACATCTGAATTTTTAGAATTTTTGACTGGTTTAGAACACAGGCTGAAAAAACTAGTTAAAAATATGATTTTTCACTTATGAATAATGTTTTATACTACAAAGGTTTTGCCTTTATTTGGACACAAGACAAAAGTATCTGCATATGATTTTTCTAACTCCTGGTATCATTTATTTTGTGGAGGTTTTATTCACTCTTCCTAGAAGCTGTCATCCAATTTATTCATCAGAATAACAGTTCTGCATTTCAATAGTAATTTGTAGACAAGTTCCAACACCAAGTTAAAATAATATATTAATAAAACCAAACTGCAGGACAACTTGGAGAGAATATGAAAAGACAAAAAAGTACTCCCAGGAGCAGAAAGAAAAAATAAAAAAAATTCCAAGTTGCCTGCTGGCTCAAAGCCAGATTTCCACCTCCCTGTGAGCTCTTCAGTAAACTAGGATCCAGGAACATTCTCTGTCTGTTGGAAACTGAAAACCATACTGAGAGCAGTTGTTTTGTAGGTTGTGGTTTCATAACTAAAACAAATTTTCCATCAGCGAATCTCTTTCCTACCCCACCTACAAATATCTCAGATATAAGCAACTGCAACATGTGACAAGCTTGAGTTTTTCTCACCCAATTCTCTCCCCACCACCACTAGCGCTCCCACAGCGATATAGCCACAGCAGCTACCCCCAGGCAAGGGGGCAGCGGCAGCACATCACCTGCACTGCACTGGCCTCCCACACCAGCTCTGGCTCCTCGTGCAGTGGCTATTCGTAATTACCAGACACAGCTGAATGTGAGCCAGTACAAGACACTAAGGAGCTCAAATCCGCTGCACTCTCCAGTGATTCTTCTCTCGCTGCCGCTCAAAAGGACAGTATTATTCCCGAGTTCAACCATGGGCAGGGTGATTCAAAAGGGGCAGATAACAGCTTATTTAAGCTAAGACGTTTTTCTTCTTCATTAGGTTTCCTGGAGTGACTGAATGGTGTAGAGGATGCTTTTTAAGCCTGGAAAGGAGATGGGAGGGGGTGAAAAGATTGAAGAATAGCCACAAAAGTTCCTTTTCTCCAGGGAAAAATCTGTTGAATAATGAATTTAACAGGGAGATGACACCACCCAACTGTTCAGTTGAGATCTGAACAACATCCTTAATGAATAAAATATTAGCACTAGAAAGCACATTTATAGTCTCCTATAAAAGAGCTTATAAGCAAACCATAAACAAACTATGGCAACAAAAAGGCAACGTACTTGTAAATATTCATGACATTTTCCATTCCACTTAATTTTCATCCTAAAACTGCTCAAGGCCCAAATATTTTTTTTGAAGACAGTTACATTAAAATAAAAAGGAGTGAAGGTACAAAGGTCAATCTCACCATGCACAATCCTTCTAAATTATGAATTTATGATATGATGGTTCTTTTTATGAAAAAAGATAATGCCAGAATTAATTAGAATCCATACACTTTAATCCACTACAAGAAATTAATTCATTGTACAAGTGCCTTTGGGATTGACACCATCTCTAGATTGTGTAAAAAAAAATAATTAATGAGGCAGATATATTCATATCATTGCAAATGATGACTGGAAATGCAGGACACCATAGTGAATTAGTTTATCAGGGGAGAAGCAGGTAGCCTATGGATCACCACAGGTGCAAGCTTGTAGCGTAATCAGGTGCAAAGACCTGTTTAAATTTCTAACTGTTCCAGAACAAATGCTCAAAACCAGCATTTTGCTACGGCTAGCAACAGTCTCACCCTGCCACAGAGTACCAACTGCACCAGCCACACAGCACCTTATATATACTTCCTAGATATTATTATAACCTCAGTAAAATTTTAATTGATTTATTTAAATAACTATCTTTTATAATTTGCATACAGTGCTTTTCCATTGAGCATTACAATTTCATTGTTTTAATCATACTGCTAATCTCATCTTAAAAATTACTCAATTTATCTTCTTCTCTTGCCATTAGATATTTGCAAGCAAGAATGCTAGCAATATTCAGTAAAGCTGCTGCTGCACTTTCATATTTAGGGTTTTATTTCACACTGAGGAATACAATATTATACCACATCAGACAACCACCTGGGAGGATGAGGAGAGTTTATGGAAAATTACCATTCCACAGGTCTGAACCACTGTTGCTTCAGAAATCTTTCTGGAAATCTCACTTTATGAGGCATAAAGAGGAAAACCACCAGGTATATAGGGCTCCTCTCTGAATTTCTAGCTAGATTTTTTGAACTGAAGAATCACCTATGGAACTAATATTGCCCAGATATCCTCAAACTTTGTAAAATCCTATGTCTACACTGGATTAAAGATACTGAACCAAGCCAAGGGGCCAGGCACCAGAACAAGTTGGTTGCACCTGTGTTGGTACAAAGTGGCTGTGTTGTGAGCTTCTACAAAGAGTGCTCCTCAAGTGCCCATATTCATCACAATCACATAGGGGTTTTTGTAAGCACCTTCCCATGCTTGCTTGGACTTCTTTTATGAGAAGGAAGTGTTAGAATTTTAATACCTAATTGTCCTGGTTTCAGCTGGGATAGTTAATTTTCTTCTTAGCAGCTGGTGCAGTGCTGTGTTTTAGACTTGGTGTGAGAACAAAGTTGATAACACACTGATGTTTTCAGTTGTTGCTGGGTAATGTTTATACAACGTCAAGAACTTTTTAACTTCTCACACCCTGCCAGCATAAAGGCTGGAGGGGCACAAGAAACCGGGAGGGGACACAGCCAGGACAGCTGACCCAAACTAGCCAAAGGGATATTCCATACCATATGATATCATGCTGAGTATGTATAAGCTGGGGGAAGAAGGAGGACAGGGGGAGATGGGACACACATGACAGTTGGCATTATGGCATTTGTCTTCCCAAGTAACTGTTACACATGATGAAGCCCTGTTTTCCTGGAGATGGCTGAACACCTGCCTGCTGCTGGCAAGTGGTGAATGAATTCTTTGTTTTACTTTGCTTGCATGCGTGGCTTTTGCCTTACCTACTAAACTGTCTTTATCTCAATGCACAAGTTTTCTCACTTTTACTCTTCTGATTATCCCACTGTCAGGAAGCGGCTTCATGGTGCTTGGTTACCAGCCAAGATTAAACCACAATACCATATATACTCTGAGAGATAGCAAAGTGCACGACTTTGACCTTTCTAGTGTTCTGTAGTTTGACTCATTGGTAAATCTTACTTGTAGCCATAAAGCACCAAAAAGAGCTGCAGTGCTAACAATGCTCACACGCAAAATACTTCCAAAGGGGACAGCTGATGAAAGGGCTTGATAGGAATTTTCTGGCACTTACAAACTTCCTCTTGGATATTCAGTAAGAAAAAAGAAAGGAAGAACTGCTCCAAGCACAGAAAACCAAATAGCCTGAAGATAACTACCAGAAAGAATTTTATCCAAACTGGAGTCATATTCTCTAGGGTAGCTCCACTGATTAGAGCAACAGCAGAGCCTACAGTTTTAAATAGTTCTCAGATGTTAGATCCAAAGCTAAAGAGCTTTGCCATAATGGCATGACAACCATCATCACCCCAGAAACTTTCCACTCTCCAGACAGCTACCATATGATTCTTTTGCTCAGGTGTAGGCACAAGAAAGAAAGGTTGTTTCATGGAGGGGGTTTTTGGCTTATGGGTTGTTTGGATTGGGTTGGGGGGTGTGTGTTTGTTTTTTGTTTTTATTTTTAATCTTTGACTCTGAAACCTATTTTAAAAAAAACGACAGCATACTCTTGCACTTGAAGATTAGCAAGAAACAACTCTCTTCCCATCCTGGTGGTGTCAGACTGAACCATTTCAGGGTCACAGCTTAAGTACCAAAAAGCTGTGACAAGTGATGAAAAAGTAAGAGATACCTCACAGAATGGACTGTAGTCATGCCAGCAGTTTCTGAGAGTAAACACGCAGTTCAGAAGAGTTTATCCTTAGAAAGCAAACCAGAAACCAACAATCACATTATAACAGGAATTAGTTTAACTTTTTTTAAAAAGTTATCAAAAACCAAAGCAGAATATTCCTCTGCTGCACGAGCACGCTGGAGTCCCAAATCACCTCAGTTTCTCAAGATTCCTGTCACATAGGCAACATTGAACTTTTTCCCTGTTTCCGTTAATAAAGTGAGAGAGACAGCAAGGGGATTATTTATTCCTACTTATTTTCAGTCTGATCTGTTTGTTTAAATTCATGGGAATAAAATAGTTCCAGACTTTTTTTTTTTATTATTTACCTCTCTCAACCTCCTTAGCTTTCTTACTTTCTTTTAATGTTTACCTTTCCCCAGCACCCTATTCTTAACTTTTCACACATTTGGACCCTCTCCTCCTTTTCTACAGCCTCTTACCCCTGTCCCACATCAACTGCAGTGCAGCATCTAAAAGGGGTCTAGAGGGAGTCCTAGGATGTTCTTAGGTCTCATCAATTGCATGTGGCTTAACTATCACCAACCTTAATTGATAGGATGACTTGAACTGCAGATTGTTCTTCCAGCCTCCCATGCACCCACATGGCTAGCACATCACTGGTCTAGCAGTTCATGCAAGCACAACTACCTTTATCTCAGGCTTAAAACAAAAAAAAACAACCACCTCAGTTCCCCCCCCACCCCCCCCGACAAAAAAAACAAAAAACAAAAAAACCACAACAACCAACCAAACACCAAACCACCCACCAAAAAGACATGACAACCAGACAGAACCGTTATCCTAACTGATTTTCCTTGAATCAAAGTCAGGGCTTGATCATGCAAGCTACTTCTCTGCAGATTGGAGACAATAGCAGTCTACGGCATTGACACGACTGAATCTGGACGACAGTCCACATCTGTGGTTAAGGTAGTAGCAGTTCTCTTACAATCAAGTGGTTGAACTAGAGCTTGAAAATATCCTACATGGCAGAAGAGTTGCACAAACACTACTATTTAAAGCATAGTAAGTCATCTAATAATAGCTTAGCTTGCAGGCACACATAGCTCTTACACAACACTCATACTGCAATAAGCCCATCTTATTACACAAGAAACATTTAATACAGTTGCCATTAAAACAAAAAGTAGGAATTGAAGAGGGTTTTCTTATTTTCTGTAATACATACTGTATTTAGCAACCAGAACATATTTATTCTCCAATATTTTCCTTATTTACTTACTGTAATCTATAGCGGTCCATAAAGAGTCCATTTATCGCAGAACTTGTAACTGGTACTATTTGGACACTTTGGATATTGCTTTGGGATTTTTTTTTAATATTTGGATATTGCTTAGGGAGTTTTTTTAAAAATCAAGAAAAAACTTACAAATAATATTACTTCCACTTAAAATCTGATTCTTTTTCTATAGTCCAAATAACTCTTCCAATATTCAGGCTAGTCTAAGCTATGAAGCTGGTGCTTTATAGCAAATGCCAGACTTGTCCTGGAATCATTCAGAGGGTCAGAGAGAATGTCTATAGGTCATTTTAGGCTATATTGTGCTGTTCCCAACAGCAACCTTTGCTGAAGGTCAGTCAAGTCACGGTCTGGTTCCCACTTAAATAATTCTTAAAATTGCAGAGGTTTTATTTTTGCTTTTTTATTTAGTTGGGTTTTGGTTTGTTTTTAAATCCAGTGGTTCTTCACTAGTATGTATATAATGCTTGCAGGAAAAGTTTTTGCTAGAGGTTTGCAAACTTCACAAAAAAATGTGTAATAAAGAAGTGCATACTATTGCAGCAAACTTTACTTATTCATCTTCTGTTATAAACAGAAAAATGACCCGATTTGCTGGGCTGCACATTCCAAATCTCCCCACATTTTCAGTAATGCAAAGGGAAAGGGGGGTCGCAGGCAGAAAAGGTTGAAAACAAGTACTTGCTGAAAGGGAAACAAAGCATTTTATAAACATTGCATTTTTGCATACTGAGGCTTGGAGGCAAAGAAGATCCAATATTAGGTTGAAAGATCGTGCACTTGCCATACACCCATGCAGTGCCTTCCATTTTGGTGTAGCTACACGCTCCAAGAAAACTGTTTAACAGGCAGCTCAGCTGTTCTCTTCAGCAATGACAATACCAACGGCCATTAAATGCAGGAAAATATCTGATACTGTCATCCTATCTAAACAATGCAGCTTGGAAGCATTAAATTGCTTAGTGTGTTTCAAGCCTGCAGTAATGAAAACAGAAGCATACCAAGGCACATCAGGACATTGTTTACACTTTTTTTTAGGTGTTAATACACTTTTTGATAATGCATGTTTCTGAATTATTCCATTAGAAACAAACAGCGATGAAAAGCTCTCACGGTCTCCAAGACATTTCAAAGCCATGTTTTTTGTTTTGTTGTGGTTTTTTTTATAAAACCCCAAAACTACTAAACAATTCAAGGGAATAATGCAAATTAAGTTATGATATCTCATTAATAACAACACAGTTCTAATAGAACCTTGATATTTTGTAAGGAAGAGCTTGTGGTTTGGGGGTTTTTTTTGAAACACCTTGTTCTTTTTAAGTGTTACTCTACCCTCTCATCTGTACATAGGTGAATCTTATTCCAGATCAAGCAATAGCAGCTCTGATTTCACAATCCCTAACTAAATTCTACTCCAAAAAACAACAATGGGTCAGCATTCACCCCTTCCCACCCACAACAAAGGAGGACAATGAGGAAATATATTTACATGAGGAAATATATGGGTTCAATCCTTTAATATTCCTTTTAAGCTACTAAAACTAGATTTATTCTACTACCTCAAAAGATTCAGTCCACAACATTGAAATCCCTGAGAGCGTACAACCTTACATTGTTATTTTAACTGAAGACACCATTGTTCTTTTATGCTGGACAGAAGGTGCAATTCAAGATTTCCAGTGTGTATGAGTTTAAATGATGAAGTTGAAGTTTTTCTTTTTTTGTCAGGTTTGTGAATCCATAAAAGATCTCTGGAACTCCTGGTCATGTGAGTAGGCTGAATAGTTTTGATGAAGTTAATCACACAACTCAGTTTCTGAAAAGGAGACAAACTTCTACATTTACCTGCTATAGAGGTACATGGTACTAACAGCATTCCAGGAGTTTCTCCAAGTCAGTGAAAGGATCTGAACTCGCACTTTTTTATATACCCATATATTTCACCACCAGCTGGTGTCACCATGCACCTTAAATTTATGCCACATTATTTCATACTTATACGGCTCTCTGGCAAGCCATAGGAGAAAAGATTTTAAAGTTTAGGAATAAGAAGCACTAACACTGTATTTTATATACAACCATCCAACTGGCCTTAATTTTTTAAAGATCTGAATTAAAGAAGTTCCCTAAAGAAATGAATTAAAGGTTTTTTCATTGCCTTTGTACAATATTATTTTCACTTCCTTTTGTACATTTTTTTTGTAGCAACAGCAGTCCCCACAAAAATGGATTTATTCCTATGAGCAGAAGAATTCACTTTGGGCATAGCAGTAACTACTGCTTGTACTTGGAATCACACTTTTCTACTTCAGGACAGGACAGGTTGACTATGTGCACTGAGTATTACTAATTTGCTTCTGTGCAAGAGAGGTACAAAGAAACCATTAGTTAGGAAGAAAGATATAGGGAGAGGCTGGTTTGTTTTCTCAAACACTCAAATTGCATGGCCAGATGGATTTCCTCCTAGGATATTTAAAGAACTGGCTGATGAAATCCTTAGAGCCATCAGCAGTTTATTTTTGAGAACTCAGGAGATACAGCTACAGCACAAAAGATTAAATTTAAAGAACAGCAAGTGTGGTGTACCTATAGAAGGGGAAGAACTGAATAGTTACAGAGAAATAGTAGAACAAATGATTGGGTTTCACCGCACAAAAGACAACAAGGCAACAAGAACAGCAAGCAGGATTTATCACAAAAACCTATAAAGTTAACCTAATCTCCTCCTGTAGACAGGTAATGTGCTTTATAAAAATAAAATAGCAGTGATGTTTTACCTACATCTTGGAAAAAAAGCACTAAGCCATATTAGAATTATGGCATCAGAAGGTCTTCCAAAGAAATGCAGCATACAGCGGTCTATGAACAGAACTTTTAATGAAGGTACCAGCAGTTTCCTGGCAGAGAAAGGTTGCAATGACAGGGCACCCACAGCATCAAATCCTTTGAGTCAGTCCTATCAAGTACCATAATGACAGGGTTGATGAACTAAGGATATTGACTATTCAGTTTGCAAACTTTGCCAAAGCTGGAAGAGCCAGGAAATACAGCAGGAGCCTGGACAGAACTCAAGTAATCTTAAATTGGAGACGAGCTCTGGAAAGAGACAGAGGACCAAAAGGTACAAAACTTCAGCACAAACAATCAGCTACTGCTGTAAAACTGACATTGTTCTGGATGTTGTATGGCAACACATCACAAGCAGTTTAGCATAAAGAAGCAAAGACAGGCAAGAGTCCACGACTGCACTGAGGTATATAAAAATCTGCTCCTAAACTGTGACAAAATTATTCAGAATAAATAATGAACACTATAAAAAAAAAACAGACATAGAAGCTTAATGGGGAGTAAATGAAATATATAAATATATATATATAAATACAGCTGTCAAGAATAGCATAGGCCTGTGCTACTAGATCCTGCCTCAAAGACGACTGCAGTATCAGAGGGTCCTGAAGGTCCTTTACCAGCACTGCGATAGCAGGGCACCATGTTTTGTTCCCCACAGTCCATCCAACCTCCTTCTTCATTTCCTTATGTCTTTTTTCCCCTCCAGTAGCCTTATTTCATCTGCTTATTTCATCAGTTACAGAACATTTGTGCATTAACATCTTTGTCACACTAGCATATCATTTTCTAGAAGATCACCAATATTTTAATCTACTGCCTTCATTTATACCTCATTATAGGATCCTTCAGCATAACAACCACTGAATTTCTAACCTCTTGAAATCTCAAGTATGGTACAACTGTAAAGTCCAGCCTGCTTTGATCAGTCTCCCACACGATTTGCCCATTATAAAGGTAGCAGAAATCCAAACTATCCTGGTTCTCCCCCACACCCCACACAGCCTTCTGATAGAAGCAGCAATAGAAAACAATTTGTTGTAAGTGTCTGGAGATTGAGTACTGACCTGGCCACTCAGCAACCATCCCAAAATACTCACTTTGTCACACAAAGACTAAAATTGCAATGGGAAATCTTAGCAGAGCATTAACAGTGAAGAATACAGATATACACTGACAAGTAACAACTAGAAAAATTTAGCTTTCAATTATAGCTCACTGAAAAAGTCATACATGCCAATTTCATATTTTCCTCCATGTTTTGTACTCTACTAGTTTCTGTTTAAAGCCACATATTCATTTCTCTGTAAGACCACTTAAAGAATTGTGTGGAAAAAACCTACTAATCACCAATACAATTGGTTGCAGTAAAATGTGCAATAGCCATAAACAGCCACAATGCTATTATCTTTGGATAATATAAAGACATTATTAGCATGAATTATCACTTCATAATGAAGAAATAAAAAGCATCCCAAAAATTAGAAGGTAAATAAAATGAAAGATTAAAGTCTTGGATATCTAAACTCCCATCAAATATAAGTGGACTTTTCACTGCATCTCACTAATCACTAATTCCTTGAGAATACTTACTATTAAACTGTATAATGCAAAATTGCTGGAGTAGTTCAGCAAATACAAAGTATTTTTCTTTGGTTTAAAATAGGTCTTCAGCATTTCTAGCATCTCAGGAAGCTGATATCAGTTGCACTGCAGATCAGTCCCCTAAAATACCAAGCAAAATCCTTCACAACAGTTTTCCTGAAGCCCAGAGAGCAGAGGAAAGATTATAGCAGATTAGTAAAATGCAGGCATTTGTTTAATGCTAATAAAAGCCATCTGAATAGAGAGAAGGAAGATCAGGGAAAAGAAAAAAAAGCTCACCAAAAGGTACTCCTGATTGCCTAACAAGGGCAGGTTCTGCCCGACTTGGGCAGTCCCATCACAGTCTATGACTTCCAAAGGCTTGTTGTTTGTTTTTTTTTAAAATCGGACCTCAGTCATACAGTTGTATTCTATTAGTGTCTCAAAAACTGATTGTAATGGTTCTCTACTCTCCTGTAGTGTGTCCCTACAGCATATAGGAAGGGGGGGGGCACAATGCTTTAGGACCTCTAGCCAAAATTAAAAGATAGCTGCAATCATGCAATTAAAACTGTATGAGAAATTCTACAGATACTTCATATCTATTCCCTAAAGCTTACAATAGCATAAACAGGAAAATTAGGGGGGGGGGGGGGGGGGGGAGGGGACAAACATTCAAAAGATTAACAGGGACTGAAAAAGATTGCTAAAGGACCGGACCAAGAGAAGTGGTCTGTTCCAAGGGAATTCAAGGATTTTCCCTTACAGATGCTGAAGTACACTGGAATTCCCCACCTCTCCACTCCTCACCCCATTTAAATCCATTCAGCCTCTAGGTCTCCTTGGTGACTTTCAGGATTTCTATAGAAAGCATCCTGCAATTTTACAAATGTTGCAGAGGCTCTATAAATTAAAAGTTCTCTTCCCAATAATGAAATGAAGATTGTAATTGCATGTATCTGTAATAGTAATGGATATCTTGCCTTTATTTCAAACTGATACAGGAACAGACTCTGATGCAGTTGCTTGCACACACACACACACAAAAAAAAAAAGATCAATTTTTATCCTACTTGAGGGACAATATGATTTCACTAGGCAGTGGGAAGACTAAATTATGTAAAACAAAGGCAAAGTTAAATATACAGTGAAGATAAATGTCTGTTATTTGCTAGCACACAAGCATGTTATGTTTAAATGCAACAATTTCCTAGTGAATAAAATTAAGGGGTATTTGTGGACAAAACAGCTCAAACCTAGGACAACTGTGCTCTCCCATCTTCCTCTTTAGAAGTTTATGCTGAGAACCAATGATTATGATACCTTTTATCTTTAAAGAAATTACTTGCTTACATTATAGATATAGTTAAAGCAATTTTTTGTTTCCATCCTTACATCAAAATAGCATTAAAAGACGTTACTAGAGATTACATCTGCCAAAGCTCCCTTCATTTCACAATAGGATTGTTTCTAATATTTTTTCAGAAAAATGCCACCTCAACACTTTTATTTTAAAGAAAGTGCATTTCCTTAACAAATGAAAATTATTGTGACCTTTTAATAAAAATAGCGAAGCAAGGTGAGAAATACAATACATTTTTAGGCAATATCCTATTCTTTTAATATTATCTTAAGGATCAGCTAAAATTCAAGATACAGGACATCCCTTCCTAACTCCAGACTCAGCTTCATTTTGCCTATACTATCCAGAGCCCAAGTAGACAAAGACAGTAAATAAAACCTGAATTACCTAAATACTAGAGGTGCAAGGAGAAGCCAATCATATGGTGACATCCACACTCTTTTTAAATACTCAAGATATTAGCAAAAGCATAAGAACAAGTTAGGCGAGTTCCTGTTTTTCAGGATCTGTGACTTCATTCACCTGCAAGTTCATTTAAAACGTAACGACGTTAGAATGAGTCTTTGTAAACTGAAACTACACATCCAGCCATAGATGAGACAGAAACGAACATTCATAATAGATTAGGTATACCATTTTTCAAAAGTTGGTTTTTTTTTCAGAATCCAACAAGTTGGAGCTGGTTAGAAGCTCAGAAGGCCCATGTATTCACCCAAATGCTCCCATCCTCATCTACCTAACCAATCACCCTCATATAGTCCTAATCAGAATCCACCTTCAATGCATAAACAAACAACTATGTCAAATTGACACAATTAAATTATCCTCTACCCTAGTTAGAAATCTCATTTAAACAGTAATGAGGGCAGGAACACATCTACTCCCAATTATGTATCAGCAATAGCTTTGCCAGAGCTAATAGATGACACTGTCAGCTCCCAGTAAAGTTAACCTTTAAGTCCAGTTGTATCTTTAATGTAGCCAGTCATGCTATTTTTCTGCCCAATTATAATCTCCCCTGTATCGTTACCTGTTAAACTGGGTAAGTAGTAAGCATGCAAGAAACTGAACGAGTTAAATGCTACCTCACCACTGTTGAATACCAAGTTCTCTGTAGCTGTAACTCTAGCATTCAAAGTGATGGTGCAAAAAGAAAAGATAGTCCTACCTGGGGATAAAAAAAATAAAAGTTATATGAGAAGGGAAAGGAGAAACAGAGGAGATAGCAGAGGTCTGAAATTCAACAGTCAACTGATATTTCACTTCATATATGTAACCTTGTACAGGTCAAGCTTATGTTTTAATTTTTTTTCCTTTCAAATATTTCAGTGCATGCCTCTCCCCAATAATGCATGTGGCATAGCTGTCATTACAATCTAACTGCTATTGGTATTGGAGAGCAAGAGTTTCTAGATAGCTAACAAAGCAATTTTAACTTTGCTTTTACCATGCTTTTTACACCAGAAGTTACCTTCGCTTTCATGTATTAGCAGTAATACTATAGCTGTTTCAGGAAACCCACCGCATGTTTGTACCTCAGAACAGTTTCTTTGAAATTTGTAATTCTACTCATAAATTAGTAAGCATATGCAGCAAAGTTTGCAGGCAGGTGGACTGTTGCTGTATTACCACTTAAACATACCAGACACACCAAACTCATTTGGCAGTTATAAATGAAAAATATCTTAAAATTAAGTCATCCAGGCAATTCACTGGCTAATTCTTCAATTTTACAGAGCGATTGCCACTCCAAAGCATGTGTATAGCCATTAGCAATGGCTTATTTAGCCCAGGAGATACCCATAATATTTGCACAAAAAGGATGCACCTGCATGCTGCCAAGACAAGGATTATAGCTTAGGAACTCTCCAAACATAGCCCTGGCTCAATGGACTACAGCATTTCAGACAACTATTTCACAATGAGTCACGTACCCTTATGTCCAAAAGGCTAATAATTCAGCACATTTTGTTGCCTACATAAAAACACGCATGTTGCTTTTAGCAAGTTCTCAAGATTGAGGTTGGAGGGCCTATGCAGAACTTTGTGGCTTTACAAACTACAAATCATACCACACAAAAGGGAAGTCCCTCAAATATATCAGAAAATTATCTGTACCTCCAAGTATAGAGTTGACAGATGACTATTCTGACACAAAAATGTAAGCAATTCAAATTACCTTTGGAAAGTAAACCAAAATACATAGGACTGGTATTTTACCATCACACTAAGTTTAGGTAATATGAAGTCTGGATGACATAAGACAGAGTGTTCCCAGAAATAAAGTTGTTTCTATTACTGTCTGACAAATATCAGAACAGCAGCCAGTTGAGCATCATGCATTTAAACTGAAAAATCAGCTGGCATTGGAAGGTCATTTTCCTCTTAAAAGAGAAGCTAACATTATGTTGGGCAGTGCGAAAATAATGTTATAAGAAAGAGTTACTGGAGAAAATTAGGTTGTTCCCAATAATAAAACTTTCCTTCTCTTACAGGAACACTTGACAACCAACTGACAAGTCACCTTTTTAACTAAGCAATCGACTGACAAGTATTTGACAAATGGGTTTTGGATATTGTTGTAATTATATTTACGAAAGTCAATTACTTTATTTCAGTAGCAAATAGGACATGTTTCAGAAAATTTTCAACAAAGTCTTTGTTCCCTAATCTATTGCGAACGGCCAACAGACAGCTGGTGGGCTTTTGTGCATTTAAAATTAGAATATCAGCTGCCAAGTCTCCACTTCAAAATTCTAAGCAGTAAAACTGCTCAAGTTTCACAGCTGAAGCAGAATTGACATATTTAGATATATATAATACAGCATAAAGATAGAAACATATCCAGGACAATCTGGGGAACTGGGAATTTATTGTGAGTTTTGAACCTAGCTTTGCCCAACATAACTAGCAAATGCCACATGCTAGTTTCATCAGTTAACCATCAGGTCCAGCACTCATTTATCCTAAGTTCAGCATCTTCCCCTCCTTGAAATATTGCACAACACAACTGAGAACTGGAAAGTACAGCAGCGCAGATTTTTTGCCTTGGTGGAATTTGGTATGGTTTCAAAGCTGTATCTGGTAGAGATCATTAGACATGCACAACTCTGCTCTGATCCTGTAGGTTCAAAGTGTGACCCAACCACAAGCTAGCTCCTGGTGGTGATTCAGTGGCAGTAAGAGACATACTACTGCACCAGGACCCAGGAGACAAACTCAATTTTCAGTCTCTGTAGGGAAATAGCAACCCAGAGAAAATGCTCATCAAGGAAGTGATACGAACCCTCACTTGCCATGCAGTCTTTGGCTCTTCATCATGTTTTTCATAATCTTCAAAACCCTTTCCAGCAGCCAGGCAATACATTTAGGGGTTGTGTTAGCTTGAGATAAATTCAAGTACGGCTGGATGTGACCAAGCAGTGGCCTGAATTAGAACAGCAGTGCTTACTTTCACAGTGTCAGTAGTCTCTGCAGTGCATGCCACCTATTTTTCCTCTCAGTAACCTGTATTTATTTCCCATCCTCACAGATTTACAGCAGAGATTAATAGGAAGATGGCCATATTAAACCTGAAAAGGATGGGCTAGAATAATTTATGGTTTTAAGACAGTTGCATTGTCTTTTTAAGCTACAGATAAATTTAATCTATATAAATACAAGTGTCATGATAAAGTCACAGTCTAGTGCATTAGAAAGCACTTACTATCCTGTTAAGGACAAAGACGATTAAAATCAGGTTAGCAAGATGAATAATGACAGTGTCATTTTAGCTAATGCACTAGACAAAACCTATCTGTAAATATAGCCTCAAGGAACCCCCATCAGCACCAGTGTGGTTTGCTCTGTAATCACTGATGACTAACAGGAACTCCAAAATCAGATCTATGATTTTATCCTTGTCAAAATAAAATGGTGTCAGTTATCTGAAGTACACATCAGGAACATTAGACCTTTACAGCCATGATTCATAGTTTGCAGTGCTTAGGAAAATCACTATGGTTACATACACCCCCAAATAAACAAACTTTATTTCTGATTTTCTTCAGAATTTCTTCAGCCTTTACTCCAGTATTCTCCTTGGTGGGAACAAGTTGGTTAGAACCAAAGCAGACAAACTCTACAGGCAAAAGCAGCAGCAAGTGTTGCCATTTTTATTTATTCACATGTGGCCCCTTGCTGTTGACACATGCAGCCTACAAACACTACCAGCACTCAGTCGGAAAAGCACTCCTGCCTCCTCCTCCATCTCCCAGCTAACACACTCTGGGATGTAGCAGTACATACGGGCTGTGCCAGCAGGGTGAAGCTGCTTACCACCTCACCATCTAGCAGCTGCCTCCACACCTCCTATGCTGTCAGTCTCCAAGGAAGCCGTATCAAACCTAACTTACCATGCAATCCTTGTTCTTCACAACCAGTTCTTTGGGGAGCCTCCATCCATTACCACTGCCAGTGCTTTATCCCACTTTTTATCCATTTTCTCAATTGCTGCTAAAGTTATTTACTGTCCTGCCTACACAGCCAGGAAACTGCTACCCATCTATCGTACTCCTTTACACCTTCCCAAATTGGCTAATGGTTAAATGACACCACAAGTATGCGTGTTTCAGAGCATTAAGTGGACTTCAACAATCTTATTTGTCCCAATTCAAAGTACTGCTTTTCCACATCTAGCTTTCAATATGACATTGAATTTCACCTCTCATTCCACAAATATAAATTTTGGAGAATTCCCTGCCGAGTCTACTTCAAATATGGGAGAGAGGAGGAGAGAGATAAAGTGAAAAGCTAAGTGATGGCAACCAACAAAATACAAAAAGACACACTGGAGAACAGAATCCAGCTTAATTTTCAAACTAAGGCTTAGTCTCTGTTGGATAACCTCACTCCTTTGTTGTTTTTCTTTTATGCTTCCAAATTGTGTACCTTTAAAAGTAAGGTCCTATGTGGTCTGCTTCAGTTCTCTTGTGTGCAGGTAGAAGAATCTTATCTTGCTTTCAATGAAACACGTGAATACTGTTCAGAAACTGATATAAAACAGGAATGATATTCTAGTTCAAATCACTCAGTCCCAAACCTGCAAAACAGCTCTAATGCAGTCACAAGGCAGTCTTTCAGCAAAAAACAAGAAGCAGTGTTCTCAAATATAAATCTGTTTGGTTATACTGTATGCAATAGATCTTCCAAAGAAGCCACCTGGAGAAGGAAGTATCAAAAAATGAAGACCAACTGCAATAAAGAGTACAAGCCTGTTAACCTGCAACATGCTAGCACATGCTTCCTCAAGCTAATTAATCAAAATCCACTGAAGACTGAGAATCATTAGCCTGGAGTTTCTCTGGCCAGATAAAATAGTCTAGTCTAGAAAGTTAGGCTTTTTTCTATCCTCTGCATATTAGTTTCACACAAATTCCACCTACAAATGGGTTAAAATAGACTCCTGTATTTTTTCCATATCTATTACTGCTGAAATTTCTAGTTTGCTGCTAGTTCGGTAGAATAGGTTCCCCATATAAAATTTAATTATGTTTTCCAGGTTATTAAAATCAAAACATCACAAACTTCTTTTTGACATGCAAGCTTATAGAGGATCAGATCGCAGAAGATACTTTTATTTTGCTCGAACTTCACCCTCTCTCTCCAACCCTTGTCATCAAAACTTTTCTTTAAGCCATATCCCTCAGCACCTGAAGTAATCAAAACATTGTAAGATTGATACTGTATCCTCTTTCATTGCTATCCTAGCTATTTTGGCAACAAAATTACTATGTAATTTTACAAATGTAAAAATACATTTGACTCACAGCTTTTTGCTTTATCATTCATTTCCTAAGGTAGCCTCACCAGTACCTTCCCAAGATGCTCTAATTGGATAAAATAGGCTAAGATCACAACTGCTGAAGTACAGATTAGGTCAGGTTAAAGAAAAAAAATTTATAAAAAACAGTTTTGTAAACTCTTTCAGCTTTCAAATATCCATACTCTGAAGCCCTAAAACAATCTGGATATTCCAGTTTTTCCCTGTACAAGCTTGCCTTTCAAGCAACATTTTAAAAAAAAAAAAAAAGCAGAACTACTTTACTTTACTTGTTAGTATAAATGAAACTATTTCTTCCAGATCAGCCCTAATTGTCCTTCTACAAGACAGCAATTATTGAACTGCAAAATACCTTAAGGAAATGTAATACCTGTTAAAGTTTCTTATACCAGCCCTCCCTTTACTTTAAGGTAATAAGCTTCCTTTGTGATTGTTTCTTACTACACTCCATACTTTTTTTCCTTTGTGATGCAAAAGTAGTGCAAAGTCACAGAAATATGCATAACAAGTGTCCTTTATTGAGCCTACAGGGTGATTATTTATTTTAGGGGGTTTTGGCAGTGTACCAAACTCTGCTGCACTCAACATGTTTAGACATACCCTCCCCAAGCTTTTGTCACTCTAAACAAGTACTTCCAACCCTCATCCCTTCACAAAATCTTTGGACAGCAAACCATAAGCTTCAGAAAGACTTGCATCTTTGGATGGTCCTCCCTCACTGTGAGCAGGTAAAAAGCTTTTGAGAAAAGTGACAGAAACTGGCCCTTGAGAGCTATTTTAAAATAAGAAGCCTTATTGTAAGCAGCACTAACTCAAGCCTAACATTTGCTGCTTGCATCCTTCAACATGGACAGGCATGGTCCATGCACTCAAAAGAAACTGAGTTTTGGCACTTTAAATATGTGGCAGAGAACAGATTTCTGACAAACTGAAAGAAAAAAACCCAACAAACTAACACGCAGTTACCACTTTGATGTGACTAACATTTCCCTTTTAGTCATTCAGCGTACCAATCCTTATCAAAGGACAGTATTGGACTTCTTATTTCAAGTACAATCTTTTTTCTACATACCCCAGCTCACAAGCAAAGACTGCATTTCTTCCATTGAAACCTACATTACCTTCCAAGAACAATTTTTTTTACAATGGACTTCATGCTGTGCACTTCTGTGTCATCTGGACAATGCAGCACACACTACTGATAAGGGATTTGAATATTTTCTGCATAGTTTCAAGTAGCTTCCATCTACATTATCTTCTGTGATACTGTTTTCAGTATGCTCATGGAGGATGTCCAAGTTACATTTTCCCTTAAGTATTTCCAGAAATGAAGTATTGAACTAACCTATATAAAAGTTGTCTTTGGGTTGTAAATTATAATTTACACTTTCGAAGACTACAACATCCATCAGTACTTAAAGTGTCTTTAACAGTAAAGCTATAGTCAGAAAAATCAAATTCTCTCTGTTCTCAATGTATCAAATTGCATATATATTTCAACAGTAAAGTTTCCTCAAGCCTGAGCAACAGGTACAACTACAGTGTTTCAGGAAATCCCTTGTATTAATAAAAAAAATTAATCATTTTAAAGAGCCTCTTTTGGCATTACTGCAATTATTTTCCTTTGACTAGTTGCTGTAATATTTTCCTCAGACTAATTCTGATATTTATGAGCAAGTGTCATGATTATAGTAGGCCTCTTCCCATTTTCAGTTTCAGAGGGCAAAAAAGCACCATCACCCAAGTTCCAACTTACGCGATAAATATGAAGTGTTCCACATCAGAGTATACAGGAATAAAAAGTGCCCCTTAGGGAATCATTTAGGTTAGAAAAGACTTTTGAGATTATCAAGTCCAACCATTAACCCAGCACTGCCAAGTCCATCACTAAACCATGCCCCTAAGCCCCACATACACATGGTTTTTAAACACCTTCAGGGATGGCAATTCCACATGTTGCTGCCTGTTCCAATGCTTGACCACCCTTTCAGTGAAGAATCTTTTCCTAATATGCAACCTAAACTTCCCCTGGTACAACTTGAGGCCATTTTCTCTTTGTCCTGTCCCTTGTTATCTGGGAGAAGAGAGCTGCCCCCACCTGCCTACAACCTCCTTTCAGGTAGTTGTAAAGAGCAATAATTATCTCCCAGTTCTCAGCCACAGTGACTCGTCCACTTCATGTGCATCAGTATTTGACCACAGTTAGTACCCGTAGCTATGTCAAGGCAAAAATTATGTCAAGAGCTTCCTCTCAAACAACTCTAGGCATTGATCCTGAAGACTAAACCCTCTGGCAAGAACACTGTCAAGATGATCACACTGTGCTAGATTCCTTGTCACCCACAGGTCCTGCCCTAGACTAACTGCAGCTCTGAAGACTTGAGTCTTTGGAAATTAATCTCAGACTTTCTTCCACTTTGTTTTTACAAGCACAAAATTGTCTTTGGTAGTGTCCTACATGCAGGGAAAGGCACAACAATGTCCACTGCTTGCTCACCTCTGAAACGTTAGCTACTTTAGTTCCCTTTCTTGCCGGTAGGGGAGGGAAAAGGAAGAGCCAATTACTAACTTTAACTTTGAAACGAAAGCAGCAGCAAAGATGTCTGACAGTTTTCAAAAAATAAGATTTATCACCTTTCATCCTACCGGGATCATATCTTTCTCTGATGCCGTTTCAAAGTTGCCCAAGTTTTTCCCTAATCTGCAAAATGATTAGAAATACCTACTGTCTCAGGGAAAGACATACTTTCCCTAACGAAACACAAGTATTCTTTAGTTATGCCATGGCCCAAATAGAGCAGTGCATGTTTCATAGGGAGCGAGGGAAGGGTATCCTCCCTTGGCATGCATATTAAGAATGGTTAGAAGTTTTCACTGAAAGTTTTTAGCACCAATTAGAGATATGTAAGCTGACATGATGCTGCTAGTTAAACCTTTGTAAGCCTTGCAGAATTTAGACTTATTTGACCAGTTAATGTTATAACAGTATACTACAGGTCATAAGGTGTTTCTTAAAATACAAAGGCCTTTCACCCTCACATTTGCCAGACTACTAACTACATTACAACCAGTAAAACCTCAGAAATGTAAGAACACCAACTTGCAGCACTGTAAAGCTTGGCTCATTGATCTTGGCAGTTGTACTGTTAGAAGAAAGCCCCTCTTTGCCTACATACTTCTCCCTCTCCCATATTTAAACAAAAAAATCTGGCTTTTGTCTTTGACAAACCCAGAATTACCAGTTTCCGCTAAATCACTGATCCATCTAGAAGAGCTAGGACTCTTTCAGAACATTTCTGAGTTGAGAACATTTAGCAAGTGAAATGGATAGATGAAAATAGGGAAAGGAGAATGACACATTGCTGAAAACCACAGTTGCGTTACTGGAACTCTAGCAATGGCAACAGTGGAATTATTATCAAGTTACCATTATTGACTGCTTAATGCTATCTTGTAATCTCATGGGAATGCAAAATTCTAGCCAGATTCTCCACTACTTTGTACTTAGTTATTTAATACCATTAAAACACTACTAATCTAAGTTCAGAGACACACACTATATTCAACTCCGCCAGGTTCAAACAGCTATGCAAAGACTGCAACAATAGAGCGCAAAGACCATAGCATGCATCTTCACAATCCCTATTACTGCACCCTCAACTACCTGCTGTTAAGATCAAATCAATTCACCACTTTTTAAAGTCAAGACTTGTGAAGTATTGATCACTTCCACTGCCTACTGTATATTTAAATAATGCATCCTATACCCAGGCCTTAGTAGAGGGCAGATCCCCTTGATACTTTATCATCTCTACAGCTATAGATTTTACCATTATTGTATTTGCCTTGCGTTACACTGGACTAAGATTGTATTTTTGATTTATAGTAGCAGACAGGCAATTTATTTTGCTGTTTACTTTTTATAGTTGTTTAGGTGGGAGTAATATATAGAAGGAGATACTTGCTTAAGTCACTAATATCTTCTACTGAGTGGTATATATTTTTCTTGAGAGAACAAAGACATTTGTTGATTTGAACAAACTAAATAGTGCAAACTGCAGAAAACAACAGTATCGCCACCATCTGCTAAAGGTGATTAGTTACAGTATTATACACCCAGAAAAGTCTTGATGGTACTGACTTTCCTTAGGGCAACTGTCCAGCCTCCCAGAGTTTAATTAGTCCTGTGAAAGTAAAGAGCAAGTAGTTAACCATGTACATAAAGCCAGACATTCTGGCAGCAAATTTAAAACCAAGCCTGGTGCTTAGTTTGGTTATGTCATGTGTCCCTGCTTCCCTTCGTGCTTCTCTTTGTTTCTATTTCCATACTAGTAGAACGAGAGCCCAAGCAAGTACACAGTTTAGCCAGGAAAACACTAGAGGAATTGGCCATACAGTAACGGCAGAATCACACAAAATGCCTAGAGGTTGCAGTCCTACTTGAACTATAGCAAAGAAGCGCCACATGCTTCTAAACCAGGTGAGAATGGAGTGGTTTCAGCTCATTTGCTGATTATGCAGGTTATCACAAGGTATTTGTACTGAGACGAGTTCTTCCATCCAGAATTCCCCTTTCCTCCACCCCAGACCACCAGCACCCATCCAGTGCCCTCAGAAGGGCCAGAAAGAAGGAAAAAAAAAAAAGAGACACACCATACATTAAAAAAAAAAAAAAAAAAACACACAAAAAATCCCTACCATACACACACGTCTGAGGTCTTGCTGAACAGGAAGGGAAGTTTAGTCCCAAATTATATTAGGAGAGAAGAAGAATCAATTATCACCTTAATCCTGAGGCAGGAATGCCAAAGATACCCATCATAAGCCAAACGTATTCAACACAGCCTACCCTGACATGTAGGGAGAGCAATTTGTTAGCTCAGTTGAGTGCACTGTTACTCAGTTTACAGAGAAGTTACCTATTGGATTTGGCATTTAGAGATGCAAGTCCAAGCTAAGCATAGTCATAACAAAAGGTAGCACTGCTCACTTACATTAACCTTATCATGCACTAGCGTTTACAGATTAACATTATCACCACCACCTAACTTCATTCAACATAAGCCTATGTAATTGTTACTATAACATTTGGCAACACTGACTAGTGCCACCAGGGAGTTTTAGGTTAGGTAACACAGCCAGCTTCATATTTCACAGCACAGTTTTCTTAGCTCTTACTACTCCCTGCTTAACACTCCGGTTTCAGCATTCGGAGTGCCCAGCCAGTGGGCCTTATTCTCTAACTCTTTTTTACCAGTGGTGCCCAATTAATTCAAGGAAGATAGAGGCAGATTAAGTTTTAAAATTGCAGACAGGATGTCACACTCCACAGTATCTTTCCTCAAGACAACTGTGGCTGTGCTTTGAAGGTCTGCCTCTATGACAAATGTTTATTTCTCCATGGTTCTTTTAACAAATGGGAACACTGACTGCGTGTCTCTGTACTGCCCATTCTGCTTTCCAACAGCCCTGCTTGCCTTGTGGCTTACCTACACACAAGTTGTAAAAACATCTTTTACAACAGAAATATCTCTGTCCATATGAAGTTCACCTTTCAGTTACTTCCTCAAGAGGACACTACAGTTCTAAAAAACCAAAATCATCACTTCCCCATGTGGGTGAGCAGCACTGCACCAACAGCAAGAGCTTCATTCCTCTGACTGTTCACACTAGTTTGGGAGATTAAGCACACATCGTAAAATAACAACAGAAGGGACCCAGCGAGTCTCCTGCCAGGAGCAGGCAAATCAATAATCCCTAGCAGGTTCAGACTGAACTCCTCTTTAAGAAAGAGGACTATCCCCCACCCCTCAGACTTCACCCTTCTAAGTGTAGAGCTTTACTTTAGCACATGCCCAACTAACAACTCTTAAAAATACTTACAGCTTCTCCTGAACACTTCCCAGCACAGCCTGCTCACCCAACACATGCTCCCAATCCTGCTGACTTGCTTACCCCCTTCTCTATAACCCTCCAGTCCCACAGGTGCTGCCAGTCTCTGGTGATTGGCAAATTGGGTCCAGCTGCTCCTCCAGACAGGCCAAGCTGCTGCTTCCAGCCCCCTGTGACAGGGACCTGCTTGGTCCCCACCTTAGGGGGTGCACAGTAGGGTATGGCAGCAATCACTCACAACTTTACCAGAACTTTCAAAAGTTGTGGCCAGAGCCTACAGCAGCTCTCACAGGAGCACAATGTATTTAGGCACAAACAGAGCACAAATTTGACTTCAACATTTCTCACTCCCAAATTCCTACTGATGGTATGGGTGCTTCCCCCTGTGGGGACTGGCAGGCCCCATGAGCCTGCTGCATGTCCTGGTCACTTGGTACTGCTGTGCTGAAGCAGCACAGCTTCAGATCAAACACACATCACTCTGATGTCTCAGCCACTCTGAAAAGTCTATTAGCTTCTTTCAACCTTCCAAATCACTGCCTTGGCCGCAGTTCTCATAACTGATATAGTGACTCTAAAAGAGTTCTGAGAGGTAACCCCTACCTTTTTCCCATTTCTATTGTGACACGACTGGAGAGTTACCCCTCCTCTTTAAACTTTTTCTGTATTTCTTGAGCAGAAATGTAGAAACAGAAATACCGAGCTTCACCACTGACAGAGATCACCAGAGTTACAAGGAAACTGGAGGGGAAAAAAGTGTTAATTGTATTTTTACAGATTTCTTCACTATAATTTATGTGTTGAAATACTGCATTTAATATATATGTATAAGATGTTTTTAGTCAAAAAGATCAAATAATTAGCTGCATTTAATAAGGAAACATACCCTTCAGTGCCTCATATATTTTTTGTCCTATTGCTTTCATTCCCAAGTCTCACTCTCAGATTCGGATCTGCAAAGACTCAAATACAGAAAATTAACCATACTCAGGCCTGATCAGGACTGAAGTCCAAAAGTACATCACCTTCATTCACTGCTTCATGAATCCTCAAGTGGAATTTCTCAGGGATTGGGGACAAACTTTGCCCAGTTTCTTTTGAGAAAACCTGTTTAGAGCATTCTAGTTCCCACAGTTCACTAGAAACATTTTTTAATTTTTTTGTACTGGGAAACAGATATTTTTTTTACATTTCAGGGGGAAGCTTGTGGAGGACTGTCATAGTTTTTTAAACTCTGGATAAATATTAACAATAATTCCATGTCTGTATTGAGGTCAATGTTAATTATTACTATATTAACAATATGGCCTTGATGTAATGCTGCTGAAATCTTTAATTTAAACCTGAAAATAATATGTAGTAGGTAGAAAAAAGATCTAAAAACATATTATGTATCAAATGGTAAATACTACAGAAAAACAAGAATGGAGACCATGGAACTACACCTCATAAAACCAAGCTCATAATTCTTTTAGAACTACACTGACACAATCTCTCTAGCTATCACAGAATTACTCACAGAGCCGCCCTGATTCATGGTGGGGGTTTTATGTTTGAATTTCTTTTCAAGAATCACTCAGCTGTGCTGTATTGGATATCAGAAAGAAAGTATTTTTCAGAAGTAAAGAAAAATCTTTGTCTGCTGGAAAGCTGATGATCTTGATTGTAAAAATCCCAACAAAACATTCAGGCATAAAAATTAATACAAGAGTTTACCAGCTTCAGGAGTCCAAGCTTTGAAGAATCAATTATTCTTCCTCTGGAATACAAGGGAACTTTCTTATATTGACAAATCTGCAAAATTGATTTTTTTCATTCCTAGCCATAATTCATCATCTTCAAAAACGTGAAGCTACAGCACAATAGAAACAAGTCCTTTTTAAAAATGGTAATACATTTCAAAAAAGTATTTTAAAATATGTGTTCTTCCTATTGTAGCAAAGCACAAGATGGCAGGAGAACCATCCTGAAAAATCAGTTGTAAAAGCAATTAAATCATTATGCGGATGTAGGGCCAAAGTTGCCACACAAAGCCCAGAATATGGTCTGAGGCTTATACACATGCAAAGGCCAGGAGAGAAAAATCACTGTCCTGCTTTTCTGTGATGCAAGAACACTGCTGTTCCTGGACCCAAAGGGCATACGCTGCTACTCCCAACCCCACTTGTAAGCCCAAAGGTGACCTGGATTTTGGCATTCTGCAGCACTGTGCTTTGTTTTGGCACCTCCAAAATGGGAGGTACACAGGCCAGGGTTTTGACTGCAAGGACTAGGCTGTCCCCAAGGTATTCCTGAACTTAAGTAGATTTGTCCAACACCTACAGCCATCAAAAGCCTGAAGTTTTCAGTTAACCTTCTCAGGCACGTGTGGTAACAAACATTCACCATACACCCTCAGAGTTTCCAAATACTAGCTTTCTTTACCTAAAAGAAGTGACAGCACATAAGCAGTAAATGCACCTGAACCATGCGCTTCCCATTGGAGGGTATCAGATGATCTTTCCTCAACAAGTTGGTTCACCTAGGCAGCAGCCAGTTCTGTAAGTGCTTTTCTTTGATTAGAAAATCACTCGGCTTTAATGACCTCCCTGTTCTTAGCCCTGTATCATACCTTGCATGAATTTCTAGCTTTTTTTGTATGACGGAAAGAGATGAAAGACGGCTAAAAAGTTACAAGTGCAGCAAAAGCACATTGGGTTCATAATCTTAGAACTAACAGGTTACCTAAAGCCACATTACCCTGAATACCACTCCTCCATAATAGACAGGTATTGCTTCTAACCCTATAGACAAATCATCGAGAAAAAGGGAATAACGCTACCAGCCAAAATACTGACATGTAATTACACTCCCTTGAAGTATTTCCAGCATGTTTCCTCTTAAGTCACCTCAAATCCCTAGGCATCAGAATGTAAATACCTAAAACTAAGCTCTACATATTTCAATTGAATGAAAACCTTATCTTTATCTGTTGACATCTAATTATAGCTTTCAAACTGTGTCAATTAAACTGGAAATGGATAACATTTCTTCTCTCTTCAGAAATACTGTTAAATAATTGTAAACTTTTTTCTTATTTCAATAATTGATCTAAGAAAAATCTAAGACAACCTATCATACAGTTTTGAAATTGAAATCTGGTGAGTTATAGACAGCTTTCTGTTATGCAGTGAACTGTCATTGGCAGAAAAACTATACAAAAATACAACTGAGGCATTGGTATGTACAGCATTCATTCAACACTCTTTTCAGAATAAATAATCCTTTTTGTCCCCCGTGTATTTTGTTATTATACAGTATGATGCAGTACTAGTTAGCACAATGTACAATGATATTAGTGGTCCACTAATCATTTGTAGTATTTAGGTTGAACATAATTATTATCTTTACTTTTGAACAGAAATGAGATTTCCAATTCAATGTATGTTTGGCCACTAGGAAAAGGAAAGCCAAAAAACCCGAGTTTTTGTGAGTATTCTGATGAGTAGAAATAAGCACATTGCATGCAGCTCAAACAATTCCTAATGAGGTTCATACATACCTTATACATATAATGAAGAAATGCAGAACATTTTAAAGAAAGTGTATATATTTTGATACTCCCAGCGTTGAAAAAAAAATTAAATCAGTGCAGTTGATGGGTTAAGAATCACAGCAGCTAAAAATATCTTTCTGTCATGATGTGTTGGTTCTGACATTAGGAAACCATAACTATAAAATTTGTATTTATATGCAGCCAGAACGAACTGATTTAGAGCTTCCTTTTCTCCAAGACAACCTAATTTATATTTTAATTTGCTGGAGGTAATTGATTATCATGGAGTAAATGCATTGTACTGAAAACTCTATTAAATCACTGACTTAATGGGAGCAGAATGATTTTTTTCTCTTATTGGATAAAGTTTAACCTTTGTAAGCATTTTAAAACTAATGTATCAGGCTTTAAATATTTTATGGTCTGTATTAAGCACTGTTTGGGGTTCGTGTCCCTTTAGACTCCAACACAGTACATTATACTATACAAAGCAATTTGCCCAGAGTAATGAGTTCTGTAGTAGCTTCATGAAGACCAATATCGAATTGCTGCTGCTGCAGGCAAACATTTGGTCTGATATAAAGTACAGTGGGGAAGAGGCTGGCAGATTGCTGCTCGTCCTATTTGTATTGTAACTAGCAAAAACATGAATATTCTTTAACTAATGGGTGGTGGTTGGTACAGGGCTCATAGAAACCAATCCAAATTTACAGACTAGAGTGGATAAACTCATCTTTTTAAATACTCAATATCAATAAGGCTATAAAGTGTAATCTAGTAGATAATTAGACCAAAAAATCAAGGCAAATTGATGAAGTATAAAGGAAATAGAAAAATCTATGCATTTCCAGCAACCAATACCCTCAAACTGAAGACTAGAACTAAATTAATAAAACCTGGAAAATTAATTCAGATGATATCTATGTTTTATTAACTTCATGTCTCTATGTTTCTGAAGTGTTTGCTTATACTGATCACATTTACCAAAGTAGGTTTTATTTTATGAGTTTATTTTTTTCCTTGGGAGTAGTTGTATAGCCTTTTTAGCTGATTTGGTTTAGATAATACATAAGATACACTCAGTTGAAAAGGTTCAGATTTTACCGAGCATTGAGATTCCTTTAGAATCCAGGATTATTATTTTTCTAGCAGATAGCTTATTCTCTTGTGAAAAAATAGCTGCTCAGGAAATGGAAAATTAAAAAAAATTGGGGTTCTTCTCCATTTTTTTAAATTTACAACTGTAGTATATTCATACAAACATTTTGAGGGTTCTTCCATTTACAGAAGAAATTAAAATCAGCTCTGAGTATAATATTACTGAGAGTGGGGTTACCCAATAACTCATGCTGCTTAGGAGGAAGTGCATAAACTCACTTATGAAACTCCATGCAGATGAGACTGGAACTAAAAACCTCAACCTTCATCTCTGCTGGCCGTGACAAA
This sequence comes from Falco naumanni, assembly GCF_017639655.2. Classification (NCBI taxonomy): domain Eukaryota; kingdom Metazoa; phylum Chordata; class Aves; order Falconiformes; family Falconidae; genus Falco; species Falco naumanni. The sequence continues at coordinate 14,282,842 of NC_054068.1, forward strand.
TGGCTCATTGACTGTTTTTGTGGCTGTGTTCTAATGGAATGGGCAGGAACCCTTCATAGGAGGAGAAGCGCAACTCTTAAGACAGTCATATAAAGGTTTCTAGTTAATATTAGTGGAGATAATGCTATCCTTTTACAGCCCTGGTGTAGTGCCAGCTATAGCATGAACTAGACGGATAAAAGCTGTATCTTGCCTTTGGTCTAACTGTGCAGCTACATGGGCCACTTTCTTTCTCATCCTGCCTGTGATCAAAAATGCTTCAAAGCACACTCCTCGGACACATGCCTTACCACGTCTTCTGCTGTGTCCTTTTCTCTAATCTGAAATATGGTAGTCCTGGGTTTCCTGACCAGCTGTAGTCTAACATACATCTGGATCGATTTGTCATTGTTTAAAGCAAGTGACTATAATGCAAAAAATGCTAACACCAGCTAACACCAAATTTATGGGTAGGTTTTAAGATACAAGCTTCTCTGATTCTCACTTCCCCACACCTGCTAAAGAGCTTGGCTTTAAATTACTTTCAGTTTCAAAAACTGAACTCTTTTAAAGCAGATGGTAAACTTCCACTGCAAATTAATCATGCTGCTCCTATAATTTTTTAATAGAAGTCAGATGCCTAATTTCCTGCACAGCATCTTGACAATTTAACCCATCTAGTACAAGCAGAGGATTGTTTAGAAAAGGAACCTTCTTTAAAAACGAACTGATAGCTGCAGGCCTAATGCAAACTGTAAAGCAGAAAGACCATGAAACACAATACAGAAAGACAATACATAAACCCATGATTTGGGTACTTACATCAAACATTTGTGTTTCAAATCCGGGAAAGTGCTGTGCGTGTTGATAGCAAAACATTAAGTTTCCTATTCCTTACAGGTTTTTTTTCAATTAATCTCCATCATCTCAGGCTTAAAGTCTCATACACAACATTATGTGCTATCAGACCACAGACCTGATTTTCACTTTGTGAAATCTAGGGTCAAAATGTTGCTTAATTCTCTCATTCTGCCTTATAGAAGTGAATTCAGTTCCTGCAGCTGAGCTCAGAGCAACATGAAGGACCAACCCTGAACACTTTCACCTACGCTCAGATCAGCAACAAAGGGATGATGAGATAGAAGAAGCTATAAAATAAAGGCAAATTCTGCTCCTCCTCATCCCTGTCTTCCAGCTCAGGAGGCTGAGTACCCAGAGGATAACGGTCTTACTATAAAAGACTGAGGCAAAGAAAGCATCTCATGCTTTTCCTTATCCTTTGTGGTAATGTTCCTCACCACTTCCAATAAAGGATGCAGATTATCCTTGGCTTTCCTTTTGTTTCTAATGTTATTTGTAAAAACATTTTTTGTTATCTTTTACAGAAGTGGCCAGGTTGAGTTCCAGCTGGGCTTTTGCCTTTCTAATGTTCTCCCTGCACAACCTCACAAAATTCTTATAGTCCTCCAGAGCTGCCTGCCCCTTCTTCCAAATGTGATAAACCCTCATTTTTCCCCTGAGTTCAGCCACATTGCTCTGTTCAGCCAGGCCAAGCTTCTCCCCTGCCAGTTCATCTTTTGGCACATGGGGACAGCCTGCTCCTGCACCTTTAAGGTTTCATTTTTGAAGGATGCCCAGCCTGCCTGGACCCCTTGGCCCTTCAGGTCTGCCTCCCGAGGGGCTCTGTCAGCTGGGCTCCTAAACAGGCCAAAGTCAGCCCTTTGGAAGTCAAGTCCTTTCTCTGACTAGAGACATTAAAGTCCAGGTATCATATCTGGAGAGACAGGCACAGTGCATTTTCCTTTCCATGTTAGCTGAACCATAGACTCTTTGAGGATATCTGGAAATATTTTCACCAAGGTATGAAAAATGAGTACCTTATACATTGATATTTTTTTAAGAATCAAATAGATCCAAATGTATCAGACTGTCTGAAATAAAACAAGAATGGATTTAAGAGAAAACAAAACCACAGCAAAGATAAGGCTCCTTCATATACAATATAAATGTTTCTGAGAAAAACAAGGGAATTTACTAAGTGGAAGATGCTTCCCCATGCCCATTCAGGCAAATTTTTAGGACAGTCTGAATTTTTTTTTTTATTTTATCATCCTGCAAAAATACGTTGTCTATCCAACCAAAGACGGAGTTCATTGGATTAAAGGGAACTCAAAAACTGGTCTGTGAAAGAATGAAACTTGGCTAAGAATACGGACCCTTTGGGCTTCAAGCTTCTCTCTGTATGCTCATTGTGCTGAGTAAAAGAATAAAAGATACCTGTTTGTGAAGGAGCTATTACTGTATCACTTTAATAAGTTTATAAGTCACATCTTAGGGGCAAAATGACTTGCTTGAACAAACATTAGTTGCGCTAAGTGGCTGAGGGCTACAGCAAAAAATCCTACAACTTAGAAATCCAGAGTTTCTCACTGTACAAGCATGTAAACCTGCTTTTGCAAAACCAAGTCAGTTGTCATAAGGATGCATTAAGGAAAGACTGACAGAGACCTAAATTATGGTTTACCCTGAAACTGAGAAGACAAATACTTTGTAACACACTATTAGGCAGGAGCATCTTGGCTAACTATAAGTAAGTGCCATAAGCAACCTCACCATGGCAGCAGAGTTCTGCACAGGCTGATTCATAGTTCTACAGTTCATGGACTTCTTCACTCCATGCTGTCTTAAGTATCTCTGCAGGGCAGGTGTGATCTAACCTGTTATATCAGACATCTGCAAAATGCTGCAGTGTGATATCAGTGCTCTGGATGTCAGCAGTGACATATGAAGGTTGTAATAAATATTTTTTTCTGATTCACCTTAACCTGGGTTATAGACAATTTTACACAGATGACTGCAGCCTCCACACTCTGCAGGCGGTTATGAAAGACGCTTCTCCAAGTTCACCCTGACTCATTTCAGAGAGAGAGTTGTTTAGGTGAGTGAAGGTATGGTTCAAACCAACCTGTCCAAAAAAAGCACCTCTGACAGAGAAAGAACTGGACTGACTGAATCCAGAAGACTACAAAAACTGTAAACTATTATTATTTTAAACATCCTGTGATTATTTTAAGTCAACTTTATTTTAAGGCCCAATTCTGTCAGGTGTAGCTGATAATGGCAATTAAATGTGAATACAAACCGGGCAGAATTTAGTTTACCCTGATAAATGCAGAACATTAGAGCTTTCTGGAGCTCAGAAGTCATTAAGCCTGGAAATTAATCATGTTCGCATGCACAGAAAAATCTAGTCCCCAGAGAGTTTTGCTAAAATTCAGAAACAGATTCTTTCTGGGTTGAAAGCTATTTGTTCACTAACATTAAAAAACAAACACAGTAAATCTCAGTGCCAATGCCAGATTTCTAGTCTGCAGTTACCAACATTTGTCCTGCATTAACATCTGTCTTGATGGTTGTGTTCCTAGATCCATCTAGATCCCAGACAGCATTTCATACATTGAAACAATGAGTGGCCTATTGTTGCTAAATTTATGTAGTGTAATTAAATGTTATCCCATCCACAAATCTTGCTTTGCTGTCATATATTTCAGGCCTATCCAAGTGCTGGAACACCAAGCACTACAAGAAAAAATGTCCAAGATGTGCTAGACCAAAAGTACTGCTTGCTAAGTCTGAAGACATATTGCTACTTGTTTATCTGTTTTATGTAATAACTCTCTTCTATCTTGACTGGCTATTTATTTGCATAGTCTCCCCCAGTGATCCAGTTATCAGGTGGACCAAAATAATTAATACAATAAGAATATATGGCCATGATGCCTTCCTGAAAGGGAAGAGGGAGAAATTCATTGTGGATATTAATTGTCTGAAAGGGGGAAAAAAGACAGATGCATTAATTTTTATGCACATTTGCCATATATTGCTGCTGGGTCACATCAGATATATAAGTGTTCTTTGAAACAAGTATGCCTCTAAAGAGTGCTGGGAATCTTGTGCTGGCAGTTGTGTTATGTAAGTGTACTACTGTCAGACAGAGTGACTCGGGAAGTAGCTCTTATTTTGAAAAATTAAAAACCCACCAGAAAATAAAAAGAAAGGAATAAATTTATGGTTTTGGTTCAGGAAATCTCCTCTGGAGGCATAACATAGTGCTTAAAATAATGAGAAACCCTCTTTGGAGGTATCTCTTACCAAGAAAAAGCTATAGTCTAAAATTGCAATGCTAGAAATGCTGCCCTAGAGAAAGTTATAATACAATGATGAAAGACTTGAGATTCATTTCTGCAACATAAGAAAAATTCTGCCATGGCTCTAAACCAATGCCATTATAAATCTAGGAACATTGGTGCCCTAAAGACAGATCCTACTACAGCACCACATATGAACACTACGACTATGGAAATCTGGATGTGACAGTAGAAATATAATACCCTGAAAAGGAAGATTTACTCCACTGAAAGCTAATGAAGATCTGTGCTATCTAACAACAACTGTAACAACCCTCATCACCAATGTTTTGAAGGTTTCTCTGTTTCACAGTTTGCTTAGCAACTGAGGCCTTTCAACACCTACCACTTCATTCTGAAGTGAAGGGTGGACTTTGAGACAGTTTAATAAGACATGTTATCCCTTTATGGCAACTTCAGAAAACCATTCATCCTGAAGGACAGTATGAAAGGCTAACTTGCTATTAGTTGCATTTGAGACTCCTCTACTAGGAGAAGGCCCTCTAGAAATGATGAATGCACAGGTCATGATGATTTACAGTAGAAGTCAGTCGAGGAAGCTACCTTGATATCAGAAATAATGACATTATTCCTTCTTTAAATTGAGATAGTATCTGCAGAATGGTTTGACTGTAAGCAAGAACTTCATCATTTTACCACATCACATCAGTAAGTCATACTCCTTTATCAACCATCAATGGGTTCACAGAATTGAAAATATTATTGTAGGAAAAAATTTAGCCTTTTAACAGACTCCAGTTAAGTAACTCTATATTATAAAAATGCATTGGAAAATTATAGTAGCCAGTAATAGGAAAAAAATTGATAGCATCTTTATGTACCTTGATGGTATGTCTGAAAACTTGTCTGTTCTACCAGTATCAGCTGGTCAAGAAAAAATAAATGTTATCTCTTTTCCCAACCTTATCCTGTCACATAATTTCTATGAATAAATTTGAATTATATTTTAATTTTAAATTAACCCTATGGTCATATACGACCCAAGGTTCACAGACTTGTGAAGTGTAGTTCTCCTGACACTGGAAGATTGCTTGGGGTGACTCTTACATGTTATTATGGATGATTAATGAAAAGATGCAAGAAATTACACTGAAAGAACTACCAGAATAAAGAAGCTGCTAGTGGTATCCCCCAGAGACTGATCCTGGGATCTGACACAAGATTAGAAGACACTACCAATATCAAGAATTGTGAGATGAAATTTAACGCCATCTACAGGACAACCAGGGGATCCGGCCCAGTCAGCACGGGGCTATGAAAGGCAAGTCCTGCTTGACAGACCTGGCCTTCCTCTGTGACAAGGTGACCCACCTAGGGGATGAGGGAAAGGCTGTGCATGTTGCCTACCTGGACCTTGGTAAAGCCCTTGACACAGTTTCCCACAGCATCTCCTGGAGAAACCAGCTGCTCATGGCTTGGAGCATGTGTGGGTACAAACTGGCTGGATGGCCAAGCCCAACAAGCGGTGGTTAATGGAGTCACATCCCGCTGGTGACCAGTCACACGTGGTGTTCCCAGGGCTCAGTATTGAGGCCAGTTGTGTTTAATGCCTTTATCAACAATCTGAACAAAGGGATCGAGTGCACCCTCAGTAAGTTTGCCGACAACACCAAGTTGGGCAGGAGTGTTGATCTGCTTGAGGGTCGGCAGGGTCTTCAGAGGGGTCTGGGCAGGCTGGACTGATGGGCTGAGGCCAATTGTATGAAGTTCAAGAAGGAGAAGTGCCAGGTCCTGCACTTGGGTCACAACAACCCGATGCAAAGCTACAGGCTTGGGGAAGAGCAGCTGGAAAGCTGCCTGGCGAAAAAGGACCTGGAGGTCTTGGTCAACAGCCAGGTGAATGTGGGCCAGCAGCATGCCCAGGTGGCCAAGAAGGCCAAGAAAATCCTAGCCCTTATCAGAAATAGCATGGCCAGCAGTACCAGGGCAGTGGTTGTCCCCCTGTACTCGGCACTGGTGAGGCCACACCTTGAATACTGCATTCCGTTTTGGGTGCCTCATTTCAAGAGGGATGTAGAGGTACTGGAGTGTGTCCCTCTGGACACAATAAGGGCAATAAGGCTGGGGAAGGCTCTGGAGCACAAGTGTTATGAGGAGCAGCTGAAGGAAGTGGATTTGTTTAGTCTGGAGAAGAGGAGACTCAGGGGGGATCCTATTGTTCTTGACAGCTATGTAAAAGGAGGTTGTAAGCAGGTGGGGGTCAGTCTCTTCTCCCAGACAAGCAACAGGAAAAGAGGAAACAGCCTCTGGTTGCACCAGGGGAGGTTTAGGTTGGGTATTAGGAAAAGTGTTTACTGAAAGGGTAGTGAAGCATTGGCACAGGCTGCCCAGGAAAGCGGTGGAGTCACCATCCCTGGAGGTAGTTAAAAGATGTGTAGATGTGTCACTCAGGGACATGGTTTACTGGTGAACTTGGCAGTGCTGGGTTAACGGTTGAACTTGATGATCTTAAAGGTCTTTTCCAACCTAAATGATTCTATGATTCTGTGACTATAAGGTGCAGGTTTTTTAAAAATAACAAAAAAGCTTCTTTTGCTATTAATGTACATTCATAAATCGGAAATTATGAAGACAGAAAGAAATCTAGATTATTGCTCAAAGGATGTTTATGTATTACCACCTTGATGCAGCTGTGAAGAAGGTGAATGCAATTCTAAATTGGATGAAAAGAAGCATTTTTATTAGGCACAAGGAAATATTAATGCTAGGAAATAAGAACACAGGAAAGACCTAATTTGGCACATTGCTATCTGGTATAGTTCTGATTATTCTTGATCCATATCCATTAACATAAATGAAAAAAAAATATGAAGAGGGGTTACTTTTTAAAGTATGTCTTCTGAAGAGAGTCTGGGAGAACCTGGATTAGTTTAAACTACCTAAAGAGAAACTCAGGGCTGAACGTGAGCACTGTGATGATCTGCTGAATGACGAATGACAGAAGTACAGTAGAGAGAAAAGATTGGGACGTAGGATGGGGGCACTGGTGTTCTTTGGAGTGTTGCAATACAGAGACCTGACTGGTGTGTCCCCTGGAGAGACACAGGCCACTGACAGTGCTAATGAACTCTCTTGTTTCTCTTTTGGTTCTGTTTTTGTGGAGGTTTTTTACACCACCTTAACATTTATTGATTTAGTGTTTATAGCATGTTTTAAGTTAATTATAGAGCATAGAGAAGTACTTTCTGTAGATTCCTTCATGACAGGCAATTATGATGTGGTTGCCACTGATCAATAAGGAAATAATTCAGTGTTCCAGATGTTTTAAGCATTCCCTTCTAGTCTTCTGCTCAAAAGTTTAATAGTAATATATTTTCCATCTTTCTGGTGTGTGTTTTAAACAGCAGACATCCACAGAGTCACAGAATAGTTGAGACTGGAAAGTCAATTCAGTCAGTTTTCAATCCATCTGGCTGTCCCAAGTCTCAGTAGATATCCCCATTCTGATATTTTAAGAAATATAGTTACCATTTGATAAGGAAAAAAATATAATTTTATCTTACATGCAATAATAGATCATTCTTGCTCAGATATGTATTTGCAAGTGTGCCTTCAAGGACAATATTTGGACCTCTAGGTGTCCCAATCTTCATCAGTTTGTATGCAGTTACTTGAACTGCATCCACATGATCCCACAAAAAGTAAAAAGTCTGTATATACATGAAATGTGGAACTATATTACTAATCACTACTTTGATTCCTCCTCCTCCAGTCCATTGCTAAATATCCATGGCTGATTTATGCATCACAGACATAGTGCCAATTCATTCACTGTCTGAGACAGCAGAAATATTTCTCAGATATGCCATTACCTTAGCCCATCCTCATGTAGGCAAACCCATCCAGGCCAGTATGGAGCTACACTTCCATTTTGACCTTAGTGAGTATTTGACCCAAATAACTTCCTAGTGTAAATCTTACTTAAATATCTATATTCTTTACTTTTAGTTCATTCAGATAACTTCAAGAAAACAAGAAAATGCATAGGCTACTAAGGATTAGTGGTGGCGTAATTAATGAGAAACTATCAAATAGGTGTGGTAATTACAACATTCTCTGGGACACGGTGTTCAATGGGAGAATTCAAAGTACATCCAGCGTATTTAATCCCTTGGAACTCATTTTATATCTGCTTTATTAGAAATGAAATGTGAAGACTTAAACACTGGTCTTGCTTTCGTTGGTCAGAAAATAGAGCTTATAATTATCTTCATAGAGCAGGAAAGTATTTAAGTACTTTGCATTGTATGTATAGCAACACGTTATGGTTCACAATGCAAATTCTGCAGGAGCCTAAAATACAGGCAGATCAAAAAGAAAACTGTAAAGTAATACAACAGAGATGTGGTAAAGCATTATATATAGAAAGTTGTGCACTTAAAAATAAACATCACTTTCCTGTCTAGGGAAAAAAAATAAATGAAGAACTAACTGCCTCTTCAGTTTCAGGGAAACCAGCAGTCCTTGCCAGAAGAATAAATCAGACAGTAGGAGACAAAAACTATTACAGAGTCGCTGTGTGAAAAAGTGGCCTCATTGAAATTGGCTTTAGCATTGTGGATGAATGCCCGATGGCTCGAAACAGATCTAGTTTAGTAAACCTTATCTTCTTCAGTGGTAGATACTATGAAACATACTAGTTACAAGGTCAGCACTGCAAGGTCAAAAGCGTGTGTGGTCATGTCCTACGTACTGCATTTTTAAATGTAAACTAAATAAGGGAAAAATAAGGTAACATGTCATCTACTGAGCAGCTGGAATCGGTTATATAAGAGAATGTAGAGAAAAAAAGCAAGGGAAAGTAAAATGATTGATTCAGCTAATAACTGAAATCAAGAGAGCATAGATTCGTGCCACAAATGCTTCACATAGGTTTTTTTTAACTCCTGAAGCTGTGTTTTAGCCTGGTCTGCCTCTTAGAGCCTTTTCAAACAGCAGGTCATCACAAATGATTGTGTTCAGTACAGTAAAATCACCCATATTGCTTCAGTTCCTTTCCACTGTTATTTGCTGGACTGGCACTGTAAATCAGGCATGACCAAATCAGCTAAAGACTAATGGACCAGTTGCCAAGATACAGCTGTGTGCCTTTAGATGCTGAAGTCTGCAGAGGAAATTCTCGTTCTGTTTGCTGGTAACATCAGCATCCTTATGCTAAAAGCAGTACAATCACCCATGTAAACAAATGTCTTTCTCAGTTTCTAGCGCTCTCCCTTACCAGTACACCATTTGGAGTATAACCAATTGTATTAAGAGGAAAGGAAAAAAGAAAAGGTAAAGTGAAAGGAAAGTCATGAATGGTATATATATATGCTCTAATAAAGAGCTGGAAAACAAAAAATCCAACATGCTGAGGAAAGGAGGGGAAAGAAAGCAAGTTACTTCAATCACGTAATGCAAAGCTTAATGAAGATGGCAAAACATGGTATAACAGAAAACATATATACTATTTGGAAGATAACTTTGCTCTGTCTTTTTTGACAGAAATCTGCACCCACTTTGGCATCACAGAATTCTCTTTGATAGCTACAGTGTCCTCACACTAAAACCTCCCACCATTTGGAGAAGCTTGGTGCATCTAACAGATGCATATCTGTTAAAAGTATTCATTAGAAGAGTTTCATCTGGCAAAATAAGGCTTTGACAATGCCATAGGAAGCATGGTTGGAACAATAATTTCCTTTTCCCAGCTTTCTTCTAACTTGTTAGGTGTGTGCTGAAGACTACAAAGAAGTGCCAATTGAAGTTTCTGGGCCTGGCAGCTGGACAATAAACACAATTTGTGAAGGAGGCTGAGTATCATTGCCCAGTGCTGGTCTTCAGAGGCATACTGCATAAAGAAGAAGTTCTTGTATAAAAACACAATTCCATACCTTAAACAACATGCATACAGACATGGCTTTTCCCAAGCTCTTGCTTCTTTTCCAGGCACTGAGCAGCCCATGGTACCTTACATCTGGTAAAAGAACTGCTGCACAACTGCAGTTAAAGTGTGCACCTTCTTGTTCTGCAATGCCCAGTTCTGTACTGCTTGTGCTATGAGTCTACTCAGATCCATACAGTGTGCCAGAATCACTTGGACAACATATTTACCTGCATAGAGGCACAAGGGCCCCTTTTTTCAGAATCTTCAAAATCCTAAAGCATTCTCTGCTGCAAATAATGTACATGATCTCAGACTTCCCAGGTATGAAGCTTGTGCACTGAATTTGCTCAGAGCAGGTTACTCGGCTTTCTCTCGTCTTTCTTGAAGGTTTACAAGGAGAAAGGCATATTTGAAATTTAAGAACAGCATATGTGGAAGCATGAACAGTAGAAAAAAGCTGAACATGCTTCAGTGAATTTTTATGCACCGTGTTACCTACATGACTTTCCTGGAATTCTAAGCTAAGGCCACCCCAAGGACTTGTCACTGCCTGTTATGAAGGAAAAGACAAACTGAGTAGCAACACAGGAGAACAGAAAAAAATCTAAAAAGAAACCAGTCTAGCAGGAATTCAGTCAGCCATCCCCCTCTAAAAATTACCATGGTTGAATTCAGTGAGGCCAGACATGTACGCTAGCCTCAGGCTTGACAATCTGTCAGAAAACAATGCTAGCCTCCCATGCCATTTTGCATTTGGATATGAAATAAACCATGAAATGTTTTTTCAGGCCTGAAAAAGCTATCTGTGTTCTAAAGCTTCTAAAAGGACAGGCAGAGTCTGTTAATGGTAACATCTGACTGGGGAAAAAGCAAATGGATAGGTACTGGGCTTCAGGAAAGAATTGCATTCAGAAACACTCAAGCACATTGGAAACTCTTCTGCACTAAGCTCTTGGTGTACAGTCCTCAGCTTTTGTGGTACTTTCCATCTGCGGAATAGCTAACAAGAACTACCTAACCCTTACAGCACCACAGTGAAGTACTGTTATCTCCATGTCCCAATGAAATTGAGTTGCCTCCCTCAGAGGTCTGACTCAGATTCAATCATGAAACTGTAATCCCTGGCTCTCAATGCCTCCTTCCCGCTGGCAAGAACATACTTCTCTCCTGGTTGAACTTGGCTGTTTAAGAAGTCTTAGATCTTTGGAAAATACTGCTTGGTGATGACATGAACAGGTTACTTTAAAGAGTAAGTAAGAAGAATAAAAGGAGAAAGACATTTTTTATGCAGCAGAATCATAAAAAAAATATTTAGTAAGTAATCCTACCTCCTTTTTGATAGAGTGGCTGAAAGATTCCTCAAAATAAAACATCCTGATGCTAAAACCTTGCTTTCTTGTTTGAAGGCTTTGTTTCCCTGGGCTCTTTCCAGAAGACCAAGCCAGCAGGCAGAATTCCAGTACTGCACAGGAACAACAGTGAACACAGCCTGGAAAGCAAATTGCAAAGTGAAATGTGACTTCATATTTAATACTGGGTCATTTTCTCAAACACCACTGACAACATATATGCATACTGTCTACCATCGCCCTCAGACCTGAAGAAAATAAATTCATTAATGTAAACAGAGTTTTGAGTATGGCAAGAGCAGAGCTGTGAAAATGTTTTGCATTCATTCTGAATGACCAAAAAAGTTCTGGAAACACTACACCTATAGACCAGCACCAAAGACAGCAGCTGCTTCTAAGCAGAATACAGAAACCTCTGCAAAAACTGTGAAATGAAATGTTTGGAGGTAAGTGCAATGCTATTTCCCCAGAATTTCTATAAATTTCTGTATAGACAAGACAGAAATTCTTAATCTGAAATGCATACGCAATCCCTTTAAATGGACACTATTTACCTACAAGAGGTCAAAACACTTACTTAAACCAAAATCTATTTTTTTATGTTCCTTCTGTTGTTACAAAGCAAAGCCTTCATTATATAGCATTGTATAGTACTACTACCTCTTTTAGAAATATCTATAAATGAACAGAAAATAATCTACCAAAATTATCTTAATAATTATTTGGTTTCTAGGCAGTACTGCTGTAACTTCTCTCAGGGTGTTAACAAAGATGTTCAAAAAACTCATGTTGTCAATCATAAATGATGGTTTCTTGATTGCTTGGTTCAAATTAACAAGTATTTTTAAAAACTTATAAATATAATTAAATTAAATTTTTGATACTTTATGAATTTACTAGATGCCTTTTTCAGTCTGTATTTTTTGCACTAACTTTTCTGAAGTTGTTTCTTAGTTCCTTAGTTACTAAAAAGTTAAATATTGAAAGGGAAGCCAGAAGAGATTTGGACATCAAATTCAAAAGGACCCATGCTGTATCAGAAGAATATTGTAATTTAAAATCCCATAGCTGCAACTAAGGAAATGCTAGGAATGGCATAACCTACTACTTTGTGTCCTGTTCTTCTCTTTCCTATGGCCTGGCTCCTCTCTGTACCCTCCAATGCTTCTGTAATCCCTGCAGTTCAGTCCAATGCCCTCTCTTTTTTCACCACTATTTCTGTTCTTGCTTTCTTCATGTCCTGCTAATAATTCCTTCCACAAGATACTTGAGTTTCTCATTCAGTGCTGTTATGTCTCTGGTTGTTTAGCAAATACTTCAGTTTTCTGTTCTTACTGTCCTCTCCTTCACCAGCAGGTTACTGTCTGTCCCCCTTGTCTTGCCAGTCCTTCACATTCAGCTCAGGCAGTTCTCTCCTGTCTCCTCCAGACCATCAGCACAGGAGAGACTCTTTCAGGTGCCGTGCCAGGCAATAAATTTGGGTAGCAGCAACAGAGCTGCTTTTCTACTAACTTCCTCCTGCATGCTGGAGAATGTTTAGATGCTGTTGTAAACCCCCCAGCAGGACTGGTGCTAATCATGTTCAGCTCAGACAAAACTTTGAGAGAATCTAAGTAACAGTTGTTAACACGTTTGTCTGGAATAAGTCATAGAATCATAGAATCATTTAGGTTGGAAAAGACCTTTGAGATCATCAAATCCAACCATTAACCCAGGATGGCCAAGTCCAGCATTAAACCATGTCAGAAGCTTACAACTTGTTTAAATTCTTCAGAGAGACCTCAAAGGACATATCCCTCCTTGAAGACTTCACTTTTCCTCAGACCCAAAATTGCTTTTCTGGAAAAATGGTTTGCTGCCTTTGGGAGTTCTTTTTTGGTTTTGGTTTGTTTGTTGGGGTTTTTTTGAATATATGGATAAAAGTCAGTTCTCTTTCAGACCAATACTTAAATTTTTGGTAAACTGTATACAAACATTTCTATGTATCATGGAGAATGCTGGGTTAGCTTCACTCTGACCGTTCCTGTTGCTTTCAACTGGATGTATCTTTGCCCGTCCATCACATGCTTCATTTCCCATGACTTGACAGTTTTGTGGTTTTTTAAAAGGGATCAGGTCAGACAGGCTCTTATAAATGTTGCAATACATTATTAGCCCTGGGAATATGAATATCTTATTCACCCAGAGTTAAACCTCAACAGAAGAGTCTGAAAGCACCAAAATCTCACTTAGAGAAAGACAAAAACTAGAAAAAGGAGTAAGTGTGGTCTCCTGCATCCACCAATTCCAGCACATCATTTCTAATCGTTCAAATGCAAGCCATAAAATACCACATTAGAAGTCAGAAGAGTATCAGCAAGCCCTCCTGTATGCCTGACACCATGCAAATACATAGGCAATGCAGACATGCCTATCATTTGTATACAGTCTCTAGAGGCTCCAGGAGTCTGGATCTGCACATCAGAAGCAGATTTATTGGACCGTGACTGTGTGCTCTGTGCAGTAAGAACCAATGAATCTTGTGTTGGATTGATTAAAATTGTAATTGTACAATCTCTGTGATCCAAAGAACGAGGAGTCATTTTTCACAGTGAAACACTTAGCAATTGGATAGACTCAAACTGTCTGCCTCATGGCATTTGTAGCTGTTCTTTACATTGCCACATAAATCAAAGGCATGTATTTTGACCCTCCTACACAAAATGCAGCCAAATAAGAAGTGATACCACAAAAAGAACATTGCTGGTTGAATTTAGAACAGCTTTTCAGACAGAAAAACAATAGTGAATATAAATCCCTTACCTCTTCACAAAATTTTATATAAACTTCATAATAAAAAACACAAAAAATATAAAATTAACAACTAAGTTGCTTAAACTGTACCAATATTCTATTTTTACCACTACATATAAAGGGGAAGAAAGAGGGGAAATGCCAACACAGAAATAGGTAGCAAAATGATCAGGTTCATTTCAAAATTAGAATGGGTGAATGGGGGAAGAGTTACCCTCACTTCTTTGTTTATATTTTCATAAAAGCTGTTCATAAGACCAAGAATTGAAAACCCTTGCTCTCCATGCTTAATAAGGTTTTCAGGCAATAAAAATCATAGCAGTTTTAAAAAAAAAGTTTAGATTCTGGTTTGCCATCCATTATGGTTATGGAGAAACGTAAACCACATATACAAACAACCTATGAAATACTAAAACAACTGCCAAACCTCTTCAAGAATTCTGCTATAGCTCATGGGCTAAGAATCAGGTGTCAATTTATATTACTAGTGCTCATAAAACTTCTCCACTATAGTAGAAAAACTGCAGGTATTTCTCTTTGAGTGACACATCCACCCCACCTCCCAAAGTAAAAGGGAAAGAGGTAAAAAACCACAGATGCTCAGAAGAAATAACCATATTTCCAGCAGTCAGAAAGTTTTCTTAGGAGACTGCTCAGACAGCTATTGTGACATCTAGTATGTCTACATTCATATGGAACTGAAGACAGAGAGATAGTCTAGGACAGAACAACTCATCAAGGGGACTGCTATTGTCCAAGGGTCTTAAATCTGATTGTTCAGACTCATTGTGTTATGCAGTTAATGAGCAACCTTTGTATCACGTTATTGATTCTGTGCTCTAAACTATCTATTCTGTAATTCAAAGGAGCAAAGAACAGACTAAAGACACATTAGTGGCACCTGTGGAACACAGTTTAGCTGCCCACCAGCACTCCCTTGCAATATATATGACACAGACTCCAAATGTCAGTTTGTGCCATGAACTATGTTAAAATTATGAAATCATCATATAAGCAAACAAAAATAAGAATCTTAAGATGGAAAGCATCTATGCATTTCAAGTTCATACACATTGTCAGTAATTGTAACTTCCGTTGCAGCCTTCAGCAGCTACATCTGCTGCTCAGGTGACACCGACAAACTCAGCCACTACCCAGTTTATTCACATTCTGAGGAATCACTTGCAGTAGCCATAACAGTTCTTGATTTTGGGTTATTCTTAGCAAAGTCACTCACACAGCTCCCCACAGCTCTTATCTGAAGTGATAAGAGATCAAATAAAAATTGTATCCTGCTTACCACAATTAATATATTTCCAGCAGGTGATGCCACAGTTCTACCCAATCAGCGACAGTACAAACATATTTTCCAATGAAAACCAGAATGACCGCATTTAATCACTTCTTCTACTTCACATTATTTCTTTAGATTTAGAAATTAATGGAAACCAGTCATATTTTTCACAGCCTGATAAATTAAAAGTGTGTTCACAGAGATCTGACCATTCAGAAGCACAAAACTCAGACACAACAAAGCAAATTATTTTAGCTAATCTGTAATCTAAGATCACAAAATATACCTTTTATACACCCATAATAATTTCAGGGGCCACATAATCAGTGTAACTACTTGCCTGCAGCTAAGGTAGGGAGTCAGCCAAGATATCCAGTATGTTAGTGAGCAAAACCCATGCACAGCTTCTGCTCAAGAGCCTGTAGGAGTATCTATTACTATGTCAGACCTCAGTCTCTAATACTTCAGCTGTCAAGTTCAAGATATTTTAAACTTTGTAGAAATGGTAAAGGAAGAGATCATGGCCCACAGCATCCCAACACATTCTTTTTCCTTTGGAAGGCTGCAGAACCACTGCTTTTGCTTAGAAAAGTTGTAGCAGGGTGACAAGTCAGGCCTCAGAGCAAAGCCAAGACTTAAAACTTGACCTTGACACAAACAGATTCTGAAGTATAAAAACTCTGTGTTCAAAAGCTTCTCCTGTGGGGTTTACTGTTTTCTGCATCTGAACCCAAGTGGTTTGAAGATACAGTTCAATTTTTCATTTCTCTTGAGAGCCTTTCCATGTAGTGGAAGAACAAAGCTACCGCATTGCTAAATCACTGAATCAATGTCAAGATGTGTTTATTTGAAAATCTCCGATAGACTGTAAAAAACATTTTCTTCAGATAATATATCACCATGATTGTGGTTCTATACCTTTTTATCACAAATGATAGCTACTTCAGAAGAAACAGAAACAAAGGCATACTTAGCTTTTTAAAAATTTGTATTAACTATCTCTTTTCTTCATTTGAAGCTTCCTCCTCTGAAGTTAGTATCAGTATCAGAACTGTCCTACCTGGGGGGAGGTTGAACAAGGTTCATTCTGGAACACGTTGGTCCAGCTCCTGGCATTTGCTGGCAACTTTCTTTGCTAAAGTGACAGAAAGAAACCCTTGTTCTAAGAGTACATTCCTAGCACAGTCAGGAGGGATGGACTGAGGTGGGGGCCTGCCAAGGGCTGGCTGTCCTATAGGTTACCATAAAACAAGGACACGCTGTAATTACAACATAAAGCAACTGGCTGTGAAAGATTATAGCCATCCAAACAGGTGTTTGTTTTTTCTTATAAATATGTAGGAGCTGTTCTGCTTCCATTTACTGTTTCAGCTAACGGCCGTAGGAATTTTGCCAATTTGCTGTGTCAGGTGTGTCACTGCTCATTTGACTTTTCTAACCAGGCTTTTCCTAGTAATGTTCACCAGAAATTACTAAAAAATAATTAAACAAACCCCAGATCCTTTATCATCTCTTGCAATTAGAAGAGTTTTCTGGGATCGGACTATTATGACATAATGTTTATTTATATATTAACTGTTTTATAGGTGAACGATCAGTAATTCAACATACACAAATGGACCACTAGAAAAAGCTGTGATGAGTTTGCACCAGCCTTCAGCTCCGACATTCACTGCTGTCCTTTCAGGTGCTCGCTACAGGCAACTTCTGGCTATACCTTTACCTTCTCTTTCTGAGAGCAACTTGAGAACAGGAAGGTCATTGCTGACTTTCTTTCACATCAATAAAAAATAAACCTAGTTAAAAGCAGGGGAAAATATGATAATAAGAAATGCCATCTAGCACTCCCCTCTTCTATGCAGCCCTGAGAGGCTGCAGTAGGAACAAAGTTCCAGGGAACAGATGCCTTCAGTCTTGCAGAACACTGGTTTTGTTAACAAATCACCACCAGTGACCCCTTCTACTGAAAAGCTTTGGATGCAACAGCAGAAAGTAAAAGTCTCTAGCATTTAGGAGAGTCAATTGCATACAGAGCATTGTGGAGTTCCAGAGGCTTATACCAGAATGATTCTCAAACAGTTATCTGCACAGGGCCAGCCCTCTCGGTCCTATTCTCTGGAACTGCATGGTGCAGATAAGAAGTGTGACTGCAGCTGGACTTTCCAGGTCTTCTTTTTCTCCTTTTTCTTTTTTTTTTTTTCTTCCCCTCACTGCAGGGAAAAGCGAGTCCTAAACTACTGGCAAGAATCTGTGAGAGGAAACAAACTGCAAAGCAATTTATAGTGAGTATCGATCATTTGGCTGAATGTCCAGGAAGTCAATCTGCGCTCAATCTTCCCCAATGTATGTTTAAATACTATACACTAACTAAAACGGACAGCAGAGCTCTGATGGCCCATCTATACTGAGTGTCATTTAATTGTGCACATACCTGAGTGATCTTTAAATAAGCTGCAGCCACAGTAGCCAAGCCCTTAGCAGCAACCAGCTGTCTGAACAGTTGTTTCTTTGTTGAATTTTGCAGCCCATCCTGAACTCTGTGTTGTTTTTCCATAGTGAGCTTAAGGTGTACGTATAGCTGGGCAAACTTGCATAGATGTACACAGTGTATGTGGCTGCCTACCCTGAAGCAACTTGTACTGAGTGCATGTGCCCAGGCGCTGGCCACGGCGGGTCTCTGTGAGGAGAGGCCGGGGCTGCCCCGCGCTGACAGGACCGGTTCCAGCCGGTTCCGGCCGGTTCTGTGGCCGCCCCAGAGCAGGGCCCAGCTGAGCCCCTCAGCGACACCTCTGGGGAAACCGGTCTGGGAAGTGGCAAAGCGCTGCCCCACAGCCAGGGGACAGCCTGAGGGACAGCCTGAGGGACAGGTGTGAGGGACAGGCCTGAGGGACAGCCTGAGGGACAGGTCTGAGGGACAGGCCTGAGGGACAGCCCTGCGAGCACCGAGGCCAGAGGAGAAGGGTGTGGAGGAGGTTCTGGGGCTGGAGCAGGGGTTCCCCAGCAGCCTGTGAGGAGACCATGGGGGAGCAGAAACCCACACCGCAGCCCATGGCGGGCCCCACGCCAGAGGAGATGAATATTTCCCAAAGAAACTGTGGCCTAAAGAGTGGACCTGCACTGAAGTGGGGAAAAAGTGAGAGGAGGGGGAGCACAGAAAGGAATGGCTATGGACTGACCACAACCCGCCATTCCCAATCCCCTGCCCTGGCTGGGGCCGGCAAGTAGAGAATCACCCTGGGTATAGTCTGTATGTGCTGTTGTCATTTCCCATACCCATTGCCTTCAGAGAAAGAAGTGTTGTCTACTACACTCACAATAAAAAACTGATCCTCAAAGTCTAGATAACAGGTAATACAAATCATCAATCCTTGTAAAACAAAATCTTCATTTACAGGCAAATGCAGTCAATGAAATTATGATAACTATCATCTCCTATCTAACTTACATTTAATTACTTCAAAAAGGCTGAATAAATTTGAAGGAGCATTAGATCTCTAAAATACACTCATTTATGGCAGTTTCTTCACCACTAAAAAAATTTATTAGTTTTCCTGTGCAATATAGGCATGCACATATACTCCAAGCTACAATAAATTGAAACATAAATTATACTCTAAAGTTGTACATAATATGCAAAAGATACATTCTATCTCTAGCTGGTCATTAAATTTTATTGCCAAAATTATTTTTGCAATAGCCTTCAAGTTTTAACACAGGAAACTAATCTTAGATTTTTCTAAATCTTATGATTCACATACTAGTTAAAGTGATTGCCCTTGCTAAAACTCTACTAGCTAAAACATACGTGATCACGCTGAAATCTCCCACTCATAGTGCAGCCTCTTCAGGCCACTGTATTTTAAGAATCAGTTTTGGCTATTCTGGATCAATGCTGGCAGCATTTCTTTGAAATCCACATTTGCCACTTCCCACTTAGGGCAAAAGCAACAGCTTTATTCTGGACTGCATTCCAGTACGTGATGTCTTGCTTGGAATTACTGGGTAAGACAAGACAACAACTGCTCTGCTTTTTTCACAATTCTGTCTTGTGAATCAGAGATGCTATGGCCGTATTTCCGAAAACCTTCCCAATGGACCATATAAGTTACAACATTATGCATACTCTAAACTGTTTTGGCATAGGAACATACATTTAAATACGTTATGCAGAAGGGTGGATATATTTACTAAATTTCAATAAGAGCATTTGTTCAAATAATTTTTAACACCTGACAGAAATATCTAATGGCCATAAAACAGGCACACCAAAATCTTTCTCAAAAATTAAAGCATTTTGGAAAGGTACTGGAGAAAGAGCACTGGGAGGGGGAGAGCGGGACAGTGTGATGTATGAGGTCATTCAGTGCTGGATATTCTGCCCTTGATTCAGCATCAATACCCACCTAGAGCCAGTGGCACCGCCGTAGTGGACAAAATGTAAACATCAGGTCACAACCACCAATGCATAATTATCATATACCTCACAGGCATGGCTAACTGTACCTTTTGGAGTAATTACATCTTATCCACTGAAAACACCTACTAGTAGTTTACATTGGGTAGAATATGCCCCTCATTCCACCCATTACTGTGTAATGTGGCCTTGCCTGATTAGCAGATGTTTTATTCTGGCCAGAGGCAGCTTATTATTGAATAAAAGCTATTTTGTAGCTTAAGTCACGTGTGTATTTCTATCCTAAAACAATAAACTACAAGAGCTGAGGAGAAAGGAGAGTGGGATCATGAAATATTTCACACATAACAAAACCACATATGCAGAAAAGTATTTCTGATGTGCAAAACCAGGAAAGGTTTTATATACATAGAACATCATTATTATTGCACGTAAGTACTAGGATTTGACTGTTTCACCTCTAGGTGTCAAGGACAATAGTTAATTCATACAAAGTAGATAAATGAGGTGGAAACTAATCAGAAGAGGTTTGTTTATCTGTTCTTTCATGATATATTACACTGCAATAATAAGACAGTAACTGTGTGTTCTATCTGGCTGAGAATAACTTCCAACATCATCTCTCATTTTTACATATCAGATCTGAAAGCACCTCCCAGTCTTTGAAGTTCATCACAATTCAGAAATAGTAATTAAGCCCAGCCAACTGGTAACAGGGGATTTAAACAAGAGAAGTAACAACATTAAATTCCACAAGTCTGTATTGTTTTACTTGCCTCAACTGACTTGTGTGCGTGTCATCTCCTGTTTCCTCTGAATGTAATGGTCACAAGTTCCAGAGACTGCATTAAAATGGTAATTTTTCTTCGTCCTGGGAAACTCCAAATATGCATGTGGTTTTAATTGCATTTTGATATTTTTTTTAAATGTGAAAATACTCATTGTCTTTTGTTAGTACATTGTATTACAATGCAAGAAAACAATTATTTTGGAACACATGTAATATCATGCTTTGATTTAAAAGTCTGTATTGCTAAATATGCTCTCAACAATCCAACTACAACCTGCTTACTTGCTGGGAGATGGGAGGATGGGGAAGGTTTGTAAAAGAAAATCTTCTGTCTTATGCCAAAAATCCAGAGATTTACCAAACAGCTGATGTGGTTCAGCAGAAAACAACTTCCTGAACAACTAAGAAAATTGAGTTCATTTCACAATTTCAATTTACTTGTCCAATGGCAAGGGCCTCTCCTTCTCTGTGTTGATAAATACTGACACAGAAGTGTGTTATGTTTGCTATTTCTAGAATTCGCAACAGTAGAACTGCCTTTGCCCTCCAAAGGCCAAGACCTCCAGAACTGGAGCAATCTGACAGAATACACAGTGTTCGCTTCATATTTTTTCCCAATTACAAAACACTTTATTTTGTTTCCCTTAAAGATGCCAATTACAAGCTGCTTACTAAAAAAATAATTTACAGGCTGAAGGAAGTTGATGAGAAGCTACTATTTCTGACAGCAGATTTAACAGTAGAGAAAATGATAAAATAAATGAAGAGGGGGGAGATGTCTATTTAAGCAAGTCAATGAGAACAGATAGAAAAAAATTTATGTTCTAATAAGTGGTAGGAATTTGATTTAACAGAATTTATTAACCATACATATAGTCCTTCACAAGCGCATAAATGCAAGCAGAGGTCTAATACAATCCTATATCCTCCCCTGCCGTCTCACTTTTATAAATGTAAAAGGCACTGACAGCCAAATAAAAATAATGCATTACTTCAAGAGTCTAGAAGTAACTGAATTGTTGTTATGCAGTAATATTTATATTGTCTGCCAATGTGCTATATCTACTTTTTATAAAACATAAATAAATTTTCAAAGAAGCATATTAGAGCCTTGCCTGCAATAGTGAACAGGAGTTTCTGGAGTAAGTCACATAAGCAGATATAAGCAGGCATGGATTCACCTTGAGCTTTTAGGAAGGCACAGAAAGCCACAAAAATGTCTCATTACTCTAAGAAAGAATTTCATTCTCATAGGTCACAGTCCAATTTTGCAGATTCTTGCAAAATCAGAATTGCTGATTATTTTAGGTAACCTGTAAATGTTTTGCTTTAGAATATGATGTGGTAAATGCATGGGAATTGAATGATGTGAAGAATCACCTACCCTGTGTGAACCGAGTTCTTTCACGTATGCTAATAGTCAGCTACAAAACAAAATTGAATGCAGATTAACTGCACTTGCATCTTAGGCTGAGCAAAGGACATATGCGTATTTTGAAAATCAGATTTTTAAAAGCAGATACATAACATACTGTTAGCAGACCACATGCCAAAAATGAGGAACACAGAGTCTGGCTCCTGACAAAACTATCAGGGTATGAACATTCTTTTCAAGGAGACAATAAATTATTTCTATATGTTTAAGAAGAAGTTACATAAAGCTGAACTTCTAAAAATGGCAAATCTATTTCTTATTTTGTTGGGGTTTTAAATTTATTTATCTGCAGCAGACCTTAGCTTCCCACAAAAATACACCTGGGGAGTTGGCTCCTAATGTTCCAATATATTCCTAAGAGAAGAGAGTGACAGGCTGTGCTTACCTCATAGCACTGATGGCTGGAGTGATTCACGGGAACGCTGTTTCCAGTCAATTTTAACCTAAGTGGCAAGTCCTTCAGAGTCCCTTATCATTCACAAATAATCCAAAGTGTCAGATGGGGAGGGATTCTCTCCTTCAAGACTAGAGCTATATAATGGAAGTGCTGACAGTCTTTTAATTATCAGTGGCAAAAATGGGTGCTACTATAATAAATCTCCTTTCCTAAACACAGACAAATCAAAAAACTAATTAGTAGCTTCATCAAAGCTCTCTAGGATCAAAGCTGGTCAAAAAGATTATATAGGAAATGCTACTCCAACTGAGTTTAAAATTAAGATGGTCATTTGGATATACTTAAACACCCCACACTGGTAGTCAAATAAGAATGCAGTACAATATTCTGCTGACATAAAAAAAGATGCCACATAACATTACATTATGGGAATATATATACACATTCTAGTTTTACTTTTTTTCATTTCCTTATTTTTTAAGGAAAACATGACCAGCATTGAAAAGGATAAATGAATGCCATGGAACCCTGTAACATTTATGATTATGATTATACAACATTAAAAGATCTTTTCTGTAGTCTACACCTTATAGTAAAATCAAGAAAATGGACATTGAATAATGGTTATCTGGCAAAACAATAGCTCTGGATATCTATTTCTATCTCTCTCTTACACAAGTGGCAATGATGCACTGTAAGATCATAAACCAAGGCAGTTGATTCAGACAAGCTCTAATAAGAAACAGTGAATCAGTGGTTCAGCAAAAGCCCAAAGATACAAATATATCAGTGTAAAATGTTGGAATGATTCTGAGCACGTTAACTATAAAATATCATAGCATATTTGTTGGCATGCTAGAAATACAAAAAAAACCACATTAATCTTAGAAATTCACCTTTATGTCTGCCACTGAGAAAGGATGCTTTTCTGACAGAAATGCACTGTTATCAGTGGCATTCTCTAATACACATACTATGTAGAGCTGTAAAGCTCTGATACTTATCCTATTACTTTCCTGGCAACACACATTTCTAGAGTTCAGCAAACCAGTCTGAGATACTGCCAAAAAATTATTTCACATTTATTTAAAATACTTTTCTTCACTTCAAATGACTCAAAACAATTACAGGTATCTTCCAGTTTCTCACTACTATTATGACAACAAACAAATTCATAAACCTTGCACATGCGAAACAGAAGAAATCACACTTCTGAAAGAAAAATTAACAGAAAGAGTCACAAACCCCATATAGTCAAATAAATATTAGAACAGGGTTTCTATGACATGGAGATAAAACAATGAGGAGATTTCAAAAACACAAACATTATGTGGTCAATGGGAGCTAAGTGCCAGCCTGCCCTGTGACTTTGAAAGCTTTGCCATAAAGCACTGAGTAATCACTGCAATAAGGAAATCTTTAGTATTGTCTAAGTAGCTGTAGGGAAGTATGTGGAAAATACACTCAAAACAATGCTGATCTGACACAGAAAACAAAAAAAAACAATTCCCTTTGAATATATAATCCACTAGACCAAGAACTGAAACATTTTGCAAGTCCTATTAAACCACAAATTGCAAAATCATTGTGTACTGTGATTTACACAAGAAATTGCTGAAGATATCACAGTATGAAATTCAGTTCCTAGGTAAATTATTCTTCTAACTGCAAATAGGTAAAATTTATCTCAGCTGAAGTTCTGATTGAGTTATCAAGTTTGATAGCAGTTCAAGCTATCAAATAATACAAATACAAAAAAAAAGCCAGGGAAGAGCAACCCCAACCTGTTGTTTGGATCAACAAGTCTGGTGAAATGTCTCAGTTTCTTTTTCTGGAGATTCACTCTTCTTTCTTTTCTTTCATAAGAACTGCCATACTTCTAAACTTTCATTCTTGAATATTGTTTCTAAGTGCATGTATTGCAAAAAGTTACTCTTCACTTTTCGAGTAAGATATTGAATTCTCACTCATCATATAACAAGCAAACAATAGAAAAAGTGAACCCTGGACACCTATGGATTTTCATCAGGTGAATTGGTTTTTTTGGAGGCTGAAAAAGTACAATATCATCTGAAACCAGAACATCTGTTACACTCTCCAAAGAAACTAGATAAGAAGAATGATGAAGTAGCATATGGACTATCCATGAAAGATACTTTTTGTTCAGCATTTACACACAATGTTTACACAAAAGCAGAATGTCATCAGAGATTATTTCAGTTTTGTGAAATGAAACCACAAAGCAGGACATTCTTGGTCCTCATTATGAGTCCAGATACAACATCTGGGCATTGGTCAAGCAAAAAAACCTCACCTTCAATAATAAATTCCTTTTGTATCTTTTTTCCCAGGGTATGTTTCATGGGAGTGGCATCTAAGAACAGCAGAAGTAATTGAGGTCCTAAAGGATGCTGTAACACACGTCACTGATACATTTAGAAGTTTTGTTATATTGCAAGGTAAACTGATTGTCTCCATTTCTTCTTGGATGATGTGTAGAGGAAGATATTCATTCCTTATAACGATAAATGAAAAACTACTGAAAGTGTTTTAATATCACAAGAGTAATTAATGTCAATACACATACCATCAAAAGCCAGTCTCCTAAGGGAACAGTAATGTTCCGAGTAAATGCAACCTACTACAAAATTCTTTTCCAGAGCAGATGCTTTTTTTTTTTCCTGATCCTCTGTAGTAAACATTTCACTTACTTAAACTTTAAAATACAATTATATTTCCAGGGACAAAACTATTTGTCCATACTGTACTGACAAAGCTTTTAGATTTATGTTAAACAAATAATTGCATTGCCTTTTTTAAAAAAGGCATTTGTTTTGCATTCCACAAACATTCCCTGTATGTTTCCATCCCTGCCAAAGATTTAGAGTAAGATATGCAAGCCTACCTATCCAAGAACTCCTTCAATTCTTTCAGCATGCTCTAAGCACTAAGAATGGTCAGGCATGATTTAGTCACCGTTATTGATGATCAAATCGGATTTTCTCTGCGTGAGGTTTATGCCTGGCCTGTTTTGCCACACACATATTAATCAGCTATGGTCATTGCCTAAGCCTAAAATATAGATAAGATGAAAATTGCTGTAATATGGGCTTGCACAGCTTTCTGTGATTCTAGGGCTGATGTAAATGCAGCACACAGGACAAAAGGCTGAGATGGAAACAAGCCTGACATTTATTTATTTCTTTTTACTTCCTGTTTTTCCATTTGTTGGACTCAGGGTATTTTGAAAAGGAGAACATAAGAGAAATGGGACACAGAAAAATAAGATTAAACCACCATTCCAAAACAAAACATGGAGTGTAGTGGTGCTGACAGCATATTTAACTGGGTTATGGTAAAGTCACATCCTGAAGTCATGTTTTCTCAGTTTCTGTAGAATCCAAACCTAGACTGGGGTGCAGCTTCTCCGGTTATGCATGAACGCCAGCTGAAGCTTATCTCCATGGATGGGAAATTCGACATATCTTTTACCAATGTGCATTTTCTGAAGTCTGTACAGGAATCAGCTGCTGCTAATCGTATTTCTAAGCTACCAGACTAGCCAAAATTCACATCAATCACCAGCTGTCTTTTGGTTGTTGCCATACCGAGTAAATACTAGCATCCCATGGGACATAACTCTGCTGCTTAATATTTTTGGCACTTCCATATTTTGTCAAACATAGTTGAAACTGGTCTGCAGACCTATCCATGGAAGTAAAAAAGGAATGACACAGACGGTATTGTTTAATTATGTTCAGGCAGAAATACTTCTAGATTTACTGTAAAAATAATAAAGATTACACTTCCACACAAATCTTGAAGTGCACAGTTTATTTTTTTTTAATAGCATATATATGCACAGTGTGAAAAAGATGTAGCCATCTGATCATGTACATGTTTTTAAAACTAATTGAAATGTATACATTAATAACACTTTCAGTGGGGTATTTCTAGCTTAAAATCCACCTGTGTGATTCAAAGCACTATCAGGTTCTCTGGACCTCTTTATCAACCATCTCATTAGCAGTACTGAAATGGTGTGGAATCAGTCTGGGGTACATCTCCCTTTGTGTGGAGACTGAAATTGGACCATTGCAGAATTCCATAGGCAACACAATCATTAAGGACAAGCCATTTTTAGATCATTAAGAGACAGAAATTACCACTACAGGATTTAGAGAGGGGGAAAAAATCCCAAACACCACTACAATTGCATTAAGCCATTTCATCAAAAAATGCATTAGGGGTGCATAGGCCTTTTACTGATTTGCTTCAGGTTTCCTAGAGTTCACCCCTGTCTTTTCAGGGTAAGTCAGCTTGTATTGCAAGCCTAAATGCTAGATGGAAAGTCCTGAGATTCATTGCTTTTTCTAAAATAACCTTTCTGATGTTCCCTTGGCTGCATACAGTGCTGTTTTGGCTGCTAGTGTGTTTGCATAATGCATGCTCTGCAGTAAGCTGATTCCTTACTGAAAAATATAGCACTTTAATGTTTGTGGAATTTGTTGCAAAGAAAGCAAGCTGTGTCTGGGACAAGCTTCAGTTTAATAGGCAAGTAAATTGACCAGACGTTTTAAAGGACAACTGTAAACACCTCTTCAAAATCATCAGTACAGTTAAAACTAAGTGTACCCAGTGACATTACTGAGTTAAGGGGAAAAATATCCCCCCAACCTGAGCCAATTCTCTCCCTTTGTTTATTCATATATATGAAGAAAGCCAATCAAAGCTGGATTTGGGGAAAAATGTGAGGAGAGAGAAGTGCAGTGACCTGCTTATCTCTCACCATCGCTCTCTCCCTAGCTCTGACATGGCTGAGAACAGTTAAGAGCAGGTTGCACAGGTAGAATGAATTAGCCAGTCTGAAGAAAACATTTCCCCAGAAAACTGAGTCAGTCCTTGGTTCCAGAGTCAGCTAAAAGAGGCTGCTAGCCTGTGGTGTTCTAGTGTTGATGGCCAGAGCTCATTAAATATGATGATCTTTGTTCTTGTGAAAAAGGTAACTACTGGCATGAATGGGCATTTCCTCATTAAACATCACTTTGTCCCTGGTAGGGCCCCAATATTTTAAAATTAAAACTCTAAGTCTCCTCCCAACATCTGAGCAAACAGTTTTTAGAAATAATTTCTGTAAAATGAAAAATGAATTTTTTTTCTTACCATGATGCAGGGAAGTTCTTGGCACAGGAAACTCTTTGATGTCTTTAATGAGGTAAGAGCCCCCCCCGCCCCATGATGTCAAAGCACTATCATATAGATTGCTGCAATAAAAATGGATCCTCTGGACTCCACCTAAGATATTCCTTTATTGTCTGGGAACTCAAAAAATATTAATGTATCTTAATAACCTACTTCTTTTAAAAGAACATGGTAACATGGGCCATATAACCACAGAGATTTCAAAGTTTTGGGAAATATAGAATATCCATTGCACTACTCTCACACTGTCAGAAGACTTTAAGTTTGCTCTAAGTGTAAATTGTGATTGTTTTCCCCACATAGCTCCTATGGCTCAGTTGTGGGAGAAGATTTCAAAATAAAAATCTTGCAGAAAATCCTGATTCTGAGGACTTCAGGCCCTATTATGTATCCTTGTCTGACTGCTAGATAAGGAACACGACATGATCCAGAGCTTTTACAAATTTTTCAAGCTTATATCCTAAGTGGTGTCCTATAAAAAGGAAAGGGGAAAAAAGAGCTATTATTCTTTTTGTGGCTAAATCTTTAACAAATATGATTAACTGAATAAAATATTAAAAATAGACACCTGGATCATCTAACCTAAGCTCATGCAAGAGATTAAATAATGATGTATTACATGTAAAGTTTCCTATGGGAAGGCCAGAGCACTGAATATTTGCATGTTGTTGGCAGTGGAATTTTAAGCAGTGTTTTTCATAAGATAGTCAAACTTACAAGGTAGAGAAATGTAAAGAGGATGTGAAGGGCGAGTGCATAAGCATGTCTAAAGGAAAGTCATTAATAGCATAAAATACTCGTCATAATAGCCTGATAAATGAGCTTTCATACATCCTACTCGGGACTTACTGCATTTCAATATGCTTTTTTTTTAATTTCCAAATGTAAATGAATTGACCTTGACCATAACTTGAATGCTGGCTCATGATTCTTTACACAAAGACTCAGTTCATTCAACAATGTCAATGGAGTAAATTTACAGTCATTTTGCTTCTAACGCACAAGTCAGCAGGGGAAGTTAAAGCATTTTTACACAACACTATACTTGCCAGTAAGCTGAGGTTACTTGCCTTGATTTTCTATTTGTAGTCTGTGCATGATTATTCTAGATACATATGGTCATCAGATGTGCAAATTAAAATTAATTTTATAGAGAATATAAAAAGGAAAATTTAGAAAGAACCTACAAAAATAGTTGCATTTCATTTTGCTACAGAACACCTTCCTCTTTTGCCACAGTAAATTTTTAATCAGGTGGAATTTATTTATCTTGCTGTCTGCTCTATGTTCCTCTGTAACTGGCGTAGCCCAGAGGCAGAAACTCATTTGATGTCTTTGAGTCTCACACCATCAGAAGTTGCAACATTACACTTACACCAATAGTTTAGAATTCAATTCTCAATCAACTTGAAAAGGCAACTTCTGTCTTCACTGTCCTTTTTATATTTCCACTTGAGATATATTACAGTCATTGTATTACTGATTCCTGGACTTAAAATTATTTGCAATGTGTCCTTGTTTTCCCTCACTTCAGACTAATTCTATCAAGTAAACTCACCGTGCCTGGTAAATTAATTTCTTCAGACACAGGCTGGGTTCATCTTTGTACCAGCCACACAATGCTTCAGAGACAGAAAAACAAACACCTTAAAAAATTATCTCCACCATGTCAGAATTTGCTTGCCTTGAAGAAAGATCCATCTCTGGCAGCCTTTATGACAGCATACTGTGTTACCACAAACAACTTTTCACAATATAAGTAATCAAAATTCTCCAACTTGGAGAGAGAAAACTGTAAACATTTAGAAAAACAAAACCAGAAAACTCTAGATTTTTTTTAATTATAGATGTTTACAGACAAGTATGTATAATATCAAATTAAGATAAACAGCAAAATAACAAGTTCAGATGTGTCACTTTACATTCAGTAACTGTGGCCTGTTGCAAGTGTTCTTGAAATACCCTCTTCTAATTTGCTGGTGGTATGAATTTGGGTTTGGAACAAGACCATATATCTTTTCTTTATGAAGCAATTTTCTGATCCTCTGCATTTATTACAGCTGTAGTCCTGACAGTTTGTACCTGACCTTGATTATCATTTGATATTTATACAATACTAAACAGAATCTTCTGCATGAAGCTGCCACAACAATCATGCCTAACACTGCTTAATTCTGCAAGAGGTTTCTTGTTTATTGTTTCCATTTACCTAGAAATTTGAAACTTACTGGAAAAAGACAGGCAGATAGGAGACACAGAGGAGAATCATCTGGGAAGTAAATGAGAAAAGGGACTTGTCAACTGTAATTACTGAATAAATGAAATACAAAGCCTGTCTGGGTAATTCACACCCACCAACCCCTTTTTTTTTTCTTTTCTCTTTTTTTTTTCTTTAAGAAAACTGCAAGCTTATGTTTACATTTTTTATGACAAATTAATTTCTTATTTAACAGTCATCTCTTTCAATGAATGGAGAGGCAGAAAACTTAAACAACTGACAGATAAGATTTGTCTGTCTAGAGCTTCATCTCAAAATTATAGCTTTTAATGAAAGTTGTAAACACAAGACCTCGTTTTTCAGCAGTTTTATGATACGCATGACATTTGAGCATCACTGTATTACCTCTCAGGATTCAAGACCTTTTCTTTTTAGAATTCATTATGTAGTCTGTTACGGTTCCTAGTCATCACTTGCTTAACAATTTCAAAATCTTGTGCAAAGATGTACTGTTAACTCCATTCACTTGTTTGTAATTTCTCCAGGTTTATCAAGACTGGAATAGCCCCTGATGTGTATGGTTAGAAATCAATACCATCTTTGACCTTGGAAAAATCATGTGTAGAAATCAAAAGAAACACAAAACTGCTTGCCTGAAAAAATTTAGTTTTTCCATATCCCTCAAATTATTACAATTATTGCAAAGTGTTAATGCACTTAAAAGGTAGAGGAGTGCATCACACCAGGACAACATATTTGTGATTTTCACAGATCAACCTTTCAGAATTTTCAATTATTTTCTACATATTCTATTGAAAAACATTTCAAAAGTTTCATTGAGAGCCCAATGATAAAAATGTACAAGTTTTTAAGACAGTATATTCCACCCAAATAACATCAGGCAACCTTGGTTCTCTGAGTATTCTTTCCTTCTTTATGAGCTTAACTTCCAAACTTTACTGTCTTTTAACATAATGAAAACATCTGCACAGTTATATGCATGTAACTACTTATTTGCACACATATGCCCATTTAATATATTATTAAACATTTTAAGGCATATGTGGAAAAAAACATTGTTAAAAATCTACATTCTAAACATGGAAAATGAAGAATCAGCAAGAAGTTCAGTCAAAAGCAGTTATAAAGACTGACCCTGAGAAGTTCTTCCCACTTTTATGCAGTGTTTTAAAAACATTAGTAATTTGCCCAGTAGATGCACATTCTCAGAATCTGTACTTCTATAAATCCCATTATCTGCCTTCCCTTCAATTACATTGTTGTGGAAACTGCTGAAGTATAGCAGACACTGAGGGGCAGGGAACAGAGGCTGCTAGCCAGACTTTATTCTGAACTTGCCATTTTGCTCTGTAGCAAGGATCTTAATCCAGGATCTGTATGCATATAAGAATTCCTAACAGTATGGTGAGTAATAGCTGCTGTTCTTGAAAACAGCTGCAAAGCAGGGATTATTTTGCTCTATTATATATATTGTAGTAGAAGGAGCCTTTATTTTTAATAATAGGAAGTGTGGACAAAGTAAAATTTCATTATTATCTCTCTCCACCACAACCAAACACATCAACAGATGATGTATATGGAATATATATATTCCATAATTGCACACTTGCAACATACATCTAATATTATAAACACTACTACTCTAAGTTACCAGTTGTAAAATAGTTGCAAGGTATATTTCATAATATAAACACCAATACTCCAAATACGTGGATCTGTTAAGTTTAAAGTTTTCCAGAATCAAGAGTATGGCCAAAGGCACATACCAACCTCATACTCATCCTGTTCTTAATGAGAAAAGAGAAGGAAGTGATTATGTACTATTAATATTCGCTTGATCTTTTGTACAATTTTTTTTATTTAACTTGGCCTCACTTCAACAGCTGGGCATTTCCTCATATAACATTTGCCCTATTTCTTCAGCCCAAAGAAATATGTTTAGGAACATGTTTTTATTATATTGTCATTCATTCCTGTTCAGACCTTCAATTTTAACTAACGATATTAAGATTTTATAGTGGCTAAGACAAAAATGGCTTAAATATAAGCACTGCCCATGGTGAATGAATAGAAGAAGAAACCAACAAAGTCACCACAATTATTTATAATGCAGTAGTGCAATTCCAAGACCTATAAAACCATAGGAAGATGATACTACTACCTTTACTATGCAAGTGTTGAGCTCTAAAAGACATTTACAGAAGAAGAAATGCACCAGAAAGATCTTAAGGCCTAGTAACTGGGGTTTTAGGTTGAAGAAAATCAGCAAGCAGCCCAGAAATATTTTTATACCATAAAATCAAAATAAAGATATTCTAATAGAAGATGATGGAACATCAGGAACGTTCCTAATGCATTAAAATCATGTGATATAATCCCCACAAACCCTAAATCAGACTATATGCCTGGCTGTTAGTCCTCTTCTATGCTGAATACTCTAAAGGCACAGTGAACGGATTAAAGTAAGCTTTGCTAAGTGCTTAGAGGCTGCTTCATCATTGAGCCTTAGGGGATCAATTTTTCTAATGTGGAAATGCAATTTGGATTTCACGTCTCAAAACGGCACCCTTCTCAAATGAAAATTCATGTTTAATAGAAAATTACAACATTAGTCTTTAGAAGTCCTATGTCTTTGGCTTCAGCTCTTTAACAGAAAGATTTTAGGAAGAAGATCTGTGCTAAATTTTTTGAAGTCTGAAGAACATTAGAGATGCTGAACTGGTTGTCCAACAAGTCAATCAGGGATTATGATTTTATAAAGCTATAATATTTTTTAAGCACAAACTCTCTCTCCAAGGCTTTGTTACATAGACGGAAGAAATTAAGTAACTGCTGACTGGTTAGATTTCAGATGATTTAATTTTCTCTGAAAACCAAGCAACACATTAAAGCCAATAAAAAATGACTTTGCCAAACCTGCAAAATCAAAACAGCTGAAGAAAATAACCCTGGAATAGAACACACTTCAGACAAATCAACCAGGAAGCTTGTAAATCCAGAGCAAGAATGTAAATTTCCAAACAGTAATAGTCAAACTTCATCTTGAAAACAAAAGCATAGTAAGATTATCTGTTAAGCGCCCAAATTTCCCTTGTTATAGACAATATCCAGAAATACATTAACAATTTACAGCGGTTTTATCATAACTACTGACTGGATCAATTTTTATATTACTGCATGTACCAATAAATGATAATCTCCTACACTGCTAATAACATTTGTCAAAAACTGGAATCCAATTCTTCAAGACACTGACAAAGCAGTTGTATTCCAAAATGGAATCAAACATGACATTTCCTTTAAAAAAAAAAAAAAAAGAAAGGAAAAGGCATTCTCTTCCTTTCAACAGCCCTTTATGCCACACTACATCATAGCCAGACCTATGGAGGTTAACCATGCAGTTAATGAGCCTGATTATTGAAGCTGCTGAAGAAGAACCTGAGGTTTTTAGTGGATCCTTAATCAACTGCAACATTCACCACATGACCATATCCATTTTGAGAATCTGTGCTTTTTCAAAGAAAAGGATTTAATCCAAAATAGTCTAAATTAACTAAATAGTCTAAATTACTCTCTGTATTGTTAGAAGAATGTTAAAGTTAGCAGACAATACCTGAGAATGTAGAACTGGCAGGAATATTCTGATGTTATTTTCAGCTCCTGTAAGTATGCAAGGAGCACAAAAAATGTATGTAACAAAACACTATTTTTATCATTAAGAAGCTAAAAACACCACATCTATTATATACATATGTATACATACAAACACCCCAACATATAGATGCAGGTTCAGTGCCTTATTATGTGCCTTATCATAACCAGATTCTACTTTTACATGCCTTGGGGGGCCTATAAGAGTAGAACAAATACCTTCCACAGTGACAAGAGCGCTACACATAAATTCTGAATGTGAAAGATGTTTGTTCAAGAAAATATCTATTTCAATCAGAGATCCCTGTGGGGACTGAAACCTAAACAAAGTAAACAGAGCATATATGTATGTTTATTTCCTCAAGAAACCTGTGAAGGCAGCACACAGGAAAAGAAGTGCATTAAGGAGAAATTCCCGGCTGGCAGCTCTTGTTTTTGAGAACACACTAGCCGGTTCATTTATAACGCAGCTTCTCTTCTGACTGACACATGTTCATCTGCATACTCAAAGCTTTATAAACACCAAGATAAAACTAGCAAGCGTAGTTGTTTACTTGAGATTTAGCTAGCACAATATTTTAAATCTCTTTATCAAAGTGGAGAATTCAGGTGCTAATTTATACTCTGCTCATTTGATTCTCGTCTACACCTTGAAAGCAGCTACTGCGCTTTTCATTCTATGCCCTGGGATACTATTAAACCTGACAAATTCCCCAGCCATGCTTTAGGTAAGTACTAATAGCTGATTGTTACACAGTAGCTTTTTCCAAATTATAAACAAGTAAATCGGCTTCACCCATAAGCCAACCACATCTGACGCCACATAACAATTTCTGTGGAGTAGTTCAAAACATTTCCACTGTGTTTTAATTTGGTTCTTGCTTGTTTCAGTTAATGCTACCCAAACACTCATTGCCAATATGGCCAGGTGGAAGTTTCCTGTGAACTGAATTTGAACCACAAGTTGCCCATTAGGTAACAGCTATACATTAATATATGAGACACAACTGAAACTCTTTTAGTACACCCTTGTCAATTCTTTACCTTTTTCTTCTCAAACAACTGTCAAGTATTTACATATATTGATACTTGTCAAATATTTAAGTATATTGCCAAATATTTACATATATGACCTGTATATTCCCTGTCTGGGTGCCTTATGGCCCAGAGACAGTGAAAAGTCCACAGTCAACTTCATATAAATGTCCCTAGAAACCTCATTCAGAAGTTTACCCTATAAATTAAGATGTATTACAGAGAATCTCAGAGGACTGAAATTTTTCCTCTTTATCCACAGAACTGATGACAAAAAGCGGATGACATGAATACACATTTTGCTATACTCAGTTATGACTGTCCAGCTACCTTGACACTGGAGATCCAGTTAACAGCTTTATTGCATTCGTATTTACAGAAAGCCACCTTCCATGGACAGATGTAACTTCAAAGCGAGGAGAGCCACAGTGAGCCTTTCATCACATTTGTGCCTTTTCATGTTGTCTTTATTCCTACCTAACTTAAAAGAAAAAAATATGGTTTTGCATATTCTCCAAATTGTGTAGCATTTATAACCATGAATTTTTACCACCTTGCATGAATACAGCACTTGCTGACAGGCTACAGAAACTTTGTGACAGAGATAATCCTTCCTATGATTTGCTCTCAGCTGCTAAAGGCACACTTGATGGGGGTAGCATTCACAGACTGCACTCAGCAAAGAAGTGTGATTCAAATAGAAAACATTTTAAGCATGTCAGCGTTGATAATTTTCTATTTAGTTGTTATATTTTCCAGCTCGATGAACAGAGACAACATGCCTTCTGCTAGAATGCTCACCTTAACACAGAAGGTGGATGTCTCTGTAGCTGTAAATTGAATTACTTTTTTCCTGTTTCTCAATTAACAGAAAATTAACACGGTCTCTTTTGAGCTTCCATGTTGGCCGAGTTGCCTGGTCAGACTTCCCTGAAATATCAAAGCACCATTTGGGAGCTTCATTTAATTGAAGTAAGAAGTTGTAGTATGAGCATAGTCTGGATGATTAGGCAGGTAGGTGGGTGACTAT
This sequence comes from Falco naumanni, assembly GCF_017639655.2. NCBI lineage: Eukaryota > Metazoa > Chordata > Aves > Falconiformes > Falconidae > Falco > Falco naumanni. The sequence continues at coordinate 14,318,524 of NC_054068.1, forward strand.
AGCAAGGCGTTCTAAACTCAGCCACGTGCCTTTCAATCATCTCTTTCAAGAAAGAGCAGAGCACATAAAGGTCCGAGTGATCAGACAGGCTTCAGGTGAACTGGCAGAACCCCAGTGTAGGTGCATATTAGTGCAACCCTTTTCACTAGACAAACCAGAAGCTCAGTTTTCTAGTGACTGCGTGGTGTGCACATTTCCTGTTATGCTGTTATATTCCAAGGTTTTAAACAACTGTGCATAATCTTTGAACTGAAATACTTTTCCAGACAGTTCCAAAACTTCCAGGCAAGTAAAAACAGGCATCTCATTCACTGGAATTATGATTTGTACTACACTACAATGCACGTAACGTTTCATTAAATCTTCAACTATGTTCTGAATGTGCTTGAATATTTTTGATATACTTGTTGATCTATTCCGAATGAATTCTGTTCTTTCACTGTTCTGACAGGTGATAGAGCAGTGTTTGTATACATGGACATCTTCACTGTTCTGATGCAAACTTATTTTGGTTTTCATGCTTCTTGTAATGGGCAAAGCCCAACACATTTACTTATATTTTTTGGTCTCCTGCTACCTTCCCTCCCATTCCAAAATGCTTTCAGTCCTATAGGCAACTTTCACTTCCAAATTTGTTGTTACACATCTGGATGCATCAGTTTAAAATGTTCAGATCTGTAGTTTTCCTGCTACTGATTTGCAACATTGTTATTCAGCCTTGGTGAACATTGTCTGCAGTGGATATGATTGCATTTCAAAGCTCCGTATGATTGAAGTGGAATTATTATCATTTCCTAGCTGTTTTAAAGTGCCTACTCAATATTTATCCTTACAGTTTTGGATAAATGGAACATGTAACCATGTTGAGATTCCAGGATATAAATTCTGCTCTGTCATTTGAGCCTGTCATATTTACAACAGCTAATAATTACTCAGAATGACTAATGTCAGCTATCCAATTCAGAAACTGTTTAATAGTCTCTCTATTCAGCTACTAATTTTGGTGCGGTTTTTGTGCAAGAAAGATGTGGCCTATGCAAGGACTCCAGCTTATCAAATATGTTATGCAGTCTGCAACAAAGTTACAAACAAATTTACTGTGCAATTTCAGATACTCATTCATGAGTTCCAGACCATCTCAGGCACTCTCTGGCATACTCACAGTATGACTTCTAGGAGCCAGACTGGAAGTCCAAAGGTTTAATATTCTCTGCTGCTTTATTTTAAGGTGTTGTTAGCCACCATGATTTCTTGACATGCTAAGTTTAGATATTCCAATAAAATTGCTAGGAAATCACTTGCATTAGGTAGTCTGCTTGGTTCTTACCTTTACAACTAGAATTTTTTCTTCAAAATTGACAGATAAGATTGCTGCTACATGAATGAAAGAAAATGCCTGTATTCTGTAAAAATAAAAAGGGAAAAACATATAGAGAAAAGCAGATACAATAAGGTGGGGAAGATGGAAGAAAAGGCAAGTTCTCTAATGCCACCAGACACCAAGAAAATGAAACCGTTGATGCTCCTTACCCAGGGGTGTTGCTGATTCGTATAACCTCTGCAGCTTACAGATAGACCTGGCTTGCAAAGACCACTTGCCTTAGATTCAAGCAACATTTTTGGATGTCATTTGATTTCTCTGAAAAGAACATTTTCAAAGAACTTTTCCACTAAGGGTCCACACTAGTAACTTCCTTTCCAACAGATCACTATTTTCTGCTGAGTACTGCCAGGATTGTCTGTTCTAGTTCTATTCTCTATTCCTCATTCATCTCTTGCCTCACAGATACAATATGCTCCCTCATCCATGAAGAATGAAATAACATCTGTCCTGGTGGTTTATTAACAGAGCGGACAGGCTAGAAATGAATTGACCATATTTTGAGTAAGGAAAAAAAACCAAACAAACAAACCCCAAACCTAAATGTTTTACCACACTTAGGTCCAGATGCCTAGGTAGAAAAAGTTTTAGTTGACAATCAAATGATAAAAAGCTCTTTGGAAAGTCAAGTAAGAGCTTGCAATTAGTGTCTAGTCTAGTCTATAATGTGTTATGTGACTGAAAAATGCTGAAAATTGTAAAAATACAAAAGCTTTTGGCTGTTATTTGAAATTTGATTTATAATTGCATGAATAGCATTGTCATTAATATACAAAAGGGAATAGCATTAGTCTTTAAACATATATTTCAAGGCTAAAGTGATGCAATCCTTGAAGACATACTCTACTGTGATATCTACTCACTGTTACAAATCCATGTTCACATCCTCAGGGAATTCAGAGGACCAAGTATTAGGTAAATACTCCAGTCTCAGTTTTGAAACTAAAATAGCAGCACATGCATTTTTGCATGGACAGTCACATCTGTGTTTCTTTGTCTTATTGCATATTTAATGAAAAACTACAAATATATGTATATATATTTATGAACATGCTTATGTTAAAATAACCGCATTTTCTTAATACACAAGTGTGCTGAATACTAAGAGCCTGATAAACTGGCTCTTTCAAAGCAGTGATCATTATTTGCATTTAATTAATTAATCTATAAATACTAGCAGAAATCCTACTGCTTCTTTTCCCCAGTGGTAACATGATCTGTTTCCTAGCATGTTGAACATCCTGAACAATGACTGTATAAGAATTTTTTTGCTACTTTGGGAGGTAGTGGATGCAATATGAATTTAAAGTTGTTTTTACATGACAGGGTACTCAAAAATAGTTCTTAACATAAAATAATTTCCCAGTTCGTTAGATTTTCAAACTTCTCAAAATTGCCAGTATTAAGCAAATGTTCCCTTTGAATGTGACCAATGTTCAGTATTTCAATACATTGCATAATAAAACAAAATTTTCAAATGAAAATTTGCTTTGAAATGTGAAAGCTAAGCAATTCATACTTTAAAAAAAACTTGAAGGGTTTGGTGGAGACTTCTAAAATCTTTATTTTTATATTTTTAAGGACGGTTAGTCAAAATCTACAAAAATAGAGATCAGTAAATCTGCCTACTTCACCGGCAATATTTGGCTATTTGCAGATATTTCACTGAGCGCAATTCACGAGAAACTCAGAGGAGTCATCCCCAAAATTACTAGAAAATATTAATAAATTCATTTCATCCTGCTTTATTACTGGGCATCACCCTTTTGTTTCATCTATTTATGGCAAACCAGAGCAAAAAAATATTTCCTTCAATAAATGTCCATAAAGATACATTGCAGCTAGCAAGTCATGGTATAATTCTGTGGGTTTCATGCAAGTCTTTAAAAGATTATTTTAGGTGAACATGGCTAGTTTTTGTTCTCAAATCAAAGCACAAAGAAAGTCAAAGCAGAGTGGCATATTCTTAATGGTTCTTTGGCCTCTTGCAATGGCTCACCAGAATGACAGGATGACAGACCTATTTACTTCTTCCTTGATCTAACATCCAGCATGCAGCTGAAAATCTCCCTGGCCATAAGTGACAAGTGTTGTAAGTACCATCACTGCTGAACTAGGCGATTTTAATTTCTGCTTTTGTCAGTCTGCAGTAATGAGCCTGTCTGCTGCATCACCGAAGGGAAACACACTAATCTTTCTGAAGATATCTGTTTGAAATTCCAGACTTTATGCAGAGGACTCACAAATATGAATGGCTACCCTGCTCGTGGCCTTTTTGAGATATCACTGAAGCTCAGATGCCAAAAATGTAGAACCATACTACACTACATGACCTATAAATGTGAACCAAACTCCAAAGAAGGGAACCAAACTCATACAGAAAGGAATTTACATCATCTTACTAGACTGAAAATAAACCAAGCAGCATGAGAACTGAGTGCACAGTACGGCAAGGAATGAAACCCTGGCTGCTACAGCCATTAAAACTGCTAAAATTCATCACAGCTACCATAACTGAAGTCATGAATATGAAACTCCAATGGTAACTAAATCCATAGTACCTTAACAGAAATATTGGAACTTCATGTAATCACCTAAATAAAGCTGTTTATTTTTGTACTTCTTTTTTTTGTATGAGTACTGAAGGTTTTTTGCTGAATCATCAGATTTCACCTCAGCCACCTCAGTGATGCCTGACGTTTTGGTTTTTTTTTTAATGAATGGGGTTGAGCTTTACCCAGCTGTTCACTGCCTTCCTTGGTGCTTACCTATACAAACTCATTAAAATGAACAGAACTATTAATGACAGTCAGTACCAAATCAGCACCACCAACACCCACCCTGACTGCATTCATACTTTACCAAAAAATTTTTGGAATTCTTCTGAATGAAAGTGCAATAACAAATTAATTTATTAATGGATAGATACCAAGAACTATTAATTTTGAAGTTAATATAACAAGCTCTATTTATGTGTGAAATACCAAAGAACCATTAGATTTGGCATTCAAATTTTCTTGGTTTGTGCTGTAGTTAAATACTAAATTATGCGACCTGTTCAGGTAGCTATGATTACGGGTGAAATACCATCTGTATTTCATGATCATTCAGTAAATAACTTCTGGCAGTGCAGTAAAAACACTCCTAAACTGTGTGATTTATCTGATAATGGAATAATGTTCTTCTTTGCAGACCCAGACTTTAAATTTGATTTACCAGCACAGAATTTTTTATAACCATATACGCACAAGATTGATCATATTTCAAACATATTCTGAAGGAAAACTGGGGGAGTGCACTTAAGAAGAAACTCAAATTAGAAGCTCAAATTTTAAAGGAAAAAATTTAGTCAAATGTATAATAAATTAAACAGCAGAAACAGAATTTAAACTCTTCACAGAAAAAAAAATATTCAACTCTCCCATATTTGGAAGGACTTACTGGTTGATACAGCCTCTTCCTTCCTTGGAAGTGATTTAAATTTTGCACACATTTTTAGACATGGTTGATCTTACAACTGCATGAGAAAGACATGAGGATTAAAGTTAGATCTTTTTTTTCCACAGAACATTTCATTCTTCTGGTCCTTTCAGTATTGCTCTCATACATATTCATTGAGTGAAAATGCTTTAAATTTTATACTAATCCATGGCCAGTTTTCATTCAACAGAACGTAAGAGATTTCGGAAGGTGCATTGCAAAGAAACGTTGTTCTCAAGGAGCTCCAAGGATAGGTAAACATAGTAAAGCACTTGCATTCACTGATGTCACTACTGAGGAGATTACAGACACCAAATCTGGGTTTTCTCCACTCCAAAGCATATTAGGGGTCATAAATTCCCACATACATTCTATCATAATTCTCACAGGAATATGTACAAGTATTGATGATGAAAATAAGTCTCCAAAGTAAAATCCCTCTTTTCAAGTAATCATGCCAGTCTGTTGAGATCTATGGTATTTTCAATCCAATAAAAACGACTCTTTTGGAAGTACTTAAAAGAATTTTTACTGTATTATCTGATGCAGCAATATGTCCTTGCAAACGCCCCTTCTCTCCCCTTCTCTCAGTCCATATTTCAACATCATAACTTACACTGACTTTAGTAGGATATCATGCAGATCAATATATTATTAAGTAAAACAATGTATTTATAAGTCCATACAAGGCTGTTGGTATCCACCTACCCACTAATTCAGCAGAGGTTTCATCAGCTTTTAGAAACAATATCCCTAACAGAAAAGCGGTTCTTACTTTTTTTTGTCACATACTAATGGATTACATGGACAGAAATTAGTTCAGTTACAATCATTTGTGAATTTAGTGGTGGAGCTAAGCACAACTATGAGGACAGACATATGATAAACAATTTTACAGTCAAACAGTTGAGCAATTTGACAGTTGAGTATTCTTACATGTCCTAGCTCAGTGCACCTCTCTTCGGGTCTGAAGTGTTAAAGAAAAGCAGGAGAGCTATACCCAGGTAAGTCCAATGCCATCCCATCTCATTGGATTAAAAAAAATTAAGCTTAGTCACAAAGTGCTACGCCTCCTCCATCTCCAGTTAGAGTTTAGTTGACAGCTCATGAGACCCTGACATTTCATGAATAGGCCCCCTAGAAATAGTAAGCCATGTACAGAAATGTATTCACACACAACACACAGGCATATTATGTAACTATTCTATTAAATAGAAAATGGAAAATAAAGATTTCAAGTTTTTTCCACACTTACGCCATGTCTAGAAGGCAGGAAACTCCCTGTAGCAGAGCACAAGGCAAAACCTTTTATACTGAGTTTTCTTGGAAAGTTTGCTTAAGATTATATCACAGCTCCAAAGTGTGTGGTGTCCTGGTTCTGGCTGGGATAGAATTAACTCTCTTCCTAGTAGCTGGTACAGTGCTGTGTTTTGGATTTAGTAGGAGAATAATGTTGATAACACATTGATGGTTTAGTTGTTGCTAAGCAATGTTTATACTAAGTCAAGTTCAGTCTTTGCTTGGCAGCTCATAATGCACCTTCCCATGATGAGAAGAATAGGATAGAAATGACAATTTTATTGAGCATTGAAATGGTTCTATATGCTAAGAATTGTCTTTCATAACTTGCACAACATTCCAGATAATTAAAAATCTGATAACCCATCCTGTGGCAGAGATAATAGTGAGCATCAAAAATGGTACAAATGAATCAACCCTATGTTACAGATCAGAATATGGAATGCAATTGAGTAGGTCTTATTACTACATGAAGATAGATAACTTTGCAAGCCTTATTTAAATACACATAGATTGACATGCATATACGTATACTGCAATTTACAAGCAGTTTATGAAAAAGGAAGTTCCTAAGAAATTAATGCAAGAATACCAAATATCTAAAACTAAAGATACCTTAATATGCAAACTCTAAATAATTAAAGGTATGAGGGATGAAACAGAACATTTGATTCGCATAAAAGTGCAGAAAGTTCCCCACTTCTAAAGCCCACCTCTCAAAGTTATTTTCACACAGAAAGAATCATTCTGACAACACAGAAATTCTTGGCAATAAAAAAGAATTAAAGTATTTACTAATTAAAGATAAATGGAGACCATTAAGTACACTGTTTGAGGTGTGGTCTACTTCTGCTCTCCATTTATGAGAAAAATTCAACGTAATTAAATTTCTATTATTGAACTGTTTCTCTCTCGTTTCCTCTCCCTGCATCCCAACTGGTTTCCATTTCAGAACTGTACATTTCTTCTAGACCTTAACAAACTAGTTAAGGTGATGTACTTTGGCATGATTTCATTTCACATGATTTTATCATGTTAGATTCTCAAAAGCATCTAGCATGCAGACTCCTATTTCTCCTTTAACCACCCTGCTAGGCACTAGAGCAAAAAGGTCAATTCCACCGTAGCAAAATTCATCAAATCTTTTCTTACTCTCTTAGCTACATTTTAAGAGACTCCCAGAAATGCTTCCTGAATTTGCAACCTTTCTCTCAGTTCACATTAAAATTCCCCAACAAAACTGAAACTTTCTAAGGATAAATACCTTACCACAGCATGGGAATAACTGTGCTGATATAGCTCACTATTTCCAGTAGAAAGTGGCTATCTTAATCATGACACTAAGTTTCTGAGTACGTGTCCTGTGAGTTCAAATCAAGAAAGAGATTCAAACTAAACTAAATATTTGTGTAGTTATTAAAAAAAACACCCACAGGGGCCACCTTCTTTCCAGCCCACATCTTGCAGGCTTACATACCACCATTCAGTGGTGTTACCTTGAAATTCATGCCAGGTTTGTACCTCTGTGGGGCACAGCTACACAATCTGTGTGAACATAAAACTAAATCATTCAGTTAGCACACTTCACCATCATTCAACATGGAAACAATTTCAACTGATCATTCCTTTTATATTAGATTCAGCTCAAATTTCTGCTTATGCTATACATTTTACAAAATTCTTTATAATATCTGATCCATCCAGAAAAGATGCACTTACTGGTTTGTGCCTTTATTGAGGTAGATGGACACTTTCAGTTTTGTCATTATGCTAAACCTTCTCTGCCTTCAGCCTCCTTCTATCTCCAATTATTTTGGCTACAGATAACCTGGAGTTCTGTTGTTTTTTTCAGAATGTTTCTACTTTTAATGCTATTTGGAGCAATACCCTCCTGGTCAGAACATGAATGAATGGTTCTAAAAACCTTTACTTTCCAAAAGTAAATTATAACCATGTATCATGGTTGCATTATTAGTCTGAGAAACAGGAACATTTCCTAGAAGAAAACACCCTGATATATTTCACTATGATTTGAACATAAGCCATCTATACACATTATTAAAAAATCTGTGTGAAAGTAATGGTGTTGTGATACATTAACTGAAGTATCCTAGTTGCAAACATCTATAAATTCTGTTGACATACACCCATGGTTTTGACACAGAAATTAATTCAGACATAAAAATTACTTGATTTATAAATAAATCAAGCAAATATATTTTAGATGGAGTTTAGATGCTGCATTTCTGTATAAAACTACTGCATTGACCCTGGCTGAGAACCCATGGCATGTTTAAGAATCAGTGATTCACCTAGCTGTCCACCCGAGCAGGCAGGCTGTGCGGTGTGGCGCACCCAGCCTGGCGTGGCGCAGAACCCTGGACCGCCGTTAATACAGCCTATTCAGTTTCATTTATCTCCACCTTTAATACAGAGCAAGTTTCTGTCAGTCAATTTAAAAATAGCAACAAAGTCTACTAGCAATCTGCCAACAAGGCTTTTATTTCTAAAATATGTTATGTAGATAAGGAATACATGAAAGCTTAATGACTTCTTACTAGATCAATGATAGCATGTAAAGGTATTTGTCTTTTTAAGGGGAAAAACAAAGGGTTTTCAGGTCCAGTCTCATTTCCTTTGAATATTCTTTCAAACATTTTAAAAAAAAAAAAAAAAAAAAGGTAAAAAGACTTTATGGAGTTTTAACAAGGTCAACAGACCCAAAGAAAAAAGAAAATAATAAAAAAACCCAACCAAACCCAGCTGGTACCAGACTGGAGGAGGAAGCAAATAGAAAATAAAAATATATTTGAAAATCATAGGATTTTGCTATTTGCAACCTCAACATTATCAAACACTTTCCCTAAAAATCACCCATCAATGGATTCTGAATTCAGCCTGTCCAGAGCTCTCTGCCTAAGCTTGGAGTTGCTACCTCCAGTCACTACCAATACCACTACCTGCCGTTTACGGTACTGCCAAAGGCTGGCTGAGGAGGGCTCTTGGACTTCCAAAGCTGCCACTGCTTTAGCACATGAAGGATTAACAATATGATACTTCTTAAAGAAGCCACACATTTGAAACAAGAAGGTCAGATGATCTCAGAACCACCTAGGTATCAAAATAAAAAATTATTTCCATGCAGATTTTTATGATAGCTGTCTTTATTTCTTAAGGGAATTGTCTTGGCTTGACTGAAGTGACACTTTTTGAGATACTCAGCAAAAAGTGAATGTGACCAATTCTTGTGCTTATGGGTCACCCCTGTCAGACTGTTGATAAATAGAAAAGTCTGTCAGCACAGAGCAGATAAGATTTCTTTCAAACTAAGTACACCCTAGAGAACACTTTCTGTCTGGAAGATACTGAAGTATAAGATATCATCTTCTTCATTAATAATACTGAAAAGTTTACTGGCCATTGCAGGAAAAAAAAATAATAAGAGCATTACATTTTATGTGGTTATACAGTCTGGTACATACCTCAGAATTATACCAAAGTGTCATATAAATATGTGAATTGTTCCTTCGGCTGTAGCCATTATTTTAATTCTATGGTTAAGCTAAACAAAATATTGCTAATAAAGGAGGTTTATTGCATTTTCAGAAGCAGTTTGTAGCTTGCTGTAGATGGGCAACATTCAATTTTTTAATAATTGCAAGTAATTTCTTTTTTTAAAGGACTGAAAATACAGTTTAGTGAAGCTTACATATTAGTCTGTACATTTTTTCCCAAAAGCTTACGGTACTCCAAATAAGTAGTATTCCATTAAATCCAACATATACAACATTATAGAATGTTAAAAGTCTAAGTTCAGAATTAGCACTGATGCCCATTTTTAGTGGTTTTCCCCTATATTCTACTGCAGAAATGGAGAGAAGAGGTAAGAATATATCCTAACCAATTATCCACTGAATGAGGTAAAATTCTATTGAAGCTCAACAGGCCTTTTTTGCCATCATAAAACAAAATGCTATCTTCTTGTGGCAATGTTTCTTCCCTGATTTAGACTTTGAAATGCAAGCTTTTTTTTTCAGCATAGTTATAGGAATGAAAAACAGAATGAGAACTGGGAAGTTATTCCAAATTTTTAATTCTTAGAGCTCACCAATGGTCAGAAAGTCAGAGAGAGATGAGACTGGGCCCTAAAATAGAAAACAGGTTCTTTCAGACTCTACCACTACATTTTTTTATCTCTATGCATAAAGATCACTTTATTATAACATCCCACAATAACAGATTACTGCAGTAGTATCAACAGGGCGATAGGAGAATACTCTAATACACATGTGCTTGCAAACCAGGAAGAGAAACCAATGAAGACAACCTTTCCCTCCAAACCTGAATGCCAAGCTGCCAATTCAAAACTTGGATTATAAAACCATCTCTTAGGTCCAGTGGGAAAATGATGTATTAGGTACTTAGGGCTTTTGAAAAGGCATAGTCAGTCATGCACCAAGGGCAGAACTTGTCTTTAGGATTTATTTCACACACTTTCTGGTGCCTTATCAAGACATCACAGACTTGTGACTCCATATATTGTGTCAGGATTTCCCACGGAAAGAGCAATAATAAGATACAATACTCAAACCCACAAACATCGTGGCAGAATGCTTGAATGAAAATACACCATTGTGGTAAATGCTCTTCCTTCAGATGCCGCTAGAGTAACTGTGCAATTCATAAGGCTTGACTTTAACATTTGGCGAGTGTTCTGTATTACTGTTGGTTTATCACTTGCTGAAACTGTTTTAGCAACAGTTTTTATAAATTTTTTATAGAAGTCATCTAGCAAGGTTTTAATTTTCACTAGATATGTTAGCTCTAAAACCATGAGCCTATCAGACTTCTTTTTGTTCAGAAGCCCGCACACAAACAAGATTACAAATATCAAGATAATTGACTTTACTCAGGTTAGTGTAATAATAAAGTTTTCTGCTTTATGTAAATTCCTATAAAAACCAGACAGACCAAGTAATCACTGATGATACTGCCAAATGCTCGCACAGACACAGTGCCATATTAATAAAGCATTTCTGAGAAATTTCTGCAAAGAATTTAAGTGGAGCATGGATGAGATATATATCAGCATTCACCAAACTGAATATCTAATCCCATTTAAAAAAAAAAAAAAAAATCACACTGGTAATTCACCTTTTCGTCTAAATAAGCAGAAAAACTATATATAACATTGATTGTACACAAAAAATGCATTTTATACCCCTAAATCACTTTCAGCCAAGGGTAAAGGTTTTGAGAACCTATACGATTTTATCTAAGGGCAGACCTGCTGATTCAGTGGCAATTGTTCTCAGGATTATCTTTGATTACCATGGATCCAAGAAGAAGCACATGGACCACAACTCAGACAAATGAATTAATCCAAGTGAAACTGAAACAGCAGTTACAGAATGAAATTCTGACACAATATCCTCCCACAGAATGACTTTATAAAGTATTAATGGAGTGTGCCCACTGTGGCAATGCAATACGAATTTATCCCGGAGGAATATAAAGAGCAGCATCTTCCATAACAAGGCAGAGACAGCCTTTTTTCTGTCTTTTTAGCTACAATGAAATTGCATCCAATGGTGAGATACCAGTCAGATCGTTATTGCGGGAATATTGGTGGCAGCCATTGTTGCAAGAAGGCTTTAAATATAATGAAGCAACAGTATAAAGGGGGAGGGGCAGCAGCTTTGTGTGTGTACTTGTTATTCTTGCCGCTTGTGAATATCACTGGGAAAGGTCACTTGAATCCGGCAGTTCACAGCATCATGAACTGCTAGCTCAGATAAAGGCATTAGACTGTGGAAGTTGATAACATGTTCTTCCTTTTCTAAGATATTAATCTGAGCTACACTTCTTGATCCCTACACAAGGATTTTAATTTGCCCAGCAAGGATAGCACTGAACACCATCAGATATTTTCTTTTGATAGCGGTGCAAAATCACAGAAAGCTTTTTAATGAACCATTTAAATCCTACTGTTTACAGCAGATTAGCGTGCCCATGCACTGTAGCAGGCTCTAAAGATACTCACTATGCCATAATATTCCATAAAAGTGCACGCTACCAAAAATCACCTTCACACAATGTCTGACACTGATACATGCAAGCTGCTTATTAGCATCACCATACTCACATCACTTGACCAATTGATGTAATAAATAAGTTACTGGGTTTCAGCTTGTTTTCCCTTTTTACTGTACTGTACTGTTGTTCCTGAAATAACTCATTTTAACATCCTCTGCAAGGAAATTATAACGCCCCTGGTACAATGGGGGAAAAACACAGTACTGGCCTATCTGTAAGCATGACACTGGGAAGGATGTTCCACTTTCACTTCTTCCACAGCTCCTCTCTACAGACACAGTAATTCATGATTTCACAATACAGAGATTTTCTTGATTTCTATGACAATTTCTGGAAATGAGGCTCAGGTCACCCCTATATCTTTCAGGAATGTAATTAAATTGAACCATATACTGAAAATACTATTTCTTTTCTGTATATTTAGCTGCAAAGAAAAATATTTTCATGCAAGATGTCTTACATGTACAACATTCAAAATCCCAAGAAAGAAACTTCAGGGTTTGACTCATCCTTGACAAGGTTGCACCAAGCTTTACACATTATGCAGTAACCATGCAAGTTAGCACTTTTTGTATCACCTGCAGTATTGCCCAAGCTCTCAATTACATGGGGTTATGTGGAAGCATAATCCTTAAAACTTAAAACAAACAAAAAAAAACCCACAAAAAAAAAAAAAAACAAACCAAAAGACAACACATCATAAAAAATAAAATGCAATATCATTTTTCTGGCCTTACTGCTTTTAGATATTGATGATTATTCCAGCAGTATTTCTCAAGTGGAGACCCAAGAAAGAAGCACAACTTAACACCTATAGCAGAGCTACCTTCCGTTCTCCACATTCGAAACTTTCAACATCTTAAGAACTATTGAAATCATATGCGTTTGAATTCTGCAATTATTTTTTTCCCAAAACAAGATTAAACCATGAGAAACATTTTTAATTTTTTCCCTTTAAACGCTGTATAATCAATCAAAAGCTTTAACAGTATTTCATATCTGGCTGCAACAGTAAATAGTATCTCAAGCAACACCAAATGCAATAAAAATGTGCTTATAAACATTCACATCATGGAAAGTCATTTCTTTTGTACCTTTATGCTAGAATAGGAAATAAGAAACATAATTCTGTGACAAAAAGTACTAGAGTAAAAGCAAATCATTACAAAACCATATAAAACAGAAACTGAAATATGCAAGGTTAATCTTTTTTTCCTGCTCTGTTAGCATTTCTAAATTAACTTTTTTGAGCAAGGTCTAGTTACCAATAGCTAGCTCATAGCTCAAGTCATTTTTTTGCTTAGCAACATACTGATAGCTCGTTCAAATCGCTTTTTGTTTAGCCACATACTGTATGTTCGATTTGTATCACTTACATGCAAAGCAAAGCTAGCTACAACAAGTTTAAAGAATCACTATCAGGATTTTAAAGTACCTCATAGAAACTACTCCCTGCTTTTTTTCAATATCACAGAGGTGGCAGAAATGGAAGTATTGCAAGGCCTTGTTTAAATTAATTACAACTAATATAAAAGCATTTGCTGGACTTAAAATCTATTTAATAAGAAAGGAAAAAGAAAAACTACTAGCTTTCCAGGATTATCAGTCACACAATAGCAGCAATATTCACAGCAATAGCTGTGGTGAAGCTGCCATAAATAAGCCACAGCCTGAATTATGTTTACTTGAGATTTATCTGTTTACACTGGGTACATTTGAGCAATGGATTGTTAAAACTATTTAGAATTTACCCGGTGTAAAGAGCTAAATTTGACAACTGCATCCCTAGTCCTACCAATATTTAAGTATTTACAGACATTTGGGAAATCTCTTTCAGATTTATTTCTCACTGTGTTCCCAGGATAAGGGTTTAAGTTCACATCCCAGACAAACTTTAATCATATAACACCTTGAAGAAAATAAAATAAGTAACAATATAATTTCGATTACACTATTAAAAATTCTGGGACCATCTTTTTGGAAGTACTACAGTGCCTTTAAAATTTGGTCCTTCGAAGAAAAAAAAAACACCCCAAAAAGCAACTGGCAGGCCAGTGAAAAAAAAAGCTTTAGAGGTAACAAGGCTCCAAATCAGAGACTGAACTTCATTGTCAGACCTGTCACTAGGTCTGATTTGTATATGACTTAAGAATCACTCTGTCTTCTATCTTTTCCCAGTGGGTAGCCAAAAGTATCAAGTTTCTGCTCACTGGGTGGGAACATCAGATAAAGCTCAAAGTAGCAAATGTCATCAGTATGCGGTCACCCAAAGACAGTGAACTTGGGTCAGAGTAATTGCGTATGATATGAAATAGTGCCAGGCAGATTGCTAGAAAATGCACTTACCTCCACCCACATGTATTTTCTCACCTGTCTGGGGGGTTGGTTTGAATCAGCACCTTAGAAGAGGCTGTGCTGTTAACATTTTCCCATATTGCTCAATACCAAAGGTATGATGTGTAATACCACATTATATTTTGGTAGGTACCTACTAGAGAGAAAAATGACAGAGGTACCAGCCTTAAGTTAACTAAAATTCTGCATTTCATCTGAACGTGTCTCAGAACAGTATTTAAATTCATTCCATATGACTGCACAGCAGGATACCTCACTCATTTTTCTCTATTATGGAACAAGGAAAAATGGTCTATTTGTTTTTTAGAGTGCAAAAACCCAATGTTATACAGGGCTTTCAACTGACTGAACAACTCAATGATAAAAAGGGCATGCATCTGCTGACAGCTGCAGTGCAAACTATTCCTGTTCTTTGAAGTTATTGGATGGAAACAAGTAATGGAAGTGCTACTTCTCTATTTATAATATTTTGTGCTTAGAAATGACCTTTTGTTTCTCATCAAAGGTACTGAAATACTTGAAATATCCATACACGTTCACACGAAAATTTATAGTGGTGTATCTTCTAAGCCTGCTGTTGCATTCAAGACAAGTTTTCTACTGAATTACAATAAATAACTTAGACTTTTCTAATTCCGGCAGTCTTAAAAGAAAACCTCTTTCTAGTGCTCTGTACATTTTATTATTTTGCATAAGAACAGGTAAAATCTGAGTCTGCTAAGGGTGTATTTCTCAAAAGAGAAAATGAACTACGCTCCAGTCATTTCTGTCTGCATAAGCATTCACTGGGATGACTTTTTGATTGTGTGTATAGTTTTAGGGCCCTAATGCACAGCAGTGTTTTTATTACACCCTTTAAAATGTTTGCATCATACATTATAATCAAAATATACATAGCAGTTATAGACATTCATGTGAGTATCTCATTTACTATACGCCATGAGGTAATCATAATATTTTATATCATACCATAGAATTCCAAAGTGTTTAAAAGCATTAGCAAGTTAAATTATATGACAACTTCATGAACTAGGTAAAGATCACTTCAAGATAACTTTGTACACTAATGAAATTAAATCATTTTTATTAGCAATGTTCTGCTTAGTGAAGAACAAACACTGAATTAAAAAATATACTAAAATTGTCCAACAGGATCAACGTTATAATTTAATCCAAAACCTCACTGTAGAATATTCATGAGACCACTGCTTTCAGAAAATGCTGTAAAATTACTAATATTATTGTCATGATAAATATCATTTTACATTACACTGATGAAAACCAGTTAGAACCCAATAAATGGCCAATGCAGTTTGATTTTGGAGTAATACAATTTCTTCAGGTCTTACGCCTAGGAAAAAACCCTAGATAACTACAAAACTTTCTATCTGAAAAAGTTTTCCTTAAGGTTCTTGAGATGGAAGACCCTATATCTCATCTTTTCTTAAGATTTAATGTTTTTCTTACTAGGATTAGAGAGTAGTTTCACATTCACTAGAAGCAGGATCCTATTGCGTACATTGGTAACTCTTTTTGTTCACAATGTATAAAAATTCCCCATCAACAAGATTTATGTCATTATCAGAATACAACACATAAAACAATTTTACCAGTGTAAACCAAGACAAATTTTGATTAGTGTTGTTCTACCATCACTGTCAAAAAAAGAACCCACAAACAAGCAGGTCTTGCAGTGTACTCTGAAAGTCAAAAACCCCTCAAGTTTTGCAAGTTTTTAAAGCAGATTTCAGAAACACACTTTCATTTTTGAAGTCTCAGCATCCAGATACAAATACAGGGGGTTGCTAGGGAAATGCACCATGCGTTCTTATTCTTCCAGTTATCATAAGGGTACATGGGGAAGAAGGGAGGTATTATGGTCAGAGATCAAAGCATTTCTATGCTCACAATACGCCTGAAAACAAACTGGAAACCACTGCTGAATGAGGAATGAATGAGGAGCATCCTTTTTTACTTGCTGGATTCTAAACAATGTCCTCTTATTTAAATCATTATCAGAATGGTTATTCACAGCAATACAGCTGGGAATAGCAGAAGTAACTTTCAGGAATACTTGTGTAAATCCTTGACTTGGAGGAAGACGTGTGATTTCACAGAACTGATGAGACTTAGGATAAAAACCTATTGTCTCCCCCACAATTTTTAATAAAAGTTGTTGAGAGGCATATTTTCAAATCAGTAGTGAATTTGACATTTACCATATGTTCACACGCGGCATTCCTCACTGTATGAAGGGTATAAAAACTTCCCATAAAGCTCCACTAATTAAATTCAAACAGAAACTGACAAACAGGATGAAGAGCTGACAGTTTTGGTAAGTGCAAACCAGACCAAGTATGCATCTTAAATCCTAATAGCACCATCTGATGGAGGATCACCACAACACTACAGAAAAGATTCAAAGTGTGTTAGAAATTAATCTGAAAAGGTTTTAATGCATTTCCTTAATTTGTTTACTAAACTGTAAACATAAGTATACAGATTAGTGGTAATCTGCTAAATAAACCTAATGTAGATTTTGACATTTTAAGTCAATAAAAGTTTTGATTTAGTAGGAAGGAAATCCAGTCTGAGGTTAAGCCAAAAGGAAGAAAAACAGTTTCTTGTCAGTACTCTTTCCAGACACCTCTTTATGTAAATCTGGATAATAAATTTAAGCACATCTGGTACCCAAGTCAAGTCTTTATTGCTTGTAGGCAGTCAGATTCCCAATATGGAGTAAAATACAAGTGTTTGTGCTTCCTTAAAGGATACCAAGTAGGGTATTCTTTTTTAACATAGGAGTCACTGAATACCACAACGGTGTAAGAGAAGAGCACAGGCTTTACAAAGGTAACTCTGGAGGAGAAAACTATGAGGATCAGAGAGCTTTATACACAACACACCAAGCATCTAATCAGAAGGATGGTATGCCACAGCTAAATTCCATGAATATAAGTAGTTACAGTTGTTCCAAAAGCTTTTGGTGAAGCATACATAGCTCCTTCAGAAAAATGTCATGGGCAATCAGTTTAACTATTCCACTATTTGGTACTGGAAAAATGTAAATAAATTTCTCTGCTTCAAAATGATTCTTCACCTTTTTCTGTGTGTTTTAATAGTAGGTAAAACCTTTTATCAGCTTCCATCTTTTTGGCTTTTTTTTCTTTTTGGAAAATTCTGTGACTTTGGAAAAATAAATACATCAAAACCAGCAACTGTTTTCCTAAAGTTAGGCAGTTAAACTAGTAAGTAGTTATACAACAGGCCACACAAAACCACAAATAAAGCCTTTTCAAGGTTTTGTACCACTTAGCAGCTAAAAAGGTGATTAATGCATAGATTTTTGGCATACATATCCCAAATGAACACAGGGAAAGAACAGAGCCTTGCAAAAAGAAACTCTTTTTTGGGGGAAATATTTTTTTTCTTTCTCTTTTTGAAAAAAAAAAATATCTAGAAATCACAAGAGTATTTTAAGCCAACAAAAGCTTAAACAGGAATATTACAATATTTAAGAAGCAACACTGCACCCAGAACACGAGTGCAGCTGCTATCTCACTGTTCAGAGCCACTTCACTAAACACTAAAACAGGAAGGAGAAGAAATGATACTTTATAAAAACATAGCTAAAGCTAACCTGCTTGTGTAAATGTTAGTGGTCTTGTTAATGATTTAAGGGACAGTATCATCAGGGCTACAGATGTTTCAGTCTCCTATTTAGCTCCTGATATTGCCACTGAAATTCTCCTCCCCTTTATTAATACTAATTGCCATCATTCCCTTCAGGTATGCTTGAAAAACACTTTGTTGACTAACCAGCTCTACAAATGTATTTCTCTCAAGGTAAAGTTTAAAACATAGTAAAACCTAAGCATTCTTCTGATTCTTGAGAGCCAAGTGGCCACACTCTCAAATCAAATCCTGTTAGATAAACCTTAAACAGCTCACAACATCAGCCAACCAACGGTACCCACTGCCACTAACGCACAGCAATGAGCCTGCACTGTAGGGTTTGCTCTACAAGTCTAACGATTGTTGCAAAATTAATTTGCATAAAGACAGGCACAGACAGTAAAAGAGATTAGCACTCTGAGGAAACTATCAACTCAACATATCTTCTATGTTATATATATATATATATAGCCTCTCACTGAATAGGTGAATCTTCATGGTTAGAACAGATGACAAACAGAACTTATAATTATTTTCAAATATAAGACAACTTCTGATTTTTCTGCTTTCTTAGTCTCCCAAGTAAAAGACACTTGAGACACTGTTTTCGGTTGTGTCTTCATTGTATGAAGAACCTATAAAATCTAGCCAGAATCAAAAGCAATAGCTATAATACCTCTCTTTTTATTACTGCTGCTGCATATGGAGTAGGTAAAAAATTCCTTCCCACTGCAGGTCAGGATTTCAGAAAACATCAAAGCCGTCTGCATAGTTTCATACTAATAAAATGAAAAATCCGTGACACCAAAGACACAGTCATAGAATATCCTTGCTTCATTCCTCACCTCATGATTCATAAACTGAATTTACTATGCTTTGCTGTATTGGATGGCCCTTAAACTCAAGGGCTCCTCATCCAAATTCATCCAGGAAAAATAAATTCACAAGGAATATGCCTTACCTTTGGCAACCTCACGTGCATGCAGTTTAGGCTTTTTCTTTGTTGCCAAATTAATTACCCAACCCTTAAATACCTTCATACATGCTGAGAAGTTAGCACAATCCCTCAATTTTTCTACTTTCTGCCATGCCTGAGCAGCCTTCTTCATCAGAAGCCATTGCTTCTACCAGATCCGAACACCTTTCAGATATGACCCTTTCTCTTTTTATTTTAGTTCAAGAGGGGTTTTGTCCCTCTCTTATTCTCTAAAAGGTCAGTAAATGAAAAGGCAAAGGTGAGTAATCTAAAAAGTTACTTTAACTTTGAAGATGTGTAACTTTGATACACTTTTCCCCTTCACTGTATTGCAAGCCCAAGAGTAAAACTGTTAGTCCAAACCATCTGCTCCACTATGAAAAGTGAAAACAAACGATCTAATGCAGGACCTCATTAGCATACATATTGTTAACTGTCATAGCAGTACCAAATAACAGCAAAATGAGGAAAACTAAAAAGCACAGTGACAGGTGCTTCAGACAGAACCAGACAGTGGAAAATGTAGAAGAATCCAGAAGAAAGTAAGTTAAAGTACTTGGTCCTACAGAGACAGAAAAATCCACATGGATCCTCTTACAAGAGTTTTGTTACTGTTTTGCATAAATGGCTTGGATTTTGTCTGCCTTTGTAATAAGAATAATATGAACTAGCAAGCAATTTCATCTGTTGACCTCTGAGATTAGAAGTACCTTTAGTTCCTGGCAGTTACTCTGAAGACAAGAAATCTACATCCTCCAAGGAAATTCTGTTTATTGTTATTGATCTGCTTAAGAAAAAATAAAATACAAGAATTTTCCACAGAGATATGGTGGGGCAGCTCACACCACTGGAGCACTGTGATGGATGAATAGACTGTTTGGGAAGGATGGGCCGGCAAGGTGAGGAAAGGAGTTGTCCTGTATGTGGAAAAGCAGCTGGAGTGCATGAAGATTTGCCTGGGAAAGGTTATGAGTCAGCTGAGAGCTTATGGGTCACAGTTAGGGAGCAGACCTACATGGGTTAAATTGTGGTGGGTGTCTGCTACATAACTGCCTGGTCAGGAAAAAGTAGATGAAGCTTTCTTCAGACAACTGGAAGCATCATCACATTTGCAGGCCCTGGTACTCACAGAATACATTATCCAACCTTTAGTATCTGCTGGAAAGGCAACACAGTGGAGCACGAGCAAGCCAAGAGGTGTCCTGATTTTTGGGATGTGTTGATAACTAACACAGATGGCCAAAGAGCCAGCAAGCACAGGTTGTCTGCTGGACCTGATATTTACAAAGAAAGAAGATCTGGTTGAGGATCTGAAGATAGTTAAACATTAAAACAGGGACCCAGAGATGCTGTGGAATATCTGACCTTAGAGAAACTCAAACCTGACTGGACAACTAGACAAGTCCCTGAGTAACTTGACCTAGTTAACCAGTCTTTGAAAAGAGGTTTGGATTAGAAGACCTCAAGAGGTTCATTTCAACCTAAGTTGTTATAGGACTCCAAGACTTTTTTCAGATAAAACTGGTTTATTTTTTAAAATGTTTTCCCAAACCATTTTCCAATAAAGTAGAAACTTCCTAAGATAGTGTTTAAAGAAAAGAGAAAAAAACCACAGCATTTTTTTTCCTAGAATTTTTTCTCTGAATCACCAGAAAGACAATAAAGCAAACAAGCAAGTTTCTTCACAGTTGTACTGTTTCGAAATCAAATACACAAAATAGTAAGAAATGGAGATATCTGATTACACTCTGTTGCCTTCAGAGTATTTTGTATGTGCCTAAAGCAGGAAATAATAGATATGAGAGTGAATTCTGAAGCAAAAGACAATCATAAGTAAAAAATACTGGAGAGCAAGATAAGGAAAAACAGGACACAAAGATTGTATTGAAGTCATTCTAGTTACGCTTCTTTTGAAAAGTAGAATCCTACAGCAGAATATAAAAACAGACAGCGTCGATAGACCTACTGATAACAGAAGACCTTTAGGGCCAAAGCGTTTGGAACTATGTGTACCTGCTGTTCAGTCAGCTCTTGTATGTGTTCTTACAACTTTACTTAAATAAATGCCTACTACTCTGCATTCACAGGACAAAGGAAATTGGGACATATTTTTGCAATAAAAATGTAAAAGGCTTGTTACAGCTTTTTTACTGCCTTTTGTACGCATTGATGTTTATACTTCATTACTTTAATTTTTGTTTTTTACTACAGGTAGTGCCCTAAAGTTAAAGTGGTAAACTACAAGCTTTTAAAACAAGCAGATGTTTCCTTATTGTGGAAAAAGACTACAGCTATGTTTTATGCCAAGAATAAATTTTAACATTTAATGGCTTTCACAAAAAAAGACTTTTTTTTTTGTTTTGTTTTAGTAGATTGAAGCAGGTAGAAAAGACATGAATTATTTAATATCTGCAATCCGTTTAGGAGAATTGAAATCCTTTCCAGACTTGCTATTAGCATAGTCATTAGTGCATCAATAAGAGCATGAACAGGTCAAAATCATCCTTGTCTATTGAATTTACTGAAGTTCTATAAGAAAATATATTACCTATCCAAACAGTATTAAGAGCTTAACATTTTCAGTTTGTTTTCAAACTTTACACAAAATACAATAAATTGCTGTATCCTGAAAACATGATTTTTTTCCTATAAAAGATTCATTTTCTTCACAATTACTTTCTAGTTCTTAAATTTTAAAGCACATTATCTCACAACCTCTGGTGCCAAACATTTTCCATGCACAAAAAATCCCAGGACCTACTTTTCTTCATCTTCATTAAAAGAGATTTTACTCCCTATAAAGATGAAAAATTGCCTGACCAAACTAAAACAAAACGAAGAAAAATTAAAAATAAAAACTACATCTTTCCCTGATGTAAAAAAGCTATTTTGGCTTTTTAACAGTGGGAGGAAAAGAATATTTCTTTAAGTTTTCTCTCCACTTTTGACCTTTGTCCAACAACTTCCAGCCAAAAGACAGAAGAGAAATAAATGAAAGAAATGGGGGGAAATGAAGAAAAAAACTTAAAAAGAAATTAGTCTTTTAGAATGACCTATTAAAAGGTGTGGGCTTTTAATTTAAAATATGAATAATTAATCTGAATTTTTCAGTGAGAAAACTTAGTTGAAGGCATTTTGTCAAACAGGCAAGCAGGGAATATGCAAAGGGTGTGATTCTATTTTGTTACGTTGCAAATACACTCTGACAACGTCCTTGTTTTATTTCATTTTGAAAGACTTGGTATAGAAACCTAGACTGAATCAGCAGGGTTGGTTACTTCACAAGTCCCACCTCCAATCCTATCAGATTTTGTTAAATCACCACAGAAAAAAAACCTACCATTTCCACTCTCAGTTCTAGACTGCAAAATAAATTGCAATGTGAGAACTGTGCTTTATGCAGAAGATACATTTGACAAATGAGATCCATAACAAATTTAGTCCAGAGCATTTGTCTTTATTTTTTGCCTAACTATGCCTTTTATACCACCTTATGATCTGGTCACTAGCATCACACCTGAATTCATTTCTTCTGAATGTAAACAGTTCACATCCACGAGGAATAAATCTCCAGGGGTTCTGTTTATCAAAAAAAAAGCTGTACCCATAGGTAAGGGGCATTCAAAAGTCTGCAAAGGGCCTTAGGATAAAAGTGTACTATGAAGGACTGTCAGGTACACCTAGGAAACGATTAGTACAGAAGGCCAGTAACTCAGCAAAAGCAGTATCACAATGAATCAATTTTCTTATTTCATATTGACCCTAAAATGACTTCTAAGCGCTGAGCTCTATGCCAAGCAAGTGCCAGAAAAGCAAAGGGTTTCAGGTATCTAGGGACTTCAGTTTTGATCTAGTATATCACTGAAGTGGAAAAGGATCAGACAAAGTGGTATGAGCAGCAGTGTAAGAGACAGGAGAATGAACAATAGTCTAAGGGATATTTTCACATTCTTTAAAGCAATATATTGTGTAGACAAATACTAACACACACAAGTTTCTAGATATTGCAGATGTATTTATCACTCCAATAACTGGGAAAAAATAATAGAAACTTTAATCTAACTATCCCCATTAGGATGGCAATATTCACCTCTTGGTTGTTTCACCGATGTGTGTACAGTACACTATTTGTAGCTGTTTGCAGTTGTCTGTTTCTGGGGTACGAACACTCTGTAGTCATTGTGGAACAACCACAAAGTATTAGCCACCCCTCCATTTGGGCCTATTGTGAATCATCACAAGAGCTGGAAAAACAGAATCTTTAAAATCTATTTCTTCAACACGATTAAACAGTCCAAATAATAAAGAATGAAAATCATTACCATTTTAGCTAGCATTACTGGCAGTAATTTCTTATTTCACTCTTATTACATAGAAATGAGTAAAGATCTGCAAGACTAGCAAAGGCATAGCTGGTTGCAACTACATCTGATGGAACAACGGGGGAATCCTGACTGCACGTAGCAAAGCCCTAACATTCATTGCAAGCCCAGACCTGGTTTGGTTTTTTGTTTCATGTCATGGCAACCATCCCAGTCATGGGAGGGCTTTAACTGCATCACAAACCCTGGATACTTCTACTGCCAGATTCTATTACTTTTGGCAATGCTGACAATATGACCTTTTCCTAAACCAGCCCTTAGCACATTTTTTTTTACTTGGATATTATGCTCTGGTAAGAAGGTTGTGTTTAACAGATGTTATTAAAAATATTAAATAATTAGGAAATTATAAAACTGTTCACTGTTATTATAAATTTTTAAATTATTATTTATCTACTTCTAAAATCAATTTGACACTGGACAAACAAGATTTACTGAAAATATATATAATATATAACTCAGTTTTAGACAACTTTATTTTGTAGTTTGTAATATGTATAAGATCAAGTTTTGAAGTTAATATTAGGGGAAAACTTCTCAACTGGCACTTTTTTTTTTATTTAGAGAAATTAGGATAATAAAACTAGTGATTTTAAGTAAATTAGAAACTTTACTGTAGATACACAAATAATCTTACTTAGCAAAATCGATAAAAGCAGCACACAATCCCATTAGGAAGCCACAGAGGTGAATTTTCTCCAACATTTTCTACTTCAGTTAACAGCCCTGTAACCCAGGGAAGAAAAACTGCCTTGACTAGTTTTCAAAAAAAAACACTTCATTGACTTTTTTTTTCCCCTCGTTATATCATTCAGCTGACTTAGAGTCTACAATTTTTCTTTCCATACAGTCCAGAATGAGTTTACAAGAGATTTACAATAACGATAAAGTGTTTTCTTCAAAATAGAAAGCTGAAGAGATCCAAATGATATACAGAAGTGAGAATCCATCAACCACTCTTCTTACTGTGTAAGGCAACATGGGCATGTACCAAAACACACAGGATTGTAACCACCATTTGGGACACTAAGCACATACCCTTCAGTGCTCATTCAAAAGCTAATATGAAGAAAAAAACCCACAGCTTTTTTCCCTATACATCACTATAACAGCTTACTTTATCACAATAAAGTATGTAAATAATACAAAGATACGCTTCATTTTTTTCAAGATTTTCTGTTTTCTAAGGACAGAAGAATACAGTGTAATAAGATTTGGATTTATAGTTAAAAAGTAATAATCTCTAATGTAACTACTCCTTATGACAGAGTAATCAATTTCTTTCGTTTTCTTTGCGTTGTACGTGTTGCATATATTCTAGTTTTTACTACGGGACTTGCATACATGACTGTAAAATGCATATATTTGTATTTAGAAAATATATCCATGTGACGCCCACTTTGTGCAAAATTTTTAGGAAAATAACATGGATATGCAGGATTTTATCACTAAAGATTGAAGTCACTTGTAAAAGCAGCTCATATCCTTTCAAAATTACCTAAATACTTTTTAACGTTCCATTTGTTTCGTACATTAGAAAGATCTGGCTATTAAGTTCAATAACTAAACCCAAAACATCGCATGATTCAAAAACAGTGTTCATGTAGTTAAATGCGTTCATTATTTTCCATAAATGCTGTCTTATTTTCATCATTTCTTCCCTGTGTCTGCCCCACCACCGCCACCTCAAACCATAGGCCTTATACTACTTATTTAATGCACAGTGGCTGATCTCTGAGGTGCTATTTATCTGCACTGCCAGGACACATGAGATAACTCATCCTTGAGCAGGTGTAAGCTTGTACTCAAACAGATTGAGTACATTGAACTTCCAATACATCTTAAGATACTGAGGTCTTTAATTTAGTGCATTCCATAGTCAGTGACAAACAGTAAAAACAGTACCCTAAAACCCAGTCTCTGCAACGCTGTAAATTTCATTTATTTTTTTAGAACAGATCCATTTTCAATTTGCAGCTCTGAGGAAGATGAGGAAGCCTTGAGAATGTATAATAATCTTACAGAAAAGTGATTACTATTTATTCTTAAAACCTTCCTGCATTTTGATAAAGACTATTAAAAAAAAAAAAAACCTTAATTTTTTAGAATTCCTCCAAAATTTCACCTGCATTCGTCAATAGATGCTGTCCTGTCTTGAAGTAGGATCTCAGTTTTGAGCCAAATAATTATAAAAAACACTGAAGACGAGACTGTAAATAAGGCCATCCCACAGAAAGTGGGATGCAGGCCTCTGTCAAAAAGTCAGGACCTTGCAGCGTGCTGAAATCTTCTGTCACCTTCTGTCGGTTTTATTTTAGATGTAAATTCAGATGGGAGTATTTCAAAGATGAAGTAAGAAAAGGAGATAGGAAGGAAGGAACAGGTCATAATTTGAACCTTACTGTTCATGCCTTCAGCTGTTCACAAGACAAAAATGAAATCTGGATTGTTTGGTGACATGGTGCTATTTTAATGGGAAAAGTAGTGCTGAATCTCTGTGATTAATGTACGTGTCAGACTACACAAACAGAAAGATGAGGTTTTAAGAGAAGAAGAAAAATATTCTAAACAAGCTTATACATCAACATATTTTACATTTATTACTGGAAGGACCCTTTTTATAACTTTGACTAATTAGTACTGACAGCAGCAGAGATGAACAAGGAGATTAAAGGCACGCCTTTGCGCTACATTTAAACCATGACAAGGCCAGAAATAGTATAAATTTAGGTGATACATATAAAATGGGCTCCAATTTTATTCATGCAATTTACCTCGACAAATTTTTCCAATTTCCAATATTTAATTCAATTTCAAATGTTACAATTGCTTCATAGCATCAAGAAAATAAAAATAGTGATTATAAATTCAATCTATTATGGCATTTACTTAAAGATTAAATGAAATGCAGAGGAACACTGTTAATCTACTACAAAAGTCAGAAAACTTTCAGTTGGACTACATATACTCTTAGGCATTCATTAAATCTGCAAAAATTGAAAACACCTTTCCATTTGTGGTCAATTCAACCATAGTTGCTGTATTAAAGCTGAAAATAAGTCTTAATCCTAAGAGAATGAACTACCTTTGTTCAAAAAAGAAAGCAATGTTTCAACTGATTTCTGAAGCAAAATTTCAGTTCAAGTTTTTGGATTTTTTGCCTCAAAATAGGTAAAAAAGTTTCATGGTCCTTTCTGTATAAGGTAATAAAGTTGCATTTGCTAGTATTCTATTCACATATCAGTATTAGGACCCTAACTGCAATTTTGCATGTCAGTCCAATTTCTGTTGCTAGAGAGCTGTATATATTGCACTCCCTGCATGCCATGGTATAAATTACTATCTGCATCTGATGGACTGCCACTCCCATTACCTGCCAGGAATAACAGTGATAAGGATTAGCATTGTGATTAGCTTAAAATAAAAAGTAACAGCATCACAAGTGAAGCCGTATTCTGTAAATATCTTTGGTGTTTATAGTCTGACATTGAGGTTATGGCTTGTTTCCTTAGTAAGAGCAGTAGGTATATAAAGTGTCTATACTGTTAGTAATTATTGCTAATTACTAAAATCCCTGATTTGGAAATTTTAAGCAAGGAACACAAATAACCGGACAATTAATCAGTGGTAGCAGTGCAATTATTGGTGCTGCTGCTTATCTTTTACAAGGAAACAAACTTTACACAGGTATTTGAAAATGCCACGCACCAAAATACACTATTTTAATGGCAATATTTTCTTTGTTTCTTGAGCAGGAAACAGAAGTTCATACTCTCAAAATCTGTCCTTGTAATCTCAGAAAATAATCAAGACTTCCCTATTCTCAGCTCTTTAGGTTTTGTCTAATCACCTGTAATATGAATGAATATGACTACTGTAATTCTTCAAAGTGTTTCCTCTCAGAAACAAACAGGTGTAATCAGATCAGTTCTGACAGTTTAGCTTTATTCTTCATAATAAATTCTTAAATGGAGTATCGTTCTGCACAAATAAATTTGAAACAGAAGTTATCAGCTGAAGGGAACACTACTCTGACATTATGACACCCAGGTGTTGTCTCGGCCATGGCAGCAGGTGACACACTGAAGTAAGCATTACCTCTATGCTGATATACCCAGAGAGACTTAAAGAAATAGCCTCGAGATATGGCTTCTGGACTGCAAATAAGCTGCCAGTTACAAAAGTCTTTTGGTGAAGTTATAGCTAGACATAGGACAACAGAGCAAAACAGGGGGAAAAAGCTAATGGTTTTCATTACTGGATTGCTGTACTTGTCTTCTGGACTGAAAAGTTACCTGATGCTAAGAGCCATGCTGCGTAATTTCCCTGGGGAAAGAGGATTTGTCAATGAGTCTGACATTTCTTTTGTCCAGTTTTACTCATTCCAGAAAAAAAAGATGAAAAGGCATCCTATTTCCCTGAGGAAAAAGTAGCAGAATCGATTTCCCTTACTGGCATTTTTCAAACCTGCCTGTCTCCTTCTGCCTCACAAGTGGAATTACCAGTTGAAGTTGTTCAAAAACTGGTTATTGAGTTTTTGTGATGGCCAAAAAAGTATAAAAATAGCTAACAATAACAAAGTGTTAGTTCTTACACAAATAAAACACTTGAGAACTAAATTTTTGATCAAACTGATTAATCAATTTGACCCAAAATAATCATTTTGAAGAGATAAGAGTTGGAATTCATTGCTCGCTCAGGATAAAGGCTAAATACCATCTTTTTCAACATGGTATTTTTACTCCCCTAGATTCTCCCATTCTTTAGGGCGATTTCCTCTCAATATCTTCCTTTCCACTTCCCATCTGGAAGTGAGCAAGCCTTTATTCCCACTTTCTGAGCCAAAAGTATTTATTACATTTGGCCTTCCTTCAGACATATTTTTTTTTGTCCACTGTAATCTTATTTTCTTTTTGGCTGAATTAACTACACACCTCATCTTCTCTGTTGACAGCTACATTTCTCCCTCTCTCCCTGACTTCCAGCTCATCATCTCCCTTTGACCTGTGTTACCACAATCAGCAAATGCTCCAACCCTTGCACTTAAGAGTCTGTTCTCAGGGAAGTCTCTCTCTCCACCTGTCTTACTTTCTGCTCAGTCTTTCCTTCCTGTTCGGTGATTCTTCCTGTTTCTCTTATTACAATAAAAATGGACACATAATTTGATTAACTTAAGCTCATACATGAACATGAAGAAATTGATAGAGCTGAGAACACCAATTCACAGCTGAGAACATCAATTCACAGCTCACAGTCCCAAAATCTCCTGGCTCAGAAGAGGGAATAAAGACTGAATACTCTCCAGCATGACTTTAATATCCCATCATATAGAAACACACAGACAAAGCTCTCCAGCTTTTCCCCACAAAAAAAAATTTAGTATTCAGCACTAAGAAATCTATGTGGATAGATAACCATCAGAAGACTGCTGCAGAAGAACCTCAGCAAAATCCTGCGCATGTGATACCTGAGTGTTTATTATTGGAGCACATCTTCTGATCTGAAAAATGTTCCACCACACTGGACTGATACTTATAACACAGTAAGAATAACGCTTTTTCTATTTTGCTAGCTTGCTTTGATGACCTATTGATTTACTCAACTGGTTTCCTGAAACATCTGGGGCACACAGATACGACACCAAACTATCTCATGGACACAGGATTAAAACTGAAAGTTTCAAACTGACATTTCATTCAGTGGGATCTGAAAATAATGTGTACGTTTCCTTTGACAAAGGTATCAGTGCAACCTAGCAAAACGAAGTTGCAATGATGAATCTCAACAGGACTTGAGAGCCCTCTCTGTGATTTTACCAGTCACTATTTGTGCCGAAATAAGGAGCTGGTTATAAAGGCAGAGTCTGTGTGTGATCTTGAACAACTACTTGTCACAGAACAGAAGAAAATGAGTGGTAAAGAGATCGAGACCTTTATGCTCAGAGTATGCATAACTAATATAGAAAATACATATTCAGACTCACCAATGTTATCTAGTAGGTCAACAGAGACTATCAGCATCCTTTCAACATGAGTGGTCTTCAGGAAGGAGTAGCTACGGTGCACACATTCATATCAGTACCTTCAACAGTAAGTCAGGAAAAAGCTTATTCGTGAATAATTCCTAGACTTAACTAGGACTTGCTGTAGCAATACAATGAATGAGTTCTAACACATATAGTCATCTCATGTATCAGAACTAATCAATGTGTGAAATCTGCGTCAAGTGCTATGCTCCTAGTGCATTAAAATTGTATAATAAAATGTTAATCAAAGCTTCAGAAAAAATATTGAAGAACACATAACAGTACTAAATACAGACTGGGAAAACAGATAATATATGGAAAATAGCTCCTATCTAGTGGATTGCAAAATACAACACAACTGCATCAGTACTCAAAAACGTGTTCAGCAGGAAACAGCATAAAGATACTTCTTCATTTAACTGAAATAAATCAGACACATGGCAAAATATTTTCTTTGAACCAGATAATGGTTTGTCTTGAACTGTTATCAGGCTTTTGAATCAGCACAAAGAGGTAGAGATACTAACAAAATAGAATGGTGGTAACAACTAGATTGAAATTGACCTCTATGAAAAATCAGTTTGGGTTGCCAAGTAAAATCAAGGAAGTGTTTATATCCGTTTGAAAGGGGGAAAAAAACTGTTTAAAAATCTAAAGACAAGCAGCATTCTGTTCAGGCAGAAAAGAAGTTTCAACCAAAGCTTAAATGTTTCTTTCAATCCTTTTCAACAAAAAGTAGCCAAAGTTAATCTGAAAGTAGCCAAAGTTAATCTGAAAGTATAATTTTCATTAACTACTTTTTCCTGAAGAACTTTCCTTGAAGAAAAAAAAACTTATAATTCAATCCAAATCCAAAATATTTCCAATTATTCCTGTGTTCCAGCTACTTTGTCCCTTCCAAAACAAGTTTTGACAGACTGACAAAAAAAATTTTAAAATCACCATAATCATACAAAAACTGATGTAAAAGGTTTCTTGTTAATGTCACTATAGATTTGTATTAAAACAATACTATAGAGAATATAATTACAAAATTAGTCATGAAAAAAACTCCTGTTTTTAAAAAAATAAATAAATAGTCTCAAAAAATGCTGAACTCCAAAATCAAAAGAGATTGGTAGGTGTATGACTTTCCAGAAGATAATTCTAGATCTGAAAGTTGCATTGAAGATTTTCAGGATTTTCAAAAATTTCAAGAAGGAATTATGTATTTTACTTTGAACATCAGATTTTGCCTACCTCTTCCACCACTTTTAACTTGCAGAAAAGAAGACTTAGAAGATGTATTTGTTACTCATGCATTAAGATATCAGTTAGTTCTACAGAAAGGTACTATGGTAATTTAATCAAGACCCAAGACACAATGAAAAATTAACACCAGAATGGTTTTGATTAGGGAAGGCAAACAACATCAATAACATTTTGTGAAACTTCTCATAGCTATTTAACAGCTAAAACCTAAATACTTTAGGAATATTTTTTTCTAAAAAAGTGGCAAGCTTTAAAACATGGAATGGAAAAGCAAATATTATAAGAGATGCAGGAGGAAGAGTTTAGGTAACAGTTCATGTAATTGTGAAATTCACAGTATCCATTAAAAAAAAAAAAAAAAAAAAAACAACACCACACCAAAAAGATCAACATAAATTAAAATACTGCAGGTGATAACATTTCGTTAGTGCTGAAATAGGCATGGGCTAAGCTCACCTACCCTTGAAAAAACTGGTATATTTAAAGTTGTGATGAATTCTAACTACAAGATACTCCAAAGATGCAGTGTCCACATCTTTTAAAGTCACTGCTGTATATATTCAGCAGTTTATTAATCAGATTTAAGCCAAATTAATCAGCACATAAGCTACTTCCCTGAACCCAAAAAAACCAGCCATCTAACACCTACCAAGGACAGCATGTAGAAGAGACTCTGCAACTGAAACCTCTGTTATCTTTCAGACAATGCCTGACAGGCATTCTCCCAGCCTTACCAGTTCTCTCCTCTCCTCTCGAGTCTGACTGACGCTGCCAGACCTGTGCTTCAGCACTTTCCCTATGTTTTGTGCTGTGTTTGGCACTCCCAGTAATCAGGCCACACCATCACACAGAAAAACAGAAGCCCATATGCAGCCTTCCAGGAAGTTCTGTTTCCTCTGACAGAACTGTATGTTACAAACAGGTATCTTTCTCTCCAACTGTGTCTGAAAAGAAAAATGGGTACAGAGGCACTTGGACAGCATCTCCACTGTGGCAATTAAACAGCTGTGCACGACACATCTGAAACTAATGTTTTGACATTTTCTAACTGAAGACATTTTCAATATCCTGTTAAAAAAAAAATAAATCTCAGCATTTCCATTTTACATCCCTATAACTGACATTCTGATATTTGGATCTAAGTACTAAACTATGAGTAAACAATACTACCAAATTTG
Organism: Falco naumanni; assembly: GCF_017639655.2. NCBI lineage: Eukaryota > Metazoa > Chordata > Aves > Falconiformes > Falconidae > Falco > Falco naumanni. Next base: position 14,350,622 of record NC_054068.1, read on the forward strand.
TTATTACAGAAAAGAGTTTGCTATAATTGTTCTTAAGATTCTGGTAAGACCAGGGCCTCCAGCACTGATTTAACAGACTATTTATACGCATTCTTTCTTTTCAAATTTAATTTGATAACTTAAGAACTTGCTTCTACTTTGAATAGTAACATTCTTGTAAGTTGTTCTCTCAAAGAACATTCATTTTCCCCTCCCTTTGCTCCTGTTTTCTTGCTGACACCACCACTATTTGTCAAGTATTAAACCACTGTAACTTGTGTGGTGAATGTATATTCTATTTTTACTGCAGATGATAAATGAAGCAGATTTACCCTGAAGAGGCAGATAATTTGTTGATACTCATAGTCAGTCACAATGTGAAATCAGATCAGTCTTGCCAGTCTTTAAAATTTTATCCATCCCTTATTGAAACTAGTGTTTGCATTAACATTTGCTCTAGCTTGGTTTGCCAAGTCATAGATTAAAAATCGCTCCTGGAAGCTGAATTATATTTCAGTAACTTTCCAACACTCTTAAAAAGATTGTTACTTGAACAAAAATCTCTTTTCTGTATTTTCGGAGAAGATAAACATGAGTAAAAGAAAGAAAATAAGCTCCTGTGGTATTTATATAGAGAAATACATGTTTGGAGTCTCGGTGGTTTTTTAGCTTTAGTTGATTCTTAAGACATGCAGTGCTGTATGAGGTTCTATTTAAAAGGGAAAAAAAAGAATGTGTACAGACTAATTTTTGTATTTGTTTTAACCTGCTATATTTCCCCTGCCCTTGACTGTAAGTACTACTATGTTTTTAGACATTCCTAATAGTAGAAAAACCTTCCACTGGCGATTTAAGCTGACTTTATAGTTGCTTTGTACTGCCATACTGATGTCAGGATTTCAGTAATCTCTCAATGACAAAAGCATTTTGAATACCTGTAAGAAAAATCCAACCTCTATGACTGAAGAATATCTTGCATCACTTCCTTTTTTTTAAGTTTAAGAATCTATGTGTTCAAAAAAAGATACAAAATTTAATTCTTAGTAAAAGTTACCAGAGAGCACTTGAGTATCCAGTAAAGCAATTAAGGATGGCTGTGACACACCTCCTTAAAATATTTCATAATGTTGAAAACTAGTCTATCTCCAGAGAAAAGCTGTGAACTGTAGTTAAGGGAATGATGCTCAAATGAGTCTGGCAATGCCAAAATGTTTCTTGTGTCTCAGATATTGGTAATTTTGCCCTTACACAGCAGGCTGTCTGAGTCCATTGAGAAGTGGACCTGATGTGGACAACAGGAGGCTTCACTCTGTCTCTAGCTGGTTGGATGCAAAGGACATGCTGCTGATGTTAGAACATTTTCGTTGATATATTCAATTTTAAGCTATGTATATCTTGTATTTCAAGAGGTGAACCACACCTTGAAGCAAAATCCTGTAAGACGAGGGTACGAAATTTGCTTCCCTTCTAGTGCAGTTTGAACACTTCTGAGACCGTATGTTTTAAAGCAGTGCCTCAGCCTATGAACTTCAAACCTTGCAAAATATCTCTGCCACTCAGAAATGGCCAGAGTGATCTCTCTTTTTGTTTACCAGGAACAGTTGCTCACAGTTTTAGAACCTGTGGGGAAAGCTTCAGCCTCCGACATTTTTTAGCCACTGAGTTTTTGGTCAAGATGACCAAAAATTTCATGTTATAATCTTGCAGTAATTCTTAAACAAAAAAGAAAAAACCCTACTATTATTTGGGATTATTCTGAATAAAATTGTAGATCCTTGGTTAAGACTACTAGCAATTTTAATTCTTGCGTTCTGATGCTGCAAAGAAGTCTATCCACTACAACTCTCATCTTTCTACCATGGCATCCCCAAGAGGACAGTTAATCTGCATCTTTTCAGCACAATGCAAAATTATAAATAATTCCAGTACTAGAACAGGTCTACTCGATCGCTACTTGCCCTCAATGTACATCTGTCTACATAAAGCACCAATATCCTTTTCTCTAATTTCACTGTGCTACAATATGTCCTTTAATTCTTACGGAATGAATGATTGCTTTATAATCTTTTAAATCACAGAGCTTTGTAGTGAGGACCTTACAGCAACATTATTACAAACAGGTCAGGCAGTAATTGCTTCCCTGTGATTAATTTAATATAAATGGAGTCATTTGACTTTTATTCAGAAACTGTAATCACAGGGAAAAGTCAATATTTTCTCTACTCCCTCATCATTATCACCACCCATCAGAGCTTGAATCTTAACATGTCTCAAATTAACCCCTCCATCCAGTCGTATGAATAGATTCAAGAGTAGGTGCTTAAAACCATGAAATAATAAGAACTAGGCTGAAAAAATAACTAAAAAACACGTGACTATTTGGGAACAATCTTGAATTTGCAGATGCTGAGAACTGGCAGGAGATAAAAAGGCCTCTTGAAAGTTATTAACTTTGCTCTTAAAAAATGCATCAGAAGTACCACAGTTTTAATAACGAAGTTACTACAATCTCTGAATCATCAAAATAGAGAATATAAAGGTTTGGAAAGCTCTGTGCAAAGCTAGCTTTGAAACTCTGTGCTTACTCCACAACCCAGTATGATCAGCATTAGATAAAGACCCAGTGCCTCGCTGTTGTACATCAGCACCTCTCAGCCACAGGAATTACGGTTTTAATCAAGTGGTTTTTCCTAACACCTCCAATTTGACCAACATATCTCCTCCCAAATAGTAAATATCAAATGCATCTGCACTTCCATTAAGTTTTGAGATCAGTGGGGCAATGTGCACTGAAATACTAAAAAAAAAAATTACATTACTATCACCCAGCAACGTCTCTGGACCACAATCACAAATATATCATTTAGCACATACAGTTTATTAATTGTAAATGTTTGGCAGAGAGCTGCATTCTACCTCTAACAGAATGTACCTAGCCCCTGCCTACAACTGCAGTTCTAAAATCTGAATCACAGATATGGTACTTGGTCCTGCAGTTTTATTCCAGGAAAAAAAAGTCCTCCTGAAATCAATGGAGTTTTGTCTGATTAAAAAGACCAAATAAATACATTGGGCAGAATATGGGAATGCAACTGGTACTGTCAACTGAAAACAGTGGTGAGAGAGAAATACGTATTATTTCTTTTCCTGTAATAGGTACCAGAGTCAGAATGATAAAATACTCCTTGCTTCTTTCCAAAAGATTACGAAAAGCATCTGCAGCTTGCCTTTTCCACATAGCTAGCTGTTGCATTACACGCATGTTTCAACCATTCAATGGAAAAAGACAAGTTGTCTGATTTTTAATATTTACATACCGACAGATATTTTACATCCAGCTAGCGAAGAAAAGTACAGGAAATCACCTCTGTAATGCCTGTGATCAAACTCCATTTCCAAATTCAACAACCTGGTTCAGATTTTCTTTTTACTGCTAGCTGTTCCCTCAAAAGTCTCTCTTTCATACTTCAATACTTCCCAGTTGCTCAGGCAGATCTATTTTGGTTCAGAATGTATAAAACAACACAGCTTTGCAAAAGCAATCTGGGTCTTGATCAAAGAACAAGTTACAGGATGTATTATTACTTCCTGCTAGGTACAGGTTCAAGAGCGCAGTTTCAAAACTAATTCCATTTTTCTGAATTTAAATACTTGTAATCATGTACAGAAGGCAAAATGCATTATTACATATATTGTTTGTCATGTTTCAAGTTGTCACCTTGCTCCAGGACAAGTCAGTCATATATTCAAACAACTCAGATAACAGTAAATAGATGCTTGGCATCTGCCAGGATCAGTTGCAAAGCATAAAAATGGCATGGAACAGAAATGACTGTGCCTTCTTTAAATGCCTTATCAATACTAACGAAATACTCTGTGTGGAACCACTGAGGCTGGTTTCCACTGTGTGTGCCCTGCTCTTTCCTAACTTCTCTAAGGTACTGGAACTCTGGAATTAATGTTTTAACCTACTAAGAAAACTATAATTAAAAATTGCAGTAAACTATGTAATCTACCTAGGTAATGGGATAAAGATGAAAACCAAAGTCCATGTCCTTTAACTTTTGACACTATTCAAACTTTATTATTTGTGTATTATACACAAAACTCCAAACTATCATCAGGGTTAAAATGACTGTGTTCAAACTCTGAAACCATAGATATTTTAACAGTTTGCACTTCCTGCTCTCTCTGACACTACAGAGGACCATGATTAGTGCTGGTATTGTTATTACTTAATTTTTATGTGAACATAATTCAAATAGAGGTCCAGCTTGGCACAGTGCTAAACCAGAAACTTAGTAACTCATACTATACCTTCATTAATAAAAGTCCCTTCTTTCACGAGTCAATAAAATGAGAAAAAACTAACTATGACAAATATGCACATGACATTTTATTTCTAACATAAATCAGTGAGAAAACTCTCTCATTTACAGCTTGTCAGAAAGCAACATTGTAACAAGTAGATGTGATGTCAAATCCACATATAAGCTAACCTTTTCTGTCACTCAAAAAATGTTGTTTACTATTGGATGTGATGCCATATCCAGGAGTATAACCAGCTTGACTGATAGCTCTGGATGTGAAATATGAAGAGAAACATTTCAAATAGATCTTAGTCCACCATTGTAATTCTCATATATTGATGCAAAAAGGAAAGAATCCAAATAATTCAGTAATAATACTAGAATATAAAGTCCTAGTGAAAAACAATTCCAGATTTGCTTTCTTTGTTCATAAACCCAGAACCACCACAAAGGTGGGTGCATTTGTTCCACCGACTGTGTTTCCTGAATTTACATAAAGTAAGAACTCACTGAAAAAAATATCTTCAACCTCTGTTGGGCAATTGGCATTTTAAGACAGACCCAAAAATAGGGCTCTAGATAGTATTTAAGCTTGAAGCAGCAACCTTATCAGTGGTTACTATCATAGATTTAACGTGACTCGTTTTTATTCATATCTGAACCTCTTGTGGGAGATTGTATTTTATTTAAGCATGAATTTCCAATGAGGTATTGTGATCATGTAATACAAAAATCAATTCTTCCACGCTTAGCTAGCATGAATTGATACAGCTCCACTGAAGCAAATCAGCATAAGCAAATGGAAACCAGGAGAGGATCTGTTTCAAAATATATGATTCTGCTTTTCTTCCTCAAGCTAGAATTCCTGCTGGGGGAGAGGAAGCAGTTTTATACCCTTAGCAGAAAAGTTAAGATGAAGGGAACAAGACAATGCATGAATGTAGTGATGCCCTGTATTTACAGCTAGTAAGCAGCTCTCACGTTGTACACATTCATCCATATGCACTAAAATTGCATGCCTGTTCACAGAGTACGCACTTTGCCTTTTACTTGCAATTAAGTGAATATTCTTTGCCACTAAAATCCAGATTGCTTTCTGATAGTTCACTTCATAGCATCAGTTTTCCCAGAGTGACAGCACTAGCACATTCAGTGCATACAATAACTACTGGAGGCATTACCGGATTAGAACGTGTTGCTTCTGTATCAGATTTGCTGTCCCAGGATCAAGGAACACAAGCTCCATTTCTGTGATTGCCTAATAGTACACTGTCCAGTTGGTTTGGTTCTGTTATGCAGAAGCATGTCAGCTTTCAGTTCAGTTATGGATGAGTTGGATAAATTCTATAATATAGTTCTAGGATTAGAAAATGTCAGGAGTGAGTGGTACAGATATATTTAAGATTGCACAGTAAAGATTATACTAATGGTAATTCAACGGTGTTCAGATTTGCTGCTTTACTGCACACTCTTCAAAAAGGATTCTCTCACCTAGTCATGTCATCTGCCTACACACGCACACAGAGCTTAAGGTCCCATACAATCCCCCTTTCATTGCTCCAGCTATCATTTTTCCTGGCTTCTTGACAGACCAAAACTCTGAAATGCACACTATTTAATTTTTTTATGTCAATATTAAACATGGCATAACTCAGATTGAAGATAAAATATACATCTTTGTTCCAAATCTCATATACATTTAGATGCTAAATAAAATATTTTTAGCTTACAAAATGAAACATTTGACCTTGGAGATGGACCTAGCTGTCCTCCAACCTATTCACTGTCTCCCAACACACTTCTGCTAGGGTACAGCAAGACTGAAAGAGAGAAGGAATAGTAAGATGCTACAGTAAGTATTAGCTATCAGCAACCTAAAAAAAAAAGACTCATTGTTATG